>NW_020270976.1:839802-904685 GCF_002803265.2 Melanaphis sacchari | reverse complement strand
GCATCAGTAGTCGAGCCACCGCATGCAATACCACTGACGACGGCGACAAAAAGAGCTCGATTTACCTAACCCTCTAATTGCGGCGTTACATCCCACGACGTCATATCGATCATAACAACAACAACATCAACGGAAAAAGCAATCGAAACCACGACGCGGACAAAGCGTACAAACAGTATTTATAATATTTTAGACATAAGGCGCACGCCGGCACTCCGTTCGGGACTCGGGAACTGACGGCTGTTGCGGAACGGTTTCTTGCGGTTCGGCGGTTCTGCGTGGCACGGCCCGGCGATTCGTAGTACCTGGGCGGCTGTGGCACGAGGACCTGTAGTCCATCGGTGGTGGCGACGGCTGCTGGCCGCTGCTGGAAAGGCCTGCGCAAGGCGCGGCGCCGCTACGGAAATGGAGCTGTTGGCCGTGGCGGCGGTGGCTGCACGCCCATCGGTTGCTGCGGCCGGCAGGGGGCCGCCCAGGTTCTGAAACCAACCGATCATGATGTATTATTACGTCGCTTCCGGTCGTATCGCGCGGTGCCGCACGTCGCGAACAATATAAAATTACACTATAACGTCTGGTGCGGATTTCGATGGCGAAATCGCGTGTAGATATCGAAAACGCGATGACGACTGCGTACAGCACGCAGACGACCGTCGCGCGTTTCGGACTCGAGTCGAATGAAAAACGACACCAAACTCTACGACGATCGGGAAATAACCAACGCGTAATTTCTTATTCTGGACGAGAGAGGTTTCCCAGGGACAGAGACACGCGCATGTCTGGACACGGCGGAATGAATCATGAAGATGCGCGACGGCGACGCCACCACCTGTCGCGTGCGCGTGTCTGGCGTCTTGGCGGCAGCGACCACGTCACGGGAAAATGCAATAGGTCTTGTGGAAGACGCGCATGTGGGAGTGGTGACCTGTGTAATAGTGTGAATCTGAGGTGAGGGCAACAATGGACCATTTTTAAACTTATTATTATTTGTCCACTGACGGTTGATCCGTTTTAATTTCGTCGATCGCCCGCCCGCCCACGACCCACGGTGGTTCCGGTCGTATCGCGCGCCGGTGCCGCCGTCGTGCGAACAATATAATAAAATTACACTATAACGCTGTCGGCGGCGGTGGATTTCGCATGGCGGAAATCGCGTAAGATATCGGAAAACGCGATGACGACTGCGTACAGCACGCAAAAGACGACCGTCGCGCGTTTCGGGATCGTTCGATGTCGAATGAAAAACGAAAAAAAACACGAAACTCTACGACGACGGGGAATTGATAATACCAACGCGTACGGTTTCTTATTCGGACGAGAGAGGCTCGTCTGTGGGACAGAGCACCGCGCACGTCTGGACACGCCGAGCGAATGAATCGATGAAATAATGCGCGACGGCGACGCGCCACCACCTGTCGCGTGCGACGGTTCGGTGTCTTGGCGGCAGCGACCACGCCACGGCAGAATATTATGTAATAGGTCTTGTGGATAGGAGTCTGCGATGTGGTGTAAGTAGTGGTGACTCGTGTAATAGTGTGAATTCCGAGGTAGGAGTGCGCAGAAGGACAGTGTGACCATTTTTTAAACTTTATTATTATTATTATTTGTTCACGATTGTTTTATATCCGTTTTTAATTTCTCGTCGATCGCCCGCCCGCCCGTACGCGCGGGCGGCCGGCCACGTCTGAGTACAGTCACGATCTCATGTTCTCATAATAGATCACGATATAGAGTACTATGTAGACGTAAAACGGCGGTTTAATAGTGTGTTTGTCTTTGAAAATAATTATTTTTCGTTCAAATACAGAAACACAATACAATAGTGTATTATAAAAATAGTAGTATTTGAATAATAAGCATGTAGGCAGGTAGGTATTTCAATAATTTCGTCGTCTGCAGACCGTCCGTAATGGATATTGACATATATTGTATCGATATGTCAGCGATATTATCTATCGGGATAATATAAACAATACATTATATATATATTAATTTTATATTAATAATGTTAAACGTTTTAAAGCATCGATTGCAACTCACACCTACATAAATCGAACGATTGAAATTTAATAATATTCTAAGTTTTCATATAGGATTTCAAATTAAAATTTGGTTCATAAATCTAGACAATGACGTATAGTTTATACATAGGTACCTAGTATAAAATATGATATCAATAAAAATAAGTCGGGCGGAACTAGCTGTATATTTATATAATTTTAACGCGATATCCTATTCGAGACGGATATAGCCACAAGCAGTCATTGTGCTGTCCATCGGGTATATGAGTATACGTATGACTGTTAATTTTCATGTATTATTACGTCCGTCATCTGTGCGAATTTTTAGGATAAACCCGATGGACGAATGCAATGGATCGAATATTGATCATTCTAGTGTCCGGACGGCCAGTGATTCAAAAATCATGCACAATACGTGCGAGTTTTTATAATTGAAATCGCTGTTGTCAATATATATATATATATATAATATATTAGTATATTACTCATACTATGTAGAGCCTTCATTTAGTACGTTCGCCAAAAATAACAAGGGCGTCGTTTGTATAACTCTTAATACTTTTTTGTGCGAGGGACATTTTAACTGATTTTATCTATTCCACGTGTGGAGTGAAGAAACAATGTATTAAACCTATTTTAAAATAATATTATAATATTAAATATCACGTATATGATTGAGATGGTTTTGCGTTATCGCGTGTCTCCGAAGGACACCAGTACGAGTATAATATCTACATAGTATCGACGTGCATGGATCTTATTCTCCAAATACCGATTCCTTGAGTTACGTATTGCCTTTTTCCACCAAAAACTAATAAAAAAAAGGTAACATTACCGTTTTTGTCAAAATAACGTTTCCGTCCAATATTATTTTGTAATAAACGTAAAAATCACGCGTGTATACTTAAATCAGAAAATGTTATTAATTAGTAATTATTCTACATAACAAACTGCGTATCACATTCGTATTTATTTAAATATTTTAAATTCACATACAAATCATTAAACAAGTATAAATAATGCAATTAAACAACAGTTTTTAAAAGATAAAAATTATCCTAGATTCATCAGTTTAATTTTAATGATTTAGACTAAGTTCCATAAAAATTTAATAATTTAGTATTATCTAATATTATTTTTTTATGGTTTATGAAAATATCTTGATGCAATTTATATAATATATCTGTGATGGAAAATTATGTCTGATTAAAATTGTACAGTCTTTGTTTTTCTAAATTTCCATGTTATATATTATAATATGTATTGCCTGAAAATTGAAAATATTGGTTTTCTGGCTTTTTTTAGTTGGAAGTGAGAATTGTACCTTTTTAGTTTTTGCATAAAAAGGGTTGTGGTAGAAATGATTATAAGTAGAGCCTGGATTTAAATGTAAAATGCATATTTTTTTGGTTGGTCTTACACTATGCGTTCCAAGTACATAATCCGTTTCATGTAACGAGGGTTTCATAGCTACAAATTTTATATTACATTTTTTTTTGCATATTTCGACGTTTTTTCATTTTTAGAGCATTTTTAGCATTATTGGGTCATTTTGTTGGTTTTTAATGCATATATGTTCAATATACTATACAAATTTAGCCAATTTAAAATATTATCTAAAAATAAATTATTCGATTTAGTTTTTATCTTATTTTATCTAAATTTATTAATGACTGTAGAGCGTCACCTGTGTCCCGTATTCGGTCAAATTACAAATATTAAGTACAATAGGCTTACTTAGAATTTAATTTTTAATATAGACGTATTTTGGTATATTTAGAATGAATAATATTTCTCCAGAACGGCCAAAATATATGCGAGTCAACATCAATAAATTTTTCAGTTTTTTTTTTAATAAAATAATAAAAAATAATTAAATCTTATTTATAAATTAAAATTTGTATAAAAAATTATGTCATTATTTAATTTTTAAAGTAATTTTTGTGGAAAAATACATTTTTTAAGGGCATTTTTGGCTATTTTTTTAGAGCATATTTGTATGGTTTAAAGTGCATTTAAATCCGGGCCCTAATTATAAGGCTACATACGAAATGCGTTCCTAATATAAAAATTGCGATTTGTAACATAATAATAATTGCGTTCCGGGTTTTCTATACTACTATACTAATTGCGTCCCGATAATATTTAAAAATTACTAGGTTTAATTACACGGACAAAAAATAGCTGTGAAGCTTTCCATTCAAAATTTAACGGTTTGTTTTATTCTACTCATTCAAATATCAACAAATTTATTGATATACTTAAAAACGCACAAAAATATACTTGCATAAAAATTCACAATAGTAGCCTAATAAAGAAAATAAGACGTGAAATATATTAAAAACAATAATTGTTAAGAAAAGAAATGATTAAATACTACGTGAACGAAATAACACGTTTTGTCCGTTTTGATTTTGTCAAAAGTCAAAACTGTATAGTTCAAATTTTTTCCGAGGTATAAATAATATAATAACAACATTATAACATATCTGGCACATTATAACTTAAATTTTTACTATTTATTCTTTTATTTTTATATTTAACGACAAAAACAATATTTTGGATGTACACAATTTATTACGAAACGATAAAAAAACAATATTTTTTACCTACCTTAAGCAATATAATATTTATTTATAACATTTAATTAATGTTGTTAATGAGTCTTAAGACTGCATTAAATGGGAAAGAAAACAATGTATTTGCATCGGACGCGATTAGTGTAGTTGTTAGATATTATCGGGACGCAATTCGTGTACTTGTTCAATATTATCGGGACGCAGTTCGCATGAAAAAGGGATCTTGGGACGCGATTCGTTTGCACCTGATTATACGAGTAGTATCATTTAGACGGTAATAGGTAACATCGATCTTGTCTCGATTTGCGATTAGTTGTGTGCCAGTCCTATATTACCATGTTGGCGTAGGTATCTTTGAAAAATGTCTAACTTTCGTGTGTATTGTAATAGTATATATAACTTTTTATATTTTCATTATTCAGATTATAAATCGACCTAATTCTATAGTTTCAAATAGAATTTAGGTAACCTTTAACTGACTATGTTATGACTCATGGTGGATTATATACTTCGAAAACCTGGTATTAAAAAAGTATATTAAAATGTCTACCGTACATGGCTATGACACATTGGATCAGAATATTGTTTTAAGAAATTAAGTATAGAAGTCAATATAGTTTTCGGATTTAATAAGATAAAATACCAGCAGATAAAACAGTGTAAACTGCAACAGTTGTACTACGGGATTAATTTTAACAAGGGCAAACACGTAGTGGGATTCTGTAATAAATTCTTAAGGGATGTTATTGGTAAAATTGCTTTGAATTTTTATCATGCATTACTTATATTTTTGATATAAATCTAAATTTAGAATGAATCGTAATTTATATTTAATTCTAATTGTATGATTAATAAAGCTGTTATTTATTATACATGTATCAACAACAACGATAGTGATGTAGTTTATTACAATACGTGTTATTGAAATATGTGTATAGCTTTGAAGTTTATAAAAACATATTACAGCGTTAAGTGCGTAAGCGGATACGGGTGAATAATCAGAGCAAGGTGAATTCATATATTTTTAAGGAAGTGCTGGTGCGTTTTTTAGTTCCATACCACATATCGAAAACCTTGAAACTGACGCAATTTATTAGTGAATATGCCAGTAGCTAAATCGAAAGTTTTTAATAGGAAGTGCGTTAGTTTACGTATGGTGTAACAAAACAAATAAATGGGTGTGGTATTGTTAAATGTTCACGAGGAACTCATAAAACACGAAGTTTTGTACTTGTCATATAGGATAGATATGCATGCAGGTATTTTATGAGCTACTTGTGAAGGGTGGTTTTTATAAGTAAATACATATTATAGTATTAACTATTAGATATATATTATATTGACGTGCGATTAATTTAATATTTATTGACAGGTTTTTTTTTTTTTTGTATTAATATTAAATATTAATTTATAAACCAAGTTGTATTCATATATATATATATATTCATATATATATTATATGAATATTTATAAGTTAGATACGTAGACGTTTATTTAAATTTAATCTGCGTAGATTTTAATTTTGGTGCGTTCACCGTGTGTTATAGACTTTAACACAATATTGATATACTAAAACTGGCCATATAATTTCAAGTTGTTTATATACATATATAGATACAAAGTGTCTTCAGTTTATCTGTTTTAGCTGTTTAAAATAAAGTGATCAGAAACGCATTTATAATATTCGTGTATTGTAAAGATAGTACTAAATGTTTTGACTGTTAAAAGATTAAAGAGAAGATAATTTGAAAATTTTCAACATGCTTTAACTTAAACATATCAACCTTATGATATTCTATGAAAAAAAACAATATTTTAAGTGCTCATTAAAAGTTTGACTTGCATAATGTTTTTGGCAATTAAAAATTAAATAAATCCTTTTTAATGATAATAATTATATTGTGTCCCGTAGTAACATAAAAATAAGTATGTTTTTAAATTTAAATAATGGTGAATAATGAATATATTATATAGCTATTGAATTAGTACATTAGCTCGGTGCAAATTAAACACAAAAAAGTTCCTATTTGCTTATTTTCCTACTGGAATAAGATTTATTGAAATTATGAAATGCCAAAATAAATTATATTTTTACTTATTCAGTATCAAAGAAAAGTATTTTAATAAAACAAATTATGCAATAGTCAGTCATAAATATTATGTACAAACGTGTACCAAAACGATCAATGAATAAAATGTTTCTAATCAAAAAAATCTTTAAAATTTAAAGTTTATTTTGTGCACAAAATTTACTCATTCGAAATATTTCATGTTGCCTTAAATAACTATGAAATATAGAGATACACATAATAGGTATTAGGTAGGTAGAAATTTAAACAAATTTATTTTGAAATCTATCTTAGTTTTATTTATTTTGAATTATAATATATTAATTAGGTATAACCACAGTCCACAAATTTGATGTAAATGTTGATTATTTATATGCATATATGGATGTTTAATTTTATAGGTAAACTTTTAATACGAAATTTTGATTAGTAGTATTAAAGCTTAAAAATAGCTATAGTAACTTTAAATTTATTAAGATAGTATAGATTTCCAACAAGTTATGATAAATCTGTAAGTTGTGTGACTTGCTGTTTATGCCATTTTGACTTTCAGAAACAGCACTCCAAGTGCTCATTAATATAATCATATATTATATTTTATAGCTTGTTATTATTATAGAAATTATGTAATTGATTTCACGGTACTATTAAGGGATTAATCTAGAAAGCGCTAGTAAATTTTGTCTAAAGCATGATAAAAGCTGGTCAGTTTAGTATAGCTTATCGGCATCTCTATATTATTTTAATTGGCGATAGTTAACATGTAAACGTATGGACTGCAGTTATTATATAATATGTTATGTATTGAATTTTATACTACAATAAGCGATGGTAGCAGAGGAGTAGTGTTGTTCATATAGATCCTTCGTCGCTGTCGATTATTCAAGAAAAAAAAAGACAATGCAGTTATAAATATAATACAATGCACAAACAAACATTTGTAATCAGTAATCACAATAATAATAAATAAACATTGTTATAACACGAGTGTT
Organism: Melanaphis sacchari; assembly: GCF_002803265.2. NCBI lineage: Eukaryota > Metazoa > Arthropoda > Insecta > Hemiptera > Aphididae > Melanaphis > Melanaphis sacchari. The sequence goes on along the minus strand of NW_020270976.1, from coordinate 897,024 downwards.
ACTGCACTTACACTGTTGCAGTGCTTAATGGAGTAACTATTGGTATTTACATTAATCGTTAAAACCCATATTTACTTAAAAATTATTAACATGAAATTGTTTCATATACCTCGTCACTCTAATGAGTCAAGGTTAAATTAGTAATTTGTGTTATACTTTTTCCATCCTTATTAATTTCGGTTGTTAAGTCTTATCATAACACTATGTATATAATTATATGTGTACTAATACTATATTACAAAAAAATAATAATAATAATTGGGATATTAAAGAATATTATTATTATTTAGATACCTATAGCAGTTATTATGCATTATATGTAGGTACTCTCTTGTATTATATATTAATAAACGGTCAATAAATTATAATGCCGATTTTATAATATTAGTTTTCTTATCTCGCGACACTTGGTTCATAATTTAGTTGCAGGGTCGTCTAACGGCAGTCTGCGAACATTCATGAAGGTTGTAAATTGTAATAGAAAGAAGAATAATTAATTACTGGATATCACAATATATTTAAGCCATTCTCTGTGTTACAACCTAACCACTCCCATACAGAAGAACAATATCCAAGGCTTTATATGGAGATAAAGGACATATTTCTAAAAAATTGAAATACTGATAAACTATATAATGATAAAACTGAAAGAAAAATTATAATTTTAAAAATTCTATCTGATACTCATAGACGGGATTAAGCCAATATTTTTATAGGTGTACATAAAGTGAAGAATTCATAGATAGCTGGAACATAAGTATTTATTTATCTCAATAAACAGTGTAGTATAGAGTATTTTAATTAATGATAATATTTAATTTAAAATAGTCGAATTTTAATAGAAAGATGTTTTTATTTTTGAAAGTGCTCATTTTAAAGTTGAGTGTGCACAAGTTGCTTATATACACCTCTTTCTTAGTTGTGCCAATGCTGATACTTATAGTTTATACCACCAAAACATCAATTTTAAATTAAAAAAAAAAAAATTACCAAAAATATCAAGCAGGATTATTATTTTTTATTGTACTTGTACATCAAAATTAATCGAAATATATATTCATTCAAAACCCAGTTTTCCATACATTTTTCATATCATGTGCATTCTATTTATGTTAAGGCAATTAACTGAAATAAACTATCACTAAAAAATACAAGTATCTATTAAAGAAATTCAAGGAAATTATTTTATTATATATACGATACCATATAATTATTATAGGATTCAGCCACGTTATTTTAAATTAAAACCATGGTTTGATTAAAACTCTAAAATATTTATTATTAATAGTATAATATTTAATACTTGCATATTATTAAATTTTAAAAATCTAAAATATAAAATATAAATTTACGAGTTAAAATTCTTTTTTCACTTAAGTTTTTGAAGTGTTGGAAAAAATAAAATTATAAAATTAATTTTGAATGAATAAAAATAAATATACGTTTTGAGAACTTTAGAGTAGGTATACGGTATACAGACTACAGCAATAATAGTATTTAGTTCTATATTTAGTTTTTACATGAAATATTTAATTACAATTCATGAGATATAATATCATGTTAAACATGGTAACATATGAATCTTTATACGTTGTTATTACGTAAATTTATGTATACCTACTTAATATTTGTTTTAAAAATATAAAAAAATAATAATTATTGTAAAATTCTTATTAAAGGAGTAAGCAGTTATATTTTAATATTTTGTTGGCTGAAAAGTGGTGAGAACATTATTAAAATTATACTGGTCATAACACATATTTTTAATTATTATGATGAAAATATTAATATTATATTTATTTTAGAATACAAATCGGTTATAACTTTTAATTGGTTACGTCGTAAGTTCAATATTTATTTGTTACAATTTATTAGTCATTGATATATTGCTTCAATTTTTTAGCTAATACTATATACCAGCGGTTCTTAACCTTTTGTAAATCACGGATCTCTGTTCAAAGATTTTTAGAAATCATGGATCCCCATACTAATTTTTTTTCAAATACCTTTCTTTTACATTACGTCACGTATTGAAGCATGTTATGTGTTAAGGCTGCAGTGGACCCCTAACATGAGTTTCACGGACTCCCAAGGGGCCATGGACAAGAACCACTGCTATCCACTATCAGTAAATTTATAAATAATCTATCTAGCATGATACAATAACGAAGTTTGATAGAAGTGAACTGAAATATTGTCGGTTCATGGAGTACGTCATTATATTCAGTTTACTTCATAATACAATTAGTGTGTATTAATCATGACACAAGCACTAAGAAGTGGCCAACTCAATACTAACGGTCTGCGGGGTAACGAGTACGCATATCATTAAATTGCCATTACACTTTGCATTTATTTTATTATGATACCTAGTATTTATAAACGTTGAATTCAGTAAGTAATATTTTAATATTATACATCTTAAATAAATTTGAATTTTATATTAAATCTTCTAATATGATGAGATACTACAAATTTTGTTTTGGTTTTGAATTTTATATCGATACAGGGGATGATAATTAAATTTCAGTTAGATAAATGATATTATGATTAAATCAATGTTTATTTTAAACATTTTTATGCTTAAAAATGTATCATTAAAAATCATTTTATTTAAAATCATTATAAAAAACGTACTACGTGCAATAATACTTGTGACAATAAGCACGATATTTTGATGTACGAGTTAAAGTTTAATGAGCTAAATGGTAAGGACATTAGCTGTAATATATTTATTGTAATATACTAAATATGTATACAATTTACATTAGAAAATTAATAGCATTATAGAATCTAACTTTTCGTCATATTATTATTATTATTATTATTATTATTATTATGAGCTATGAAACGTAGTGACCTAAATAATTTTTATCCGTTTACATACACACAATTTTAAATGGTTCAAATGCAGTTCCACGAATACGCACTTGGATAAACTATTGGGATTCACTTAATTTTACATAATATACCAAATTTAACAATTCAATAAAGATGATTATAAACAATTCGATATCAAAACACATCAAATAAAACATGATGCACTAATAGTTTGCCCAACTGTTACTGTATCTAGTAAGACACTCTTTTTTAGTAGTAAATATAGTTACATATATAGTGGTACGAATAAATTGTTTTTTTTTTATTGAGTTCATATTATAGGATGCATAGTCATTCAAGTCATTGTGTGTACTTTATAGTTTATACGCGTGATGAGAAATAACATGCTCGAATAGTTGCCTATACAATTTCCCTTCATTGACTCAACTATCGTCCAGATACCATTATAACAACATTATTTGATGACGAGTTAGAATTATATATTACGCTTTATTTTATTTACTATAATAATAGTGTATAAAAGCTTTTGTGTTACTGTTGTTTGGTTCTTAAAGAAAACAAATTTGATATTAATCTTTATAACTCTCTTCTTTTAGAAAGAGCCGTTTTAGACTACTGACTGCCGGGCTTTGAATTTTCATTGTTTTTACTGGTCTGCAGTTCTTATGCATACGATTTGTATTCATTATAATTTAGAGGAGTACCTTACTGCAGATACCAGTGGATACATTATTTAAAGTATAAATGGTTGAATTTGGAAACATTTCTGAGGCTCTTTTTTTAATTTTTTTTCGTCCATACTATTAATTCGAATTAAAATTTTACTGGATAAAATGTGATTATAGATAAAAATGTATACATGTTTCAATATTATTATGATTAAGTTTAAAGTATTAAATACATTTTTATAGCTTAGAAATTATGTCACTGAGTTCATAAAATTTTTTCTATTAATTAATATTTAAAATAATCAATAAGTATAATATTATAAATATTGTAAGGTTGTAATTATATTTCAATGATTCATCTCGCATATTATTACGAGACGATTGAAGCCCAGTTATTCAAGGTTATTTAATAGTATTACATAGTAAACCAATTGATTTGTTGACTTTTAAAAACAAACTGTCATATTTTTCGTTGATATTTATTAAAATAAAACTTATTGTGATTTGTGTTAGACAATTCGAAAATATTTTATATCTATAGCCTATGTGACTTAGTGTAAATTTTGAGGTAATGTAAACGGAATAGGTAAATTGCATCCTCGAAAAAAAGTATAATAAAATGTGTATAAATAATATACGTAGCGTACAAGACATTTTTTAAATTCATTTGAACTTTTTCAAAAATACTAGTGAGATTTGATTTCATAAAGTACAAAGTGTAACTATGTATAAGTATATGTTTAAATTTGTTGCTGAACAGAAGAATTAGTAGTTAGCTTATAAATTGTGTTCTTAAATTGAAGGGCTGCAACGAATTGAATTTCATTGATCCATTTTAAAACCATTGGATGTTCTTTCATTTGTATTGATGTGGCTATCCCGGTAATTAATAACATTAACATCTGTAAAAAAAAAAAATAAATTCAATTTAAAAAACAAACAAACTGGATTACTTAAATAATGTATACATTTTAAACGAATGTATTAAGTACCATACGTATTCATATAGGTTAATTAATAAATACTTGAGTGACAAATATTTTTTAACGTATTATGTAATTAATATTATCTCACCGATATAACAAGATTCAAATTTATTTTGAACAATCCAAAAGCGGTAATTTCATCTGATTCGTAAACTGATATTTGATTCATAAACATTTTAATCTAAACGATAAAATACTTAAAATAACAAAATGGTAGACTCATATTATTTGTGCAAGTATATCGTTGCATTTGTGATGTGTGTGCATTGATTTTGAGTTATAAAAGTAATGAAGAATGGTTTTAAAATGTATATTACTTGTCGTTTTATGTGTACGGGTAAGTTTGAAATACGGTTTAATCGTATATAATATATAATTTTCCTCCTCTGTAAAAATAAAATATTTCAAAATGTATTGCCCGTATTATGCTTACTACCATTATTTATGGAAATTGTTTAAAATGTTTACGTTGTTACCTTATCGTTTATAAACGATACCAAAACCACGATAAGCATCACAAATAAGACTGATTGTCCGATTCATAAATACTGGATTAATATTCTTAATACGTTTTCGGTCAAACTGAAGTGCGGTAAAAAGTCACTGAATGATATCGCCAAAAAAATATTAAAAAGCGTATTGATAAAATTGGACGTAAAAAATGCTATGAGCAACGGACCGTAACCTAGACTAAATATTTTCATTAGTTCGCTCAGTTCAGAGTGTAACAACCGTATATCGTCGATCAGAACCGCTATTTCCATGTGCGTCCGTCGATCCGAAACGGCGATCAATCCGACTGGGAGACATTTCCAGAGATCATTTAATGTTCCGAATCTGATGTACAAGTTATAGAGGAAGAAACACGTGGAAATGAATACTGCAAAGTGTACGATGAACGGAGGTCCAAAAAAATGGTTTGAAAGTAAATTGACGTTTAGTGTACGCGGTGGCCACATATATATTTGAATAAATTTGACTCCGATAAAATATAAGAATAATAAAATAAAAAACATGCCCCAACGATTTTTGTTCATTGAACGTTGTTGGGCTGACAGACGTGATAAGAGTGGCATGATTTTTCGGTCGAATTCAACAATGCCATTGATCAACCTTGAAAAAGAAAATAATGACGTTAAATCAGTTTAATTTATTGAGTTAAATTTTTTCTCATTAAGTTGAAAATTATTTCTGCATTACTCTCAGTAGCCAGTTACCTATCAAAAATGTGGTCGTTATACTTAAGTTATATACTATATTATATAACTAACTTAAGTATTCGATGTCTTATACTTTGCTTACTTACTTATATCGTTGTTTGATGTATTTATATTTTAAATAAATCAAAAAAATACGATATTTAAGTTTTTAACACATTTATTATATCATAAATAGTGTACTAAATTGTTTAATTTCAATATATAATTTTATATTTCTATACCGTCAGGACTTATGGTAACTAAAAATTATATTTAGCTTTAAAATTTATGATTCTTTAAAAACAAATTTATACTATGTTACTCGTAGATTTAACTTTAATTTTTAGGTAATTGAATTGAAATTATTTATTTATATCAAGTTACTCGACGTTCAAGCCTTTTGAAATAAGTATAAATATTAAAAATAAGATTCCAATATATATATTTTAGTCTTCAGATAAGTACATACTTAATAATCCATGTTTCTGATATTCTTGCTGTTATTATAATTTTCCAAAATAAAATCAAATAAAATCAAATAAAATTGCCTTAAAATTGTATGAAATGATGAATCTAAGAATGAGTAAGTAAATATCAATAAGCCCAATATTTGTATCAATTCAAGAAATAAATAAAATACTGTGTTTGGATTTCGAATTAATAGTCTTGTTGGTTCCTCTATTGTATAAGAAATATTAATTATACCTACAAGTTTGATTAAGATCAGTACTGATCTTATAGTTTTACAAAAATTACTCGTCATTTTAATACTATATATTCCCTTGTACTGAAGTAAAAAAATTATTACTCCCCGATAGAAATTCAAATATTTATTTTTGTTATGCCATGACCTTCAAATCAAACAAACATGTAAAACGAATTTCTTATTAATTTATTAAATTATTACTAAACAAAATGAACATATATAATTTATAAATCATTATATGAACGTATTTATGTACTAAATATTTTCTGATGTTTGTAAATATATTTATCGAATACACGAAACGTCTATACCTCATATTTTTACCTGATATAATACAATGTGTAAAGTGTTATAGTTTGATTTTTTCTTCAATTAAGTGAAAGATCCGGAGTGTCCTTCACAATGTATACACAAATTATTGTTTTCTTGGAATAAATACATTGTTGATTTTGATAGTTATGTGAAAAATTGTATAGATTATTATATTAGCGATGTTATTTTAATGAGGGGTATTGTATAGTCGAGCAACTATTCGAGCATGTTATTTTTCACTGCGCGTTTAGTAAGCACGCAATGACTTGAACGACTACGTTTTGTATGTATAATACTAGGTGTGTCTGTGTACAAATGAGTGGCTAATAATCAATACACGGTAGTAATCAGTCGAACAATTCAGTTTTTCACAAGCTTAATATTATTTTTTGTTTATAATAAATATATTGCCATAATATTATTACAATATCACGTGACCACAGTATCATTGTTGTTATCTATTAATACTAGCAGGGCCCCCACATACAATTTCGGGCCCCTGTACTAAATGTTTGACCGGGTCCTTTATAAAAATTCCAAAAATACAATTTACTATATATATATATATATATAACAATTTTTGGAACAATATTAATTTTTTTTATTATACCAATTCGAATTTAATATTCATTGTTAAGACAGACAACATCAGTAAATTATAAAAAAATCAAGTTTCATAAGCACTTTTACATTAAAAATGTCTTTTTTTATTTTTTTTTTTTTACAAATTTTTTAAAATAAAAAAAAAAAAAAAACATGTTTATTTTAATTTATATTTAATATATATTTTTTTTAATTTAAAATTTTGTTCTACAGGCTTTGAGCTCAGCTAAATCGGTAATTATAAATTGATTTTCGAAGCCAATTAAAATACACAGATAAAATAGCAAGTCAAGTGAGTTTAATCGTTCTTGACTCGTTGTGGATCTTTGCCACGTCTTCAGTGAATTTCCCAAGTTACTGAAAGACCTTTCTGCTTTTGTTACAGTTACCGGAATAGTACAAAATATTTGGAGACTAATACACACGTTTACAAAAATTGTTTGCACATTTTTTGCGTAAATGGAATTTAATAGTTCGAGTGATGGCATTACATGGCTTTTTTGAAATGTTGAAGAATATATAGATTTCAGATGTAACATTTCTTGACACATATTTTCAGATAAATCAAATTTGTATTTTTGTACAAGTGATTTTAATTTCAATTCTAATTCTTCATTGGTCAGTGATAAAAAGTTTAATAATGGCTCAAACATGTTACAAATATTTTTGACGGTTGAGATCGATGTTCTAAGTCTGAAAGAATAAAGTCAATTATGAAGTAAATCACATAATTTCTAAATACCATTTCAGGTTCAGTATTTTCAAAAGTTTCATCAATAAATGTTCTTTTTCTTTTTATTCGTCTAATATTATCTCTAAAATGTTGAACTATTTGCATTTTCTAAGCTACTTGTGCGTTTCTAATAAAATTTGGAACCAGCTATCTCGTATATTTTGTAGGTCCTTTTTCAAATCTGAGAGGAGGTTAATTTCTTCATCTAATGATATTCCTCTTTTTTGTATAATAAAATTTCTTTGATCAATATACGATAATATTTTAAACTAAAACGAAGGCTTTTAAACGAAGTATATATTTTTTTATTGATTTAACTTCACTGTGATTTTTTTCTGGAAGTGTTTTACCAAGTTGTTAATCAGTGACTAAATATATATATATATATTTTCAATTCATAAAATGTTATTTTACAATATTATAAATGTTTGGTCTAGTATGCTTAGGAAAAATAAATAATATGCATGCAAAACAACATATTTTCATAATAATTATTTTTATCAGTATTTTGATCATAGATAATATCAGTTATTGTTTCAACTGAACCGTTTATAAGTCCTTTGGAAATCTAAAGATGTCTATACAAAATAATTGTTGGTCTTAATGTAAATGTAACTTTGCAGTTGTTCCCTGAGCTTTATCTAGTGATGCAGAACGTTTGTCTAACGTATTTTTTAAATTTATTGTAATAGAAGTTCTCAATTTCTAAATTTTTTGATATCATTCATACTGTATTAAAAAAAGAATTATACCGATATTGCTTACATAAAATCAAATAAGTAATTGAAAGTTTATCATTTTGTTCATTGATCAAGTAAATTATTATCCGGTTAAGATTGTTAAGAGTCTTTCTGTAAGATCTTTGTTTTTAATTTTTTTGTTTTTTTATTTCGATAAAAAAAATAATAAATAAAAAGTGCTTTTTTAAATCTTTTAAAAGTACTTCTATAAGTATTTTAAATGTACTTGAGTATAATGAGATATCAAGAATTTTATTAATAAATTATCATTGGATATTGTTAACATTAAATATGTAACATATTAATAATAATATGTCATAATATATAAACGAGTTCTAACATTTGTTACACTTCGTGTCTTACTAAGTCGAATTTGATCAGTCAGTTTTTAATCTACATAAATATATATTTATTTTATAAACACATCACTACAGTTAGTTGATTCGTTTCACTTCATAATAAATTTACAATTTCTAAAAATAACTTTCTAGGAAAGTATAATTTTAAATGTGAAATATATTGATGGAAAAGTCTACAAAGTACTATTACCTACACTTCTGACATAGAAATATAGCTGTAGAATGTGCATTTTATATTGATGTAATGACATGAGCATATTTTATGAGAAACGTATTTACGTAAGTAATATTTCTAAATATTATGCGTGCAAACTAAGAATTATAATACATGAATAAATATCGATCAACATTTTTACGAATACAATTATTTATAGTTAGTTCAGTTTTGGCAACAAACATTATCGAAATGACGACAAATTTTCACGTTAACTTAAGACTTATTTTAATTTTATCCAAGTGTGTTGGTTTAATTGATAATTCATATACTTTGGAACCGACTGGTTTTCTAGTTCGAAAAATCGATTCAAAATTTAATGCATTTCTAGAAACAGCACGGATGATTGTGTTGTTGGTATGCACTTATATGTATTTTCATCAGCTTGATCCAGAATTTCATATATTTCAATACATAAGCATACTTAAATTTTGGAATATTATTATCGTAGCCAGAGTATCAATAATACCGATAATCCAGTAAATATTTATTGTGTTTTATACTTAAATTAATTTAGGAGCTTAAAATTATTTGTTGGTTTTAAATTTACTTATTTGTGATATATATAAAGAAATCTATTATCATAATATAAATTTATAAAAATTTAAGATAAAAGTTAAATCAATAATAATAGTTTATATAATATCAAAGAAACTAATAATTTAAACAATTGGTTCATATATCCATATTATAGGTATATATTAATGGTAAGACTTTTGTACTCAAATTACCATACAGTAACTGCAGAATTTCTTTTAGACTTGGAACACATTATTTAAACAATTTAAAAATGTTTGAATTATATTTAATTTCGTTTTAACTTTTACAATTTATGTTTTCAGATTTATTAATGGCATCATTGAATTTGATCGAAATATTACACTACTTTCGAATAATTTTTCAATCCCTCAGCATTCACAAAAAAAAAGGAATTGGGATAAGATATTTATTTTGTTTATTTTATACTTCATTGGTTTTAAAATTTTACAACTCTATTTCTTTCCCATAAGGTCGATAAACATTAATGCATTAGTTAACAGTTTATTCACTCCACCATATATTATGGATTACGTAGTTACATTATCTTTGTGTTTCTTTCTTCATAACTTGTACATCAGATTTCAGTCATTAAATGGTTTGTGGAAATGTCTTCCTCCTAAATTAATTGCAGTTCCCGGCCAATGGACAAACAACAAAATAGTGGTTTTGATGGAAAGCACGCGGCTGATGTACACCGAACTCTGTGAATTGTTGAAAATGTTTACTCAAAGTTACGGCCCATTGATATTGGGTTTCTATACATTCAGCTTTATCACTATGCTTATTGGTGTTTATTTTATTGTTAATAATGGACCATTAACCAGTGAAAATTCAGCCGAAAAATACCGGATAGTAATTCCACTTTTAGTTCATATACAATTGTTCACATTTATGATATCTATTATCATTATTGTTTCATCTATAAACGACAAGGTACGTTAATAAACTATAATATTATACAGTGCAGATAACCAAACATGCTCATGTACATATTTTCTTACATTTTTATTTATATTCTGATTTTTAGAATTTAAAATTTTTAGATAATTTTTAAAAATCATATTTACAATAGATAGATTATAGTATTATTAAATTATGTCTCCAAGAGAAAATTATAAAGATCTCAGCTAATTTCTTAAATAATTTAATGAGAATCCTGTACTCATAATAACCCAATAATATTAATCAGAGTCATTTATTTATATTGTAAATAGTTAAGCGAATGGCTTTTTAATTTATTCTAGCATATTAATCAATATATGGATGATTTATTTTTATATTATAAAATTTAGATTATGATAAAATGTTAAGATTATGCGGTAGCTTTAATGACGCTAATTATACATTTTAGCATTAAATATTAAACTATTAACTTATTTTGCTTTTTAGTTAAACAAGCTTACTAAAAATTAATATATTTTATATTTTATATATAACCATATTTAGTAAGGTTTTTTTTACTTGATTCATAGTATATTAAGATCAATAACAAAAATTATTGCTCTTTCAAGTTTAAATTTAGATGCATTAAATATTTTATTGTAAAAATGAATGGTACTTAATTGTATAAAGTTGTATAATGAAGTTTGTAATGCCTCAGGAAATTTTTTTAAATAGTTACAAAATCTAAGTACTTAAAAAAATACTTTCCAAAAAAATGTGGAAATTGCAAAAATATTATAAATATATGTATATTATATATAGGTAGTTAAAAAATTGTTCATAAGTATCTATAGATCAAAATAATTAACTCTAAAACTGCTTATAATAATGATAATTCAAAAGTAAAAATAAGTTTTATAATTTAAAAATAAACTTTGATACCTAATCAATTACATTAAGAAAAAAGTATTTTCATTTAATTTTTACAGCGAATGAAGATAATATCATATCTACGATTATACCAAATTTCAAATTTACATCCAGACGTAAAACAACAAGTAAAATTTATTTCTATGAATAGTTTGTATGCTTATAGAAAATAATTATTTAAATAACGAACGATATATTTTTATATATTTGTAAATGTTTATTATTATTATCATTCAGATCAAAATGTTTATGCAACAAATATCAGCTAATGAATTGGACCGAATTTCGGCGTTTGGATTTTTTTGATATCAATTTAAATCTTGTTTTATCAGTAAGTGCTGGTAAAGTTTTTGTCAATTAATCGTATTAAAATCATATATTTATTTTTCATCTTATATATCGTTGTGCATAGTTGTACATCAAAAAACCTTCAAGTGTATATTTTAAATTACTCGTACAACAATGTGTTAATAAATCAGTGTTAGTATAAACTTAATTTTTTAATTAAAATTTTTGTCTGCAGATACTTGTTCTATTGATGACCGGAATATCGACAATGATGCAGATGAAAGATCACCCAATAATATTACAATTGAACTATGAAACTAAATCGTTTTTGATAAAAGTATTTAAAACGTCGTGAATTACATAATTTATAAATAGATGAATGTAAGTTCTCAGAGGAGAAGTAGTTCTCAGTAGGAAGTTAATTATCACTAATAAATATTAAGTTCCTCGAAAAAATAGATGCATTAGTAAGTTTTTATAAAAAATTTAAATATCTATGTTATTTTTCACATTCGAAAATATTTGTAAGAAATAACAATATTTTCATTAAAAAATGTTTTTCACTTAATTTAACACTGATAACTTTAATTTTGTGAGGGTATGATTTAAAGTTGTTTATTTTTGCGAAGTAAAAAAACGCTTTTCATTCAATTTTTAACAATCAATAAATATTGAATTCAATTAGATGGATAGTTAAAATAATTTCCTAGTATTGGTACAGAGGTATCAAATAAAGATAACCTAGAAAACACAGAAAGAAATTAATTTAATTTAATTTAGTATTATTCTCTTTATACATAAAAAAAAATATTTAAATAATTGTACTTGATCATTTCATAAAATCGATAATATTGATATACATTTTAGTTAAAAATTGCACGTGTGTCTTGCAATTCAGTAATGTAATGGAGTTATTATACTACGTTTTAAAAATTAACGAAAATACATATTTTTATATTTTTTTAGTTATTTTAATAAAAAAAAAAATTAATTTTAGACATTAAAAAAAAAAAAAATTATTATTTGAATATGATATTTTGATAAATTCTGTTAATACTCGTAACGTTCAGAATTACTGAAATTTGAACATAACCACTATTTTATGGGAAATTTGACGAAAATAAGTGTAATAATTAGTCAAATTATTTGATTTTACTCATGTCAAATATACTCAAACAAGTTCTAGCTTTTGATATCCTTCATGACATGCGTAGTTAAATTTGATCACAGGTCAAAAACTTCTAATTTACATAACTATAATATAATATTAAACACACACATATTACTACAGTTAGTTGAAATATTTGATTTATTTCACTACATACCAAATGTATTTATTCTTAAATGAGCATTCTAGGAAAGTTCACTTTTGAAATGTTGTGAAAGATATTGGCGAAAAAGGTTTATAAATGCACTATTCCCTAATCTGTTAATTTAAAAATATAGAATATTATGTATATTATATTCATTATATTATTATAAAATTTTAACATATTTTATAAGAAATTTATGTAATATTTTTAAATGTATATGTATACTAAGAATTTAATGCGTAAATGAATAACTAATATATTTTATCACTTTTTACAAGTATATTAATTTATACTATTATTTTAGCTTAGATAACAAATATTATTATTAACGTTTAACTTTTACCATTGCAGTTATTTCTAAATAACTATTTTTTATTACTTTGATTTTGCAGGGGAAGAAGTATTGTGTACTTTTTAAAATTAGGTTTGCTTTATCATGAACATAGCGTATCTTAATTAAAAAAAAAAAAAAAATCAAAAAGTTAATTTTTACTTTTGAAGTATGATTGCGAGACCTGTTGCTCGCTTTTTTTTTGTATTTTAAATTTCATGTTATTTTAAAGGGGCAAGGATTATCTCATGTTTTTTAAAACTAAGCTGGCACGTTCACGGCTATGGCATATAATATAATTATATAATTTAAATGACGAAAATCTTAATTTTTAGTAGTAAAGTAGCTGGTAAGACTTATTTCTGGTCAAATTATAATATATAGTTTGATTTGGAGGAGAGAAGATTTGTGTGAGTTGCGTTATCACGTAAATGGCGTATATTTTTCAATTTTTGTTTATTGTCTTCGATACATTTGAAAAAAAAGGAGAAATTTTATTTTTATTTATCTTAAGTACAAACTAGGTCCTGTTTTCATTAACCATATTCAATGTTAAGAATCGAAGCAATTTTTTAATTTCTTATTAGTTATCATGAACATAAAATAAATGAATAAAATATATCACTGTAAAATGAATGCATTAATTGCTCCTCTCAGAATCTAAAATTAAAATACTCGCATATTTACAATTCAAAAATAATATATTGTAATTTTCATTTATTTTTAAATTAGTTACATTATTTAGTAAAGTTATTGATCGGATCGAGTGCAATTAGAACATTACTACTAGACTATGTTTAATGTATATAGTTATATTTATCTATTTCAACTGGAACTTGATTCGAGGTTGAAAAGGTAATAAAAAAGTGAATTATATAAATCGTAAAAAATTGTGGAGATTTATTTAAAACTGTTAATGTGATTACGATACAATTATCGGTATTGCTACCGATACTATGTAGAGACCATTAAATTATGTGTATTTCTAATACCTGACAGTTTGTACATATTTTCTTCTACACAATACTCAAAGATAATCGTTGATTATAATATAAAACATAGATAACACTTAAGGGTTATAAAATTGTTCGGTGGTAAATCTGCAAACACGAGAGTAGTTCACTTTTAATATAAATAAGAATATTATAATAAGACACGATTCGTCTATCTAGTTGGATATTATTTTCGAATAGTCTTAAAATTGTAGGTAGGGGACTTATAACTTGTATTCGGTAATTTTAAACTAAATTATGAATTTTCTATGTTATATTTAGTTAGATTTAGGTTCTTAATAACCTGCAGTATAGTGATTTAAAATATTAAATGTTGTTAACGTTTTAACTTCAATCGCTCATAAGAAATGTTCGTGGCTTAACATCATTTTTATTTTTTTTTTAAAGAATTCATGATAAATTAATCTTTATATTTTAACATAATAGGTATACTGTATTATATTTTTAAGTTTTCTTATTCATAAATAAAGATACCATTATATATATCGAATATATTTGTATTTTAAAAAGTTGAAAAATTTAGATATTTAAAAATAGTGAAAAATTGTATAGTGTATAGTTAATTCTAGTTTTAATATTCAATGGAATACTATGTCTCCACAGTTATTTATTTTTTAATCACAATAAAAAAAATGAAAATAAAATAAATTATAATACTCATCATTGTTAAATCAATACATTCAACGCTCCACACATGTCCAGGTCCAGGTTTCTTAAAAATATGAATTTCGTTCATGAGTGAGTTATATTGGATGATATAAAGCGAAATACGTTAGCAAATTACGAATGTGTATGCTACTCCATATAATGTTTTTTACTAACTTTAATCTGTTTTGTAAGCTGCATTTTATCGACCAATTTCACCAGAAAAATTATTGTACGCTTTAATGTTGTTTAAAAATATTTTACAAATGGGTACAATATAATTTTTATTCAGTTTCTACTTTATGCTTAGGATTAAAAATTAAGCTAAAGTTTGTAAATGACAGTGAAGGATTTAAGGATCTAATATTATAATATACATAATATCCATGTAATAGTAAACATGTACATGTTTTTATATCACATTTATATGTATGTATTATTTATTAATAGTTTAGGTAAAAAAATAGAACAAAATCAATTTTTAAACATGTATTTAATTTATTTATACAACTATGTCTTAAAATTAACCATTAATATTGACTAAATTCCATCGAATTTTTATATATATATATTATATTATTCTAATGTGATATAATTTATCACCACATTATAATATAAGCTTACATGTCTAATCATTTTTAATAATTTTATAATATAATAATAATATTCTTATATCATACAATGTTAAATAGGTACATTAAATTTAAAAATATGGTGCACCGGAATATTTCCCATATGACTAGCTTCACCGTTGGTTATTTGTATTATTAGGTTTTTCCAACAATAACTAGGTACTAAATTTATTTTTTTTTTTTAAATCTTATTAATTTTAACATTGATAATAGCCGCGTGAAATTATATTATATTTAATTAAATTTTCTTTAAAAAAATTAACTTCGATATGTTTATACATCGTAGTTCTGTTTTAAAAATTGTTAAGTACACAAAACACGTCATATTTTATTCATCCAGTTAGTATTATATTATTTACAATATTATAGTCGAAAAATAATATGAAATCTGTCAGATTAATGAGTAATAATTATTATTGTTTATTATTATTATTGTTATCGTATAGTTAATACATCAATGTAACAATAGAATTAAATGTACACAGATAAACGTCAATGCTATCGATTTTTTTTTTTTTTTACTCAATTTTTTATATATCAAAATATACATCTATTATTCTTATTTTTTTTTATTTTTTATTCACTTTTATGTAATTTACAAGGCACACCAGATTGAACATATATAATAAAATTATTTTTATTTTGTACATTTAACTTTGTTTTTATCATGGAAGTATATTATGTTTATATTATTATATTATGGTACAGGTCATTTATAGAGTTGATTGAACCGGAGTGGAGGTGGCGGGGCTCAAACACCCGTTTTTTTGAAATCGATTAAATACCTAATTTTCAATAATATACAATATAATCGATTACGGCTTACGCGAAGGGAAATTTCATAGTTATAATATTATTATTTATTGACATAATATGGACAATCGCGCCAACAGTATAAATCACGGTAAAAAAAAATGTTAATTTTGTTCTACAATAAAACAAATTCGATTTATTTACCCCGATTTTAGAAAAATACTATACAATACTACTACATTTAAAAATGGAATTACAATTTTAATCTGGTCGACATCGCTCTACCTAGACGCTAGAAAAAACACTCATAATAATATTTAACTGGCTCTAAGTGTAAAAAAACAATCATCAGTCTTTTTTTATATATATTATATATAAATTAGAGTTTTATCCATTGTAAGTGTGTGTTACATAGAGTAAAAAAACGAACTATAAGCTTGATTGTTATACATAGTATAAATATATGGGAAGAAAATAAGAAATATTATACAATATGACGAGATGGTGGCACCAGTTTAAAATATTATTATAATCTATAAATGCTCAAAATAGAAAACAAAATTCCTGTAATTTCTTTTTTAAACGTAAGCTCGAATATTTATAAAAAATCATTGATGAGTTTTAACGGAGCTACCCGGAAAGGAGTGGTTCTGTTTGTACAACACATAATCTGGAAAATGGCTGCCTCTGACTATTTTATTATATAAATCGAGAAAAATGTTCCTAAATAATTGTTTTTATAAAAATTGATTACTTTACCTTGTGCTTGGTTAATAGATTTGACGTTAAATATATCACCTTAGAAATATTAAACATGTATAAAATAAACCTATTTATAATAATATATTTATGTAGTATATATGACATAAAAATACGTTTATATAATATTATACAAATGTATAGATACGTGACAATAATATTAAGTTAACTAATTATAAACATATATAATAATATTTTCTCTTAAAATTAAAATTGATTAATAAACTTATTGTACACATGACTAGAGATGCGTGGCTGTTATTAAAATTATGATATAAATTCTTTATAATTATATACTAACCTAAAATGTAAAACAAAAAATAAAATTACATTATAGACTAGGCATATATAATATAATATATAATATTATATTTGTTATCAATAATTCTTTAAATAAATATATTTACGATAATTATACGGATAAAAATAAAAACATATTAATTATATAGTATTATAGTACGTGATCGTAATTTATACGTTAAAAAAAGTTATTTAGATGTTTCAATTTTTTTTTCAATATATATAATAAAACAATAACCACTTAGTATATAAATAATTAGATGGCTATTTTAATATAAATATGTATTAATCGTAATTAATTATGATATTTATCTTATAATATAAGTTATATAGTTAAGATACATAAATTTTATCCATGTATAATACGTTATACCCACTAATCAGCAGGTTTTCGACTAATTTTAACAATTTTATCCACGGGTTTTTTTTTGCACAAAATATTATAATTATTTGCACTTTTACTTTGGGATAGTTGCTAGTTAGTTTATCAAATATATCACATTTAAACTGCCCAATATTTTTTAATGTTTGGCACAAAATGTATTTTACTGAACCAATTTATAATCATTATAAAATATAATACCTAGGTCTTTAATGTTTCGACTTTTAATTGTCCAAAAATAATAATTGTCTAGGATTAACGTGACGGATAATTGCTACGATTTCCGATCGCTATAAAATAAATTAAAATCTTAAGTATTATTAAACAAACAATAATTTGCGTACACAAATTAAATAAATAATCGAAAAAAAAAATAGATAATAAAATTGAATAAAATAAAATTGAACTAAACAAAATATAATAATACATAATTTATGCGCTCGAGATGCGATTGCACGGTCGTAACCTGTATAATATAATATAGGCTCGTATAATATCATTCGTATAGGTAAATCAGGTATGGTTACAATATTTTGCGTCGGTCACGATCATAAATTGGTAACGGTATGTCGGTATCTCGTCGATATATAAAAATATGTGATTTCGAATAGCCGTGTTTGTAGATTTCGTCCCCCCCCCACCCGAAGGATGAAGATTGACCGAGTGAAAAACACAAATACGGTAGATTGTACATTAATACGCGAGTGATTTTTATTACGTACATCGCTTTTATCTACGTAGTATATTCAAATACACAATAGTATAATAAGTGATCGACATGATGGTCCACAAACAAATTTAATAAACATGGACTAAAAGCTAGTTCGGTTTAATTTTTAATGCACATATTATACCGCGGGCTTAATCGTGACGTCAGCCACTACCTAAACACTACACGACAGTTTTTTAATATTATTACAATAATTATTATCTATATAATATAATATATACTTATAGTCTAAGGTTTTCATCATTATTAAACAATATTAATAATGACAATAATAATAATAATAATTTTTTTGGTAAGCTGTAGACAAATTCGTTTTTGACGACGATATAGTTTTTTTTTTTTTTTTTCATTTTTTTCTCTCTCTCTCTCTCTCTCTTTATATATTATATATATATTTATATGTATAATATGACGTATTATTTTACAATTAATATTAGTATTACGTTTTATGTTGTTAATAATTAATAATCGAACATATTCCTAAGTTTTATTTATTAAAAAAAAAATTTTTTTTTTTTTTTTTTGTTTGCCTGTCGACAAACGGCGACGACGACGACGACACACTACCGATGTCCCTGACTCTGAAAAATTCGTAATCTAGGACGGAGGGCACGGGCTGCTTTGAATTGACAATGCTACTGCAATCGAGCTTCTTGCAGCGACGCCGCTTGTTGGGCGGCGGCTGCCGTGTACGGAGACAGGCCGGTGAACGCGCTGGCCGAGCTCGCGGCTGTCGGCAGACCCGCAGTACTGCTGGGCAGCGCCGCGTAGGAATACGGCGTGGCGTAGTTGGCGACTCCGGCTGTGGAAAAAATTCAAAAATCGTCGTTAGACACATCGCAACCAACACACCGACCAGTATAATGCAATCGCACGACGGCACTATCATCGTAATGTCGTGTCGTGATAATGTTATATTGTCGCGATATTATGATTTGCGGGACGGAAAACACGCACGGCACACGCGACATTGCGGTAATGACGTACGCCGTCGGTATAGGTATGCCGAGAATACTGTCTTGATCGTTTTTTGATCGGAGTGCGTTTAATATATTTTATTATGTAGGGTGATTTACATGTAGCACTATAAAAGTAAAATATTAATACGGTGTAATGTATAATATTATGTATTTATGTAGCTGAGGGGCGGGATGGCAAAAAAAAAAAAAAAGGTGAAATGGAAAAGCGTAATTTATCGAACGATTGGTTTTGTTTCGCGTGATACACTATTGCAGCAGATACCGCACAACCATTACATAATGATTTGCCGAAAAGTTTCTTTTTTTTCCCCCAATCGGTATATACTTTTCTAAAGTAGTATTATGTTCGGAAAGGTACCAACATTTCGGATTCCGTTCGGGTTTTGAACGATTTCCAAATAGATTTACAATACTGCAATTTACGCCTTACAGGTAAATCGTTTAATTTGTATATATATATATATATATATATATGGGTAAACCGTCACTGACGATATATCGATGAAAACGTTTGACGGTAGTCATATTGATGAAAGTTTTACACAATTTGCACAAATATTACGTATACGGAAATTTTTATAAATTATTATTAATATTTTTCTATTTTTTTTTTTTTTGATCCAAAACAAATGATTTTAAAATTAAACGATCGCTATTTTTGGTCCAAGATCGTTTACGCGTACCCGTATAAAGGAACGTAAGATAACTATAATATTAGTTGTTGCGTTCAAAAAGTAAAACACTGCACACTATTTTAAAGGTTAAAAGTTGAAGTTAACTAGCAAGGTAAAGTTAGCTTAGGACAGGATCGCGGTATAAAGAATATCCAGTGGTGGTGTGCAATGAGAGAATCGTTCCGTACATGCGAGGTGTATGCTCAGAGCGACTATCGCTACGCCTGAACAATAAAATGGATAAAGTGGTGATTTTTCAGACATTAAAAACTTTTCCTTGATGTGAGTCGGTTTGCGGAATTAGAACTGAACTCGCCAAGTTACCCCAAATGGTTTAGTATATAAATCACCCACGCACTTTTGCTGAGGGAGGAAGGGGGGGATATGAAAAACCTCGTGCTGCGTTACCACGAATGTACGCGGTGTAGAATAGAGCGGTGATCACAATATATAATATTAGTTTATATACGGAAACGTATTGTTTAATAGCCACTGTGGAATAATCGTTCGTTTTTCTCGGTTTTGGTGCCTATTTTTGATTTCACACGGCACGGGGGGGTTATTCGCTCTTGTAGTGCACTCCGTTGCATATTATAGTACGTTGTCAATATTTACCTGCGGCTGCTGATGTGTACGGGTCGAACGATGCAGCCGCTGCAGCTGCGGCGGCGTACTGCGACGGATAGGACGACAGAGCCGCTGCGGCCGCTGCAGCCGCGGCGGCGTTCTGGTACTCGTAGAACTGCGACGTGGCCGCGGCCATTGCTGCGGCATGCGTCGGGGCCAGCGGCATGACGCCGCCGCCGCCCAAGTACGCTGCGCTGGCCGCTTGACCGGCTTGGTACAGGTAGCTCGGCTGCACCCTGAAACACGGTCGTGGTCGATTAACAAAAAACGTTGCACTCGACAAGTCTATATAGGACTACGCGTAATATTACACTGTATAATAATATACGTATGCACCAGACCGCTCTACACGCAAAACGTACTACTCAAATGTTATATCATTTTTTTTTTTTTTTAATTTTAAATTTTAAATTTTAAATACGGTCGTTCAATAAAATTTATAACATCACGTGTTTATATTTTATTATTTACGCAAAAACAATTTAATGCCTATATTACGTAGTCTATGTGTATGCGTGCGTGTGTGTGTGTGTGTGTGTAATTTAATGCATTAAAGTGTGATGTATTTATGTTATTACGCGCGTAAAACGTTTCAGGGAAAATTGGCATGTCCTATAAGCAACGATCGAGTCCCTAGCGTGTTTTTACGTTAATTATATTATGCTGCGCACTTATCGGCAACAGTGCGATGCTTTCGAAGTTTTCCCAATAACTTTTTTTCGTTTGTTGGTAATAGTTTCGTACGCACAATGTTATTGCCTAATGTAAATCAATTCTTATGATTTTACATCACAGCGAAAGAGGTTTTTTTCTACCCAAACGGCAATATTCATATGTTTTAATTCAAAACACATTCAAGCAGAATATTTATTAGAGTAGGTGTTTGGTTTGTCCATTCAAATACTTTCTAGTGTTATTTAGCTCTAGAACATTATGAAATTAAAAATAACCTTCTCGATAGTCATAAAAATTTTTAAACATCCATCGCTACGATACGATGAGAAATAAAAATAAAATCGCATCGTTTAAAAATAAAAGAAGTACAGCGTGTTCCAATTACTTGTGCGCGTCCAAACGTAATAATAAAAAATGAAATAAAATTGGCTATAACACGATGTAATATTGAAGTTGCTTACAACAAACATATTTTACTGTACACAACGTTATGCGCAATTATTCATGATATTAAAAATCAAAAAATAGAAGCTTAAAATGTTATACACATTTCACCTAAAAACCTTTTGCAAATCTTATTTGCCTGTTTAGTTAGAAACCAAATTTATACCGTACAAAGAGGAAAACTTATTTGACAGCAAAATATATTATGTATATAAATCGATATCACTATTTCGAAAAAAAGTTTTATGGTCGTTATAAAACCCATCTATGTTTATCAAACTGGAATAATTTTTTTTTCCGTAAAAGCGATATTGAAAAAATAAAATTGACATGGCGCAATGTTGTAAACTTTTGGTCCTTCTCGGTCTTTTCAACGCATAATTGTTTTTTAGTATAATTTTCTAATTAACCAAAAATGGAACTGAAAAGTTACTTTGAATTAATATTTATGCATGTAATATTCTATTGCAATTGCCTATACCAAACCCCTTAAAAAGCTGGTGTAGTAGTATGGCCTTTTCAGTATTCATAACGCGTTGTCTCGAATTTTAGCGTAAGCCCGGGGTTATTCATCTGTTACACGCGACTGAGATAAAAGCCATTCGGTTATATGATGTGTATTAAACGGTACAGTGTATATATAATATTATATAATCTGTTTAGATTTTAAGCGGATCAACTAGACACGTATCAATTTCGTCACGACTGATTAAAAAAACAAAATTCCGAGACCGTTTAATTTTTGGAAGGGGGCAAGGTGGCAGAAATTGTAGCTGAAGTTTTGAAAACGTCGAACATATCTAAATAAGATTATATGGGAAATAACGATTTTGATTGATGTAGGTACCTATGTCCCACTTATTATAGATATTTAATATAGACAATTAGTTGGTGGATTACCCCGGCACAGTTTTCTCGTTTGTAAAAAAAAAAAAAAATATATATCAAAAATCGTTCTATAAAATATAATTAACTATTTAATTGCTTATTAAAAATTTATCGTTGTATCATTATTCGGTTTTGCCATTTTTGATTGTGTATGAATAATCTAATTTAAGTATACTTCGATGTATAGGTATATAAGTGTATGATATAAAGTTCTGAATTGTATTGCCAACGAATAATTAACACGGTGTTTTCAAAGTTACTATATTTATTTGACCTAGTCACCCGCGTATGCAGCTTGAAAACGTATTTAATATCATAACTTTACGAGCGTGTTATTATTTATAATTAGTCTGACGCGGCACAAAGAGGTAGGTACCTATAAACGACTGTATATTCAAAAGAGGGGAAAGTATTAGTCGTTTATATTAGAGAATGCATGTGTGTAATGTGTTTACTTTTGCTACTAGTTTTTTACACATGGACGACATGAACATTTATACTACCACCTATATCATGCTAAGAGAGACTAGATAGAAAATGTGCATGTGAACGCATATATTATATCAAAATGTTTTATAGACTGTTATTATAATTTATAAGTCATACAAAGTAAATTATATTGCTGTAATGTGTAAGTTGTGATACCGGGTCGTTTATATAAATATGCATCAGCATTCAGCACACTGTTTTGTAAAAAAAAAATAATTTTTAAATATACTCATAGTCGAATAATGTCTCGGTTCACAATTCTATACTGTATGTGATTATACACTGCTATATCGCTTCGAATGTACGGGATTTAATATTTATTTATTTTCGCGTTTATCGACTATATATTAGATTTTAGACGAGAGTGCACATTCTGTAGGTCTTACGATTCTGTTCACGAAAATCGTCAATCAGCCTAGCTTGTTAGTTTTTGAAAAAAATTACATTGCTTTGGCCGTACGACTTAACAATGAGAAACGATCGACCGGAAAATATAATGTAATATAATATCATGTTACTGTGTGTTTAGGTATATTTGTTACTATACATTTTATATTAAAGTGTTTTATATCATTTTATAATGAAAAACATAGTGCGTGCAGTTAGCCTATATATTCAGTATTCACGTTATTATTGTCCAAGAGTAGAAAGATATATAATATATCACGATAAACTTTTTGAGTAGGTTTCTTTTAAAAAAATTATTTTAACTGCCTGCTATATTAACGAAGTAAAAATATATTAATAATTACTCGCCTACACGTGCATCTGATTAAAAAAGAAAATAATTCAAACAATTATTTTTCTGCAGCACTTAAATCAATTAAAAATTATAATTGCCCTTCTTTGAATTAAAACGCGATTTAAATTTTATTCCACAGGTTGTTTTATTATGTGACCTGCATAACGTTCGCAGAGACATTAAGTTCTCAAGAATGTTATTTCAAAACTCTTTGTGGAATCAATGCTCGTTTAAAAAAAGTATTACGGAACTTAACGAATACAAGCACAGCGAATCGAGTTTCAGCGGTTATAGTAAGTATTATCGATTTTAATTTTATACCCACATACATTATACGCGCAGACACGCTTTCAAAAGTGTAGGTAATACGTTTTGTAAAAAGCATAAAAAAGAACGTTCGTCATATATGTCATGAATGTTAAATTAGTTTTATCTTTTGAACGGAATTTTATTGATTTAATTCGATAACGACTAAAATCTAAAAACATATACATTGTAATAGTTATGAGTAATCTATGAGAGATGCTTACTACTCGATTGGTCCGGCATTTAAGTTGTTATAATAAATAATAATTTAATAAAATAATATTATAATATTATATTTAGAAATACGAAGTGCATGAATTTAAGACAGGCTTAGGTCCGACATAGATTAATTACACGAATATGATGCCGTATAGGTATTATTTCGTATCGGAAAGTGCATAAAGAATAAAGATAAATAAGTACTGAGAAATCGAGTTAAATCTATTATGTCATACTTGAACTACTATTAATATTGTATTATGAGTCTAAATCTGTATTTTATATTGTTTTAGACATAATATATATCCAGGTATATCCGATGCCGATGAGAATAGTCGTATTGAGTAATATTTATGAAGAATTTCGAAGAATGATATAAATCAATACATTTGAAACAACATTCTATAAATAAGTTATCAGAGGATTAAAATAATGAAAAATAAAATTAGACGAGCACACTTATTTAATCTACGATAAGAATTAATGACCAATTTACTGTGGCGTATATCTACTTACTGAAAATGTCAAAATGGGATTTCATGTCTCATATAATATTATATATACGTACGATCGCTTTGCGAAGGAAAAATCTATTCATTTGTTCGCCTCTATTTATATTATCGCTATATTATTTCTCCGCGTTTCAACAGTTTACAACAAACAGGTAAGTAGTGTCTATATTTCATCAGCCATTGAAGTATGCACTATAGCATGGCGTAATACATTAATAACCGCAAGTATTTAATTTGTTTAAAAGAAAAACTGCACTTGTCTTAAATAGATACGTCACGAAACGTTTAATGTTACTTCTGCGGGGTTGAGCGACGCGGCGTGTACGAGGAGTTAGGGCGCATAAGGGTTTGTAATGCTTGATGAAGATCAACAACCCCCTTGCGTATCCCCTACACGCACCATAGTAGTGCATGCTCCGTTATTAATCATAGTATGTTTATGGTCTAAAAGTGTATGTGTGTGTACTGTGTATGTAGAGCGTGCAATGTATTATTCGGGATCGTTATTTAGTGACATGCCATTTTTCCCTATTATGTTATATAATATGTATGTATACATATAGTACCTACTCTAGAAAATTAAATAACACGTTCAAATAGAAAAAAATAATAATAATAATAATCATATCGCGTTTTACTCCGCGTGAACGTTTCCATTTCAATTGCCGCAGTCGTTCAAAATCGTCATGCGTTTTTATTTTGTCATAAAGTTATAGTGAAGTTTATAAAACAATTAAAACATAGAACGTTGCAGCGGTTAATGAAGACGTAACGTCAACGAAAATGATAATTATTCTATCATAATAATTTAATGATATAATATAATCGTGCTAATCATCAATTATTATACATGATACAGAAACTACGTTATACTGCACTGCTAATGAAAACGTTTACTGTGTTAATTCAATACAATATAATTATTATGTATCACAAAGTTTAAATAGTATAATAATGTAAATATAAACTGCTATAAGACAAAATCAACCTAAAGCGTTGCCATATCCGATAATGTATGTAATTGCATTAATATTATAATCGTGACTCGCAAAAAGTACAGGCAATTAATAATTATTGTGGCATAAAAAAAAAAAAAATCTCCCCGTGATTAAAATAATTCTATATGTACGTAATAATTCATGTTGTATAATAATAATATAATATAAGTATATCAATGCACAGTAATCAATCGATGCTTCATTTCTAAAAAAAATATAATATTAAATAAAAAAAAAAAAAAAACAAAATGTAAAACACTGCAAACCAAAAACCCTGCACACCAAACAGGAATTAAATTAAACAGCTATTACATGTATCATAAACTATATGTATAAACCATGTAAATAATATAATTATGTATGATTTAAACAATATTTGATTTAATTGATAAAAATACTGCATAGTATGTAAATTATATTTATTCGTACCGTTTTATTTATATATATATATATCATAAATATAATTATATTATACTTCACCAAAGCCTACGAAAAGCTCTCACCACAATAGCACGCATATAATATATATATATATATGTCTAAATAAAAAGGATCAATATCAAAATGAGTTTTAAACAAAAAACATATTTTTATAATTACGTAATAATGATGAGAAAAAAATATATCAAATAATAATAATGATGTGATGATGATGATAATGAGTTGATTTTGTAAGAGTTTAATAACACGCGTGATAATTAGGTATTTAAAACCATTCAAATCATGATAAATTAAATTAACAATAAAAACAATTTGTGCGTTGAAATGACACGAATTGTTTTCAAAACGAAAATGGGCCGATTACAGACACAAATATAGGTACAATACAGAATTGTCCGATATGGAGTAAAATCTAAAATGTTATAATATATGATGGTGATTAATGGATGATGATGGATATGATTTAAGGTAGTTAACCTATAAAACAACAACAATAATTATAATATACTCTAAATATATATGTATAAAGAAAAATAAAACAACAAAACCAAATCCCAAAACGAACAACTGAAAACTGTCCGGGACTCGGAAAACGTACATAAAATATATATTTCCACGCGTGCAACTGTCATCAACACTTGGTGGCAAAAACAAAACATGGCAAACAAAGAAAATAATAATAATAATAATAATAATAATAATAAAAATTATCAAATAAAACCACACGAAACTACACACATAGTTCATATTATATGTGTCGAACACGTATAAAAAAAAAAAAATATGTGCGCGATGTATAAAATGGTATATTTTAATATTTATTTAGTGTCATAATAACTTATACATATATTTATATATACGTTTTTGTCGGGTCGATCTCTGCGCCGTGACGGCTGCGATATAAAGCAACATGGCGTCAATAATCTTGTATACCGTCCGGTCCTAAACACGCGCAAAACGTTTATGGTTTTTTTTTTTTTTTTGGCACTCTCATTTTTACATACTCGGTAACGCATATACTGTCTGATGTGAATATCTGAAAATCCGACGAGCAACAGATTAGGAACGTAAATAAAAAGGCACACGCACACACATAATATTATCATGATAATGTATGTAGGTATTATGGAGCTTATTATTTTTATATATTTTATTATGTAGGTTTCACTTACGTACACACGCCCGGGTACTCATAATATAACAATTATTATGGGATGTACTGCGTGCACGCGATCGACTAACTCGACGAGTTTTTATGGCCATTGTGGCATACAATGGGACTTGAAACAGTGTTGGTATTCGAAAAATTTAAAAGAAACTTTGCTTTGTCTCATCCAACACCTTTTACGACAACGCTACAAGTCGCTGCTAATCGTATTTACGAAGATATCGTAATTAAAAAAAAAAAAAAAAAGAAATCAAATTATAACTTTGGAAACTTAATTTTCGATTCGGGATTGACGATAAATACGTTCCTTTTGTTTAGACGATTTAAATTCTAGTCCGTTGTAAATGTAAAATAAAATATGGTTGCACAAACAAAAAAAAAAAAAAAAAGTTAAATTTTACAGCGATGGTATAGGAGTGTTTTTTTAATTTGATTCCCTTTGATCATTCTCATCATAAGTGCACTAACATAAATATCGGTTTAACGGTGTTGGTTGAGCATTTTTTTTTTTTTTTTTTTTTTGTTGACTTAAAATGGGGAAAAATAGATTTATTTAACTGTTTTAAGTCTCTCAACTTTATATACAACGTTAAAAGGCACAATCCTATTACCGTAAGACTTAAACTGACTTTTTACAATTCATATTTTAAAAATACATATCTATCTCATATTATAATCTGATATTTTCCGTCTGTGACTATGAGATTAATCTTGGATTTAATTATGAACTCATGCTCAATCGGTAAATGCAATAATAAAAACAATAGTTCTATTAATTTTTTTACAATGTGTACAAGTGCCATTTTTTGAAGTGCACCTTAGGATGATCTTCGATTTATAGTAAGGGACTCAAGTTTAAGACTGTTGTAATTTTAATGCGATATATATATATATATGAATAATGAATATAAAAGACAATTTTAGTGCTAAAAGTTTTTCTCTGCATTCCTAATTTATTTTTTTCAAAATCACTGTCGTATTTTTGTTATCACTGATGAACATCCGACTGACCGAAAGTTTAATATTGTTTTTTTTTTTTTTTTGTAAAGAAAATTGTGTGTTTTCGTTGTAATTTGTATGCTATAGTTACAAGATATAGATATATGCTCGTAATGTGAAAATTATAGATAAAAGCAATATTAAAAATATGTGAATCGAAGTCGATTTCCCAAACAAAGAGTCTTATGTGCGTCGGGTAAAATTAATTGGCGTCCCAACGCAACCGAGAAAACCGTTGCAGCGACAGAATATTTAGTGTTTTTGCAACAAGTGTATCCGCCAGCAAACGATATCAACAACAGAACAGCTATACATACACATTACCGAATTTATGTCAATTTTGTTCGCTAAAAATATTGTGTTTTATTAACAACAAGTGTATGGTATCTATTTAACATGACGTGTTAAAGTACCTACAATATGTGATTCACTCGCACCAAAAGTTATAATTTACGGATTCGGTCGCATTAGTATATTCATAATATTTTATGAAATCGTTGTGGTGTGATAATCGCCACTCGATTTTTTCAAGTAGCAACGCAATTTATTTGTCGTCACAATTATTAAAAAAACTTATTTACGATTGACCATCACTGGTGGTATATAATAAATTTGACAATCTATAGTTATCGATGACCATATTACTATAATATAGGTGTTATAAAACTAAATGACGTTAGTACGAAGAAGTTGTCAGTAAACGTATTTATATTTTATAATATAGTTGTTTGAATTATATTATGTCTGTGTATCAATGTATTTGAAATTACTTAATCATTATATTTTATACTCGTATAATAAGTTTAGATGTTCTAGTAATCATTAAGTCGACGTTACATCGTTATGGCTGCTGCAGTTATGTAATTGTTAATACACTAGCAAGTAATTTTAGTTATATATATTTATTAAATTGTTACTCAACAAGAGTTCTTCGAATAAATTTTGTTTATTTAACTCTAAGAATATAAACTAACATATAAGAGTGTATATACAAATTCTAAATATTTCACACCATAAAAAAAAAAAAGTTTTGCTATTAATAAAATTAATGTAAACTTATCAGTGTGGTATGGGAAGAATCGTTGTTTTGTGTTCGCTGATTGTGTATATTGTTATTAAAAGTTAAAACCAGACGGGCTTCCGCGGAATATAGAAAGAACCAAATTACGTGTGTTTATATGGACGAAATGACGATTAGACCGTGTCAACTTTTGGGAACTATCAGAATTTAAATCTTTCACTTGTGCTCAAATCGAATCAATATCATCTGTTTTTAAATAACTTTTTTTTGTTTTGCATTTAAATCTAATATTGTTCTTTTATAAACCAGTTTTTTATTGGATTAGCGTATATATGTAATAACCTTTTATGCTTTGTGGGACAGACAAGCTCGCATCAGGACGTGTAATCAATTATTTTCTCGCCGAAACGAGATTAAACTTGAAAACCGCGTATTTTATGATTTTAATTGTGTAATATTGATAAATGTTCGTGTATCGTAATAAGTTTAATAAGTTTTCGGATCGCGTATATTTTGAAACAGCTGATAGAACGGCACTGTGGTGCAGGAAGTATAGTCACCGCGCGTCGCATAGAAAACGTAGACCGAGCGCGAAAAGTTGAAACAGCGCTGTCAAACACATCGCTCGTAAATTTTTCAAATTACTTGCACGGATCCTTTTGTTTGCACGCACGCACGCTCACACGCACATACGGGGACCCTTTGCGGGATTTCCGGTGCGTAACAACCCTTCTCCATACACGCCGTCTACTGGAGACTCGTCATCGCCGCTACCGCCACCCGCACTGTTATGACACCGCTTCCGTGTTACCACTAAGTGTACACAGATTATTCCATATAAATAGGAAATACCATCCATGTAAGTATAGGCTTTCGTGAATTTTTTTTTTTTTTTAAATACAACGATCGTTTTTCGATTTTTACGTGGATGGTTAATTTACGAATGGTAAATCCATACAAATCGAATTTCGTAAAGACAATGAAAAAAATTATATGACAAGATGGTCTCTGCTATCTCGTTGGATCTATACGCGAGCGATATCACTGTCGCCTAATATACAAATGATAATTATCATTCGATCGCACACACGTCCGATATCGTTATGCGATTTTAACGGGCTGTAAATTAATTTAAGCACACGCGCATACAAACACCTGCAACGGTGGTTCACTCACGCGGCAGTTGATAGTCGTTCGGGTGCGAAATCGGCACGCGCGCGGAACGCGAGTTGTGACGAACGAACGAGTCGGTGAGTGGTAGGGGATGTGAGGGGAACATACAGCACGGTTGACGAGCGGTGGCGGGTTTAATTTAAATTTCACCACCCTCCTGTCATCGGAGCCGCCCGTCACTGCTTCGTAGTAGTTTTACGCGCGTATAGTAACCGGTCGCGTATTACTACGTGTGTATATATACACACGCGCGCCGCACTCCGTATTAAAGAGGTGTGCTCACAGTGCAACGGGTGGGACGGCTTCGGCGGGGAGAGATCAGTGAGCGGTGGCAGCGGATCCTCACAAAAGCCCGGGGATAATGACGACGGGGTGCGGAAGGGGGCAGGGTTGTCGAACTGAAAGAGAGAGAGAGAGTGAGTGAGCGGCGGGAGATACAGGAGGAGAAGAACAAGAAGAAGCGGTGGTGAATGAGCCTTGGAGGCAGGGAGCGACAAAGGGGTCGTTGCATGATGGCAAGGTGCGGTAGGGGTGGGACTTTGCAGCGACGAACGTGCGCGTCCCGGGCAAAAGGGCCCAGGGATTCGAGCGAAAGTGTTTACGACATGGGGTAGGTTGGGGCGTAACGAAGCCAGCGGCGGGGTGAAGAGGTTGAAACGGAAAATGGGGTTGCACCGAGCGCACACGCGCGCACACAAACACACTCTGATCGATGGTGACCGGCGGGAGTGCGCGAGGGTGAGCGACGAGGGCCGGAGCTTGTTTCGGACGGGGTAGAAGGGCTAAAACTGTAGGAGGGTAAGGATGACTCAAAACACGGTCGGATGACTCATCGCGCGCACGACCCCCTCAACCCCTCCATCGTTTATAATACCGTCCCACTGCACGTGGCGTACACATATATGTATAGAAGAGAGAAAGAGAAAGACAGAGAGATACTCGTGTTCCTTTTTTTTCTTTTCTTCCTACTACTCTTTTTAAGTACTTAAAAAGTAGGGGACGTCCTCGTACACAAACGACGAACTTGGAACTATTTTTCTATGTTATTTATAATATGAGTTATTGAAAACGAGAGCTCTCCACGACAAGAGATTATATTTAATAACAGATATTATATTATGTAATTTTATATTTCTTTATAATACACTTAAAAAAACAGGTGCAATAATATTATAACTTTTTAATAGTATATTATGTTTAACTGATGCGTTATTGTTACATGGTGGTTAAAAGATTGAAACACTTTTAGGACACAAAATCTGTCAGCCAGTGGCGTATTTAGATTTTTGTCATGGGGAGGATATGACTTTATAAATGAAGATACCAATGAGAATATTGTACCTACAATATATTATAATGTTTATGTAAGTACATAAAAAAGTTAACTCTTATGGGATAAAATAAAAAATTTTCATGTTTAATATTTTTATTTATAAACGCGTGATTGATTTTCAAAAAAATTAATAATAATTACGATGTAATCTGCATTTTTAACCCAGACAAAGACTTAAATATTTTTTGAGATATTTTCACTTTAAATTTGTATTTTTATAAACAAAAACTTCTAATTTTTTTAAAAGTTTCTCTACTCAGTGTACAAATTGAATATGGTAACGGCGGAGACTCTTCGACGACAATTTGTTGCACGCGTCGCCGCCACCAACGTTGTTTGTTTCGCTTTCGAGTTTTCGACGCAAAACGGGCTAGCGTTCGCAAAATACAGAATGCATTGGTTAAGTAAAAAATAAAAGTTGTAAAAGTAAGCTCACGGCTTGGTTCAAAATTACCGTACGCGAACGGGCGAGCGCGCATCTTCTT
This sequence comes from Melanaphis sacchari, assembly GCF_002803265.2. Lineage (NCBI taxonomy): Eukaryota > Metazoa > Arthropoda > Insecta > Hemiptera > Aphididae > Melanaphis > Melanaphis sacchari. The sequence continues at coordinate 863,991 of NW_020270976.1, read as the reverse complement.
CACTTGCTGCTCATCGCCTCCGATTAATAACGTCGTGTTTCGCGCTCGACAAAGAGTGAATAATTTCTAAAGCTAAGGTACATTTACAGCTCTAGAGTTGGCCCTTGGCAGCCGTAGAGTTTATAATATTTTACATGTAAATGATTCAAGTGAAAATCACACGAGTATACGGCGGTTTAATAATATAATATTGTCTTTTACATCATAGTTATTTTATACTATACGTGCGACATTGAATTTGGGCTGAGTTCTAGATGAAAAAAAATGTTTTATAAATAATTAAAATTAAATTTATTTGCGTGGTATGTTTGATTTACGAAAAAACGTATTTACCTACCCCGTAAAGGGTGTGTGATCATATATTATAATAACTGATAGGTAGTTGATCTAATTTTTTAAATTGTAATACAACATTTATTTTGTACTTCGAAATTGACTTTAATTTATTAATTTATACTAGTATACTACTCGTATTCAATGTCAAATGTTATATCGGTGAATATAAATTGAATTTGCTTACTTTAATTAATAAACTAACAAAAAATAATATGATCAGAATTCGCCGTCTATAGTCTATACGCAATCGTTATTTAATTGTGATTTTCCAAGGACTAAAAGCAGTCAATATAAATTATTGTTTGGACAATTTTAAGAGCAATTGCATCTAATTAATCATTTTAATAATTATTATAGCAATGATGTGAATTATAATGATGATTTCCTAGAAGTAATTTTTTATAGAAATAAGTTTTATAATACGAATATGTGTACCTAAACTCAAAATTTAAAAATCAAACTACGATTACTATAAATTATAGTATTAAATATTAAAGATAACATTTTTACACATTTATTATTGTGGGTTATAATTTAAAATTAATAATCACTGTTGTTGTCATTTTATCAATTATCTAAATATTATTTAATAAACACGTAATTATTACACATTGTTTATTGTTACAATGTGTTATTGCGTGCTCTAATTTTTTTCATTTGTTCAGTAAAAATATGGTTTTTGTGTGTTTCATCTGTCATATTTTCTGAAATTTGGCGTTACAAATTAATAGTGCTGCTTACAGTTCAAAGTAATATTTTTTAAAACTCAATTGTCATTGTTTGAATCAGTGTTACCAAACACAAAAAATGTTGTTATTTGTAAAAGTAAAGTACTAGAATAATGTATATTTTTCAAACTTGTTTAAACCAGCGAAAAACATGTAATGGTTATTTAATTACTATAGCCAACATGTAATTTATTCTCATTGAAATTTTTATCAAATAGGTACAGTATTAATATTACTTTGTAGGTATATTAAATTACATATCACGAATATTCTAAACGATATTTTATTAAATATCACTATTTACTTTCGTATTAAATGTAATTATAATTAATTACTTTCATAAAAAAAAAAAAAAGTAAATAAATAAAAAAATATAAACACGAAGTAATTGAACAATTAAAACTATTAATGATATATTTTAATATGGTTTAAAATTAACTTGTATTTGTAGACATTATTTAAAAGTAGTTAATCAAAACAATATCGAAAAAGAGAACGAAAGCACATATTATGTAATCAAAAGATTAAATTTAAGTTGTGTTGTTGTGATGACGCAGAAAAGTGATTATGATAATACTTTTGGAATATATCTAATCTAAAATTTTAAAATCAATTATTACTCAAAGCGTAAATAAAGCTAATCATTTTGTTACTCTCACTTTACAATGATAAAGAATAATTGAAAAATTTATTTCAAAGTTATTGTACACAAAGTGAATTTAAATTATTATATTTGCAGGAGACTAATCGACAATGAGATAATACCATATGGCATACCATTGTGCGTGTATAGAGCGATTGAAAATATACTTTTTTTTTGTTTCGGCTCGTTATTAAGTTTTTACGATATTAGGTACATGAAATTTAGTAATTCTAGAATTAAAGTAAATATTACATGATTTTTGTATTTTAGTCATCATTTTCGTTTTTTAATAAATGTAGAGATAAATTCTATAACCGCACGTGCAGCCCCTTCCAGAATCGGTTATGTGCCAAAGAAGCAGCGGCAGTCGAACACCTGCAGGTTTTTGGGATTATGTTTTATAACACTTAATTTCGCTAAATTAATTTTTCTCCAATTTTGTTGCCCGGTAGGACCGCCACAACTGTTGGCAAAATACACGATTTTTTTGTGATAACACGAGCATTCGTCGGGACTTGAATAATTACTTGTATTTATTATATATATATATTATGATAACTGCCTATTAACATTCATTTAAAGTATGCTTCTTAAAGTAAGTTACCGTTTGCGTGACGAAATCGTCATATTCTAAACGTGGTATCGATTCCCAATCAATATTATACCTATGGGGCATGGTGGTAAATTAATACACAGGGCATTTCCGTGTGTACAAACACATATTAAACGTGTATAGCATGTATCAAATCATATTATTATGTATTATTAACGAAAATCATTCTGCGATGAAGTTACACTGTATATAAATGGTATACAGAGTGGTGCATATTATTATACTATAGCTGCAGCAGCGTGCGATGTCATTGTCAGCGCGCTCGTGCAGTGCGAAGGGGAGTTTCAAAAAAAGTTTCGACGGTATAATATATAAATATAGGTACTCGCTCCTGTAGGGGTGGATTGCTGTGGTGATTCGTGTAAACCTCAATAGTGCGTGTTTCATTGTTTTCTTTTTTCGTGCCCGGCCAGGTCGCATTTTGAATCCCCTCATTGTATATGAACGTCAAAAGCATAAATTTACACATATACGAATGTAAAATAAAAAAATACAAATATAATTATATGGGTTCCGCGCGTATCCCTATCGCTAATAACGTGACGACATAATATTATAACAGTATAGACACTACATAAACGTATTATAATATTATATAAATGTGAACAAAATAATAATATATGTGTGCGGGTGACAACCGTTTGCGCACATATATATTTTAATTGCAAATTGATGGACCGTTATCGCACACAAACAATAATATTTTACACATAGATCATAAAAACACATATATACCTAATATTTTGTAATAATAAGACGATTATATAAATTATTTAATAAATAATGATAAACAAATTACAACATTATATACACGTCATGTGTGCTATTATAGAACATTAATCTTTTAGAAACATTTTTTGTTCATCAGTTACATAACGTTATATACTTAGACTATTTTAAGCCATTCAATATAATAAAATAACAATAATTTATTATGATTGGAATGAAATTAATATAATGTATAAGGTATTAATAATATTCAAATACTAATGTTCTTAATAATAATTATAATTTAAAACCATGGTTATAAACTAAAATTAATTTTTATCAATATTTTTTTTATGTGAAACAAACGGTCTATCAATTCTTGCAGGTATTTCTTTTAAAATGTGCCATGATATTTTAAAAATAAAATATACACAAACGGTGTTTATAATTTGCAGGTAAAAATTTAAATCGTGCGTAAATGGTTTTATGCGGACAGTCGGAAGTTTTTCGCTCGTTAAAAATACTTGAGATGCGAGCTTAAGGCATGTAGTTTATACAGCGAAAATTGCAATGTTGCACATCGTCTCGACTTATATATTATTATATCTTTGAAAACTATACGCGTCTTTTCACTAAAAACTTTCAATTGGCTTTACGAAAAAATAAATTTGCATAGAGAGAGAGAGAGAGAGAGAGAGAAAAAAAACGACGTTTTCGGAACTAAAAAAGTTTGCTCGTTTGTATTTTGACAAAATATGTCGCGCGTAAGTTCTTTCTTTTTTTTTTTCATGTACCTACCCATAAAATATGTTCAATTTATTGCAGAAAAAATCTCACTATATTTATTATATCGACAAAATGATGTGCTAACTACGCAATCCACAAATTATCGTATAAATTAGTTTCAAAACAAAAGATCACACATCAAACACACGTTCAAAATGTCCAAAAATTAAAAAAAAAAATTAAATAAAAAAATAAAACAAAAATTACTCAATGTTTGAAACGTTTGCAGGTTTTATTATTATTATTATTTTTTTTTTTTTAGAATTGCAAACCACTCAAGCCTCACTAAAAACCTCCAAACTCAGAAACTTTTTTTTTTAATATGATTTACTTGAATATATATTGTATATACTGGTTTCTCATTTCGTTTCATCCGCAGAGAACATCAGCTACTCCTAATCAGGTTCCACAAACCCATAACGGAGCCTGTAAATAATAACTTCTGACCAATCGTATTTTTTAAATGGTGTTAAATAAAGCCTATATTATAATAGTGCACCTGCTAGAACAACGCTATTCTTATTCATATATATTTGTATATTTAGGTATCAAGTATAATATTTATCGTTAAACGATTATACAAAAATAAATAAAACTCGACAAAAGCATATAAACACCGTCATTGCATATAAACTTGAATTTGAGCCAAATTCTATTTCTTTAATTAAGTATGATAATAACATTTGATTGGGATCAGGCCAACCCCAGATATATAATTTAGTTAATAAGAAAACTGATAATTTTGAGAAGTATTTATTAATTTTCACTTTTTTTTGTTCTATTACGGGCTACGGCAATGATATACTATTTTTTTAATTTTCGTAAACCAACATTTCTGTTATGTTTTAATCTGAACCTTTATGAATGTTATGTAATATATTATAATTTTCAGATATGTATATTAGTATAAACATAAAATAAATAAATAATTGTGCAAAAGCATATGAAAAAAATGAAATTGACTTACCCAAATTGGCTAGGTATCACAGCAGAGTATCCAGCTCTTATACTCGGAAAAGCAAACGCTGAAAAACACATAAACATACTTGCTATATTATACTTTAATTACTCAAAAATGTTAATCATTACATAAATACTTTACATTGCACCACTAACTTGGTACCAATCTATTTTAAGTTTTCACCAGCGTTTTATATATATATATATATATATATGGTTAATATATGTGTGATAACAAAGAAACTCTAATAAATTATACTTAAAAAAAAAGGAAACCTTATTTATTAAACACATATATTTATTTTGCGTTACGCACATATATAGATTAGTTATACACAAAAGGCTGAGGAACAGAGGAATATAAAAAAAGTTATGCGATAATGAACGACTCGAAGCATATTTTTTATAAACTTTTTAATTGAGACACATAAAAATATAAGAGGAATTACATGAGTTATATTTCATTACAATTAATGATACTAAAATGTTTTTATTTTATTAAATATACTCTAACTAATGGTTAATTATTTATGGGAAATACAATATACTATACAAATCATACACCTTTTAAAATGTATACATGTTATAATGCTCAAACCTTTTAACAACGAAAACAATTAAAGACAAATGTCGAATTTGTTATTAAAGGTAGGTACGGAAAATATTAGTGTAATCATATTAAAATTATAATATTTTAAGTTAAAGCTAAATAAACACTTCCTTAGTTAATTTTGTAATAGGTTTAATGTTTCTGCCTAATTTGAATGTTTTTGCTACAAAATGAGAAATACTAAGAGCGGTTTTGTTATACTTAGTATGTGACAGACAGATTTAACAAATGCTACGCCGACAGCACCCTCTTAATTATCGCTAATGTACCTATACTCGTTATCTTCAGTCCAGTCAGAGGTATTTTAATCTATATTCATTTTAATAGCTTATTAACTTCTAAAAAATTATTTAATATTTTAATAAATTAAAAAAGTACCTATTCATCAGTTAATTTTGAAAATTTATTTTTTATTCAATAATGTTTTAGGTATATTGAAAATCTGAAAATCTCAACATTTTGGTCAGCTTATCATTAAAATCTATACTGAATTGAAATAGGTATACATATTTTAACCATTATCAAAAGTATTAATTCAAAATAGCTAAAAATTATAGAAAATTCAAGGTTAGGTATTAAATGAGTGACAACTTTTCAAGATTAATTGTTAGTATAGGTATCGGTAAATTTTTTGATTCCTAAAATTACGTAATCATTCATAGGTCCACGTTTATTGCTAATAAAGTGTGAAGAATACCTATGTATGCTGCAGAACTAAACTATATATACCTTCTATGAATCATGAATGGCTTCTGCTGTGATTTTACTAAGCTAGGGCTTAAAAATCGTTTCGTTTTATAATGTTGCGAGTATACGCTATATAAAATATTTATAAAACCGTGTCTAAAAAGGAATCATAAATAAATTATGATAGTGAAATATTAACATTTTTATTGTTGTGTCAAGTTATTGGTTCTAACGGCCAGGTACCTCCAAATTATTGACGCAGCGTTGTACAGTGTATCAAATTACAAACATACTCATAATAATTGGTCAGACTATTACAAGTAAAATACTTTAATATCAAACTAATTTCGTCTCAAGTATAATTATAACTATACAATTTTCAATTTAAACAAATAAATTTTTGGTTTGTCAAATATATTAACGAAGTACCAATAGCTTTGATTACAGTGGTTCTGACGGCACAAAAGTTACTGCATTTTAGATATATTATCGAAATAATTAAAGATATTCAAATTTCATTTAATTATTATTCATAACCACGTTAAAGAACTTTAAGGACGTATAAAAGGAGAAAACCAGACTAAAGCACGTGTAAGTTGAGTATATTTGGCAACGAGTACCTACGATATGCCGCCTATGTAACCTGTCGGAAAGCCGGTAAATACCTATAGCTATATGCTGCAAGTATGGCCGCCGACCACGTATCGTAACGGCGTAATAATAATTTAATGGTGGTCGTATGTTGAGCATAAATACCATAAAGTACTGTTGACGAAGAAAAAAAAAATAACACAGACTGTAAAAATAACCGAAAACCGTTGCCAAACTCTGTTCGGGGACTCTGGAATGACGCGCGTTGTTTTTTCTGGGGATATGAAAATCGTTCGCGGAGACGAATAATTTTTGACATGGTAAAAAATACAGTCACACGAAAATATTCCGAGTATTATACGCGTTTATTATAATTTTTAATAGCAACAATAATAGCAGCGAAATATGCGATATTTTGTTCATAAATTTTGGTACGCGAACATAACCTCGAAACCGTCAACGGTTTATAAATATGTATGCGCACACATTACACCGCTGTTCCAAAGCTATATATTATCGTCTATAAATGGATTACACACGTACAGGCAAATACAAGTACCTAGTCAAAATTTTGTTTTTTAAATAAGTAGGACAAGACAATCGATAGGTTTTTAGTTTGATAGCGTATGCGTATAAATTCTACGCCTGTGCGTATATGTATATATAATACATAATAATATTATACATATTTACACTATGCGAGTGTATAGGGCGATGGACAGCAACGGCGCGTAATATTATTGTAATTTGCTGTAGTGGCATCCGATTCCATTTTGTTTTAACTTAAAATTTATTAATAGCGAAGGCCAAGGAGACAAACGTAGTCGTACGTCCCAGACATACATGTGCTAAACACTCTTCTTCGATCAAAATGCTTATATTTCGTGGTTTATAAAGAGGTACGCAATTAACTATACATATACGACCATTTATAATGTTGCACGTACGGGAGGTTGACCAATCCACCCCCGTATTAGTGTGATTCTCCAAAATATAATATTCCAATTCGATTGTATAAATAATATGATTGTAATCAATGTAATTTTGAAAATCAGAAAATAAAAAAAAAAACAAAATTTGTAATGTAAAATGTAAGTACGTATATTACAATACGTGCGCTGTCCGCCATTGATCGAGATTTGAAATTGTGTGATATTTTTTACATTTAATAAGATGACGATAAAAAAAACTGAATTTTCTTAAAATATTATAATAATTTTATTATGGACGTGTCTCGGGCAAATATCAATACATTTCACTAGTGCAAACATCGCAGATTCTATTTTATTTTCACTAATAATCCTTTTCACTCGTATCTATATAATTTAAATGCATAATTAATTAATAAACATACGATAAGAATATTGTGTAATATTTATGATTGCTATGAATAAAAAAAAAATCTTCAAACGTTCTGTATAGTGTGCACGCGTTGGCTACGCAGACGAACGCTCAGTTTAAATATAGACATATTTTTTAGCTGTATGGAAATAAATTATAAGATAGGTGTCAGTTGTCACATGGTGCAGGCTGATGTTTCTTATACGGCACGTTTCTTGAAATAAACTAGGTCCTGAATAAATTGGACATCGCTCAAGTGACTCAGGTGAACCGTTCTAGAAGTCGCATCTATTGGATAGACTGACGCGAACGCCGGAAATTTAATAGAACGATGAAGCGTCTAGTTTTTAGAAAATAACATATTATATGCGGACGAAAATATACCTAACCTAACATATGAAAGGAAAAGCGTGTCCTAAAGGACATATTTGATGTGCGTATAGAAAAAATTGGTCGTTTGAATAGACAGCGTTGCTGGATTAACAAATTTGTAAAAGTGTTTTGATATAGTGTATAGGATTGGTATATTAATTGTTCAGTTTATTATCAAAGACACTATAATTTTCATAACTGTTCATTATTGCACGATTATTAAAATAGATAAAATAAAAATCTATACCTATGCTGTTATCAGTCAGAATTTTAGAAACTTATAACGTACAATAATAATATTTCTTTGGTAAATAATTTTCAATTACATACTACATAAGTACACAACAACACAACATTCAGACTTGTGAGATATATAACGAGTAACATTATAACACTTATATTAAACACAATTATTATCAATCATCAAAATATATGAATGATATTATTAGTCAATGATAGCCGTTAGGAATAGTTACTTAATTCTTCAAGTTTTTTTTTTTACTTCGATATTGACCTTTGACTACATTTGATTTCATGATATTATATAATATTGTAACAAATTATGTTTTTATAATAAATTCGAGTGTTGTATATTAATAGTTAGTTTAGTAATTGGTAATTACAAATATAAATATCTGTATCACAGTAAAAGGTTTTTTAACATTCAAGTAACCGAGTATCTATAAGTAGGTATTTTGCAAAAATCGAATAAATAAAGCATGCGACAGAACGTTTAAAAAGTTTAAGATGTTTACTTGACAGAAATGATGCGCGTAATTACGAAAATGATTAAAATCAAATGAAGTAATATTAAAAACTCTTTTTAATAATTAACTGTGTTTGTAATAATTGCATTCATTTAAATTAATATATTATGATAAATTGTAATTAATATAACTATAATATCGCAAGTTTTTGATATAATGCGTTTTAAAATTAATGTTTTTTTGTAACCACATTCTATAATTAATTATCAGTTTAATAGCTATCGTTATTATATTATCATAAATAATATAATATGTAGCACTTGTCATTTCATAATGAATATGAGATTTGAAATGTAACAAGTAAATAACTAAAAAATACGCACGCGTGCTGGATGTTTCATAATTCAGTGCAAGGTTTACCAATATTAACCATTTCGGGCTGTGGGTTATGTTAGTTCTTACACACTTAATGGTATTTAATAAAATATGGCTTGTTCACAATAATAGTGTTGGTACTTTGTGTTGTGACTACCGTTTCTCTTAAGTCGTACAACATAATATGTACCACAAGGAATACAAATGAAGAATAATATTATTTATTCTATGAGCTTTAAGGGGGCTGACGGGTGTAGGCTGTGGATGCGAACGTAGGTACATTCATAATAATAATAATAATATATATAGCCGGGAATGAAGTATGATACGTTGAGTGACTGCGACAAGACAAGAGGAAAACAAAACAGTTAGGAGCCGGGCTCATTCAAAATGCATGCGGGTTAAGGTGAAATAGAATAAGAGATGATATTGTAGTAATAATATCGTCTCGCATAAATGTTTTAATCATTTATCGTGCAAGAAACTATTTATTATTTGAGTGTGTTTAATAGGTATGTTTGGACTGAGTGCATAAAAATATATATAATACAATATTATTATAGTGTTTAATATATAATAAATATTACATGTCATATTTGTAATTCTTTTTTTACAGTATGAATAACACCAAGATTACATTTTTATTGAAATAATTTTATACCAATGTTGGTTTTTGTTTTAATTACTTTTAAATTTAAATAAAATTATGTGTATAATACGAGATACATGTATATATTATATATTATAATATCGTATACATCAAAATAAACCAAACGTTTGAAAAACATTATATTGTCGACTATTGACGAAGATCAATCATCTCCAAAAAACGTATTGTATTGTACTGAACTTAATATTAAATTATTAATTTAATTTTAATATTACGAATAAAATAAAATATGCTATGATAAACATTTAATATATACAGTTTAATGGACATTAAATCGATTACATCTAAATTTACCGTTCAAGATTTATAACTAATATTAAATAATGATAGCACTTATAACCTAATACGATGAGGAGTTGTGAATAGTTGATAATGATAAAATTTAAAAAAATAAAATATTGGATTTGGTAGTACTTGAATAGATTGTATAGATTAGCTGTTAAAATTCATAGTTACATATAGGTAATGAATAAAATATATTTAGATGGTTCCTTAAAACTTAATATAAATAATTTTAGTTCAATATTGAGATAATTTAAATTTGGACATAAACATTAGTAAATATTTACGTAAAAAATTTGACAAGGTATATTATACTCGTATCTTAATATAACTATGAATTATGATAAATATTTTATAGCGACATTTTAATAATATAATAATGTTGCGAGAATGTAATACCAAAACTATTATAGCATTCAGGGAGAAAAACAAGCTTAAAACCGAATTAAGTTTGGGTAGAATAAATCACAAATGCAGATATTAAATAGTAAATTTTTATCCAACAGGTCATTCTTTTAAACTCTTTTTCAATACATAGTATATCTATTTTATCTGAATTTCTTTTTGTATTAATTATTCAAAGAGCTAAAAGAATAAAAAGTTTTGAAAAAAATACATTAATTATAAAAATATTGAGATGAGTTTAATATTGATTCCAAAAGAGTTTAACACATCGTTTACTTACAATAGTTCTGATGTAGGTATATCTAAATATCTAATATTATACCTAATATATAAATTAATGTATTCCACGTTGAATGTGGAATACGTATTGCCGTACACACATTCCGTGGCTTAATCTATTTTGGTTTTTTATTTATTTCGCGGAGGTATTATAATCGGTTCAACGTGAAAAAAAAGAAAAAACCATTACGAACTCTGTCCAGTCGATACACAATATAGAAGTTTTATTGGAAGCAAAAAAAAAAAAAAAGGGATTAAGGAAAATTTATTTAACTTGTTATATATATGGTATATAGTACGTTTAGCGTACTCGGCGTTTCCTGGGGTTTTGTGTCTAAATGTTTGCCGTTACCGTGGTTACGCACTGTGGAAGTGGCAGTGGTGCCGAGTTGCAGAGACCATGAATACGGTTAGGCTGGATGGTTGACGGGGCGGGTAGGCGATTCGGGTAGAAGTGAAAACCGTCCATTTTATCGGTCTGGTCGCACGGGTGTTTACAGTCAAAACGAGACTGCATTTTTAAAACCCCCCGGTGGTTATTAAACGAAAACCCCTCTACCACCGTCATAGCAAAAGAGTGACGAGGATGCCTTTAAGAGGCGAAAAAGTAGTGGAGGAGGGGACTAATGCTGTGGTCTTGGCCAGTGGAAAACGTTAAAGCTTCAAAACGGTACACGACATGTGCAAACACGATAACCACAATACGTACGTACTCATAATGTGAATGACTTTTTAGTTTTTTCCAAGAATATAACGTGCGAGGTAATTTATAATGTATGTGTGCGTGAGTGACGGTATCTAATAATATTATATAGAGAGAGTCTTGTTTGTAATTCTCGTGCGAGGGCAAGAAAGGCGAAAAATGCACGAAATTGAATCTATACGCTGCAGGCTACTATACTCGACTTTTCACGATCCTAAACTAACTCTCACACACACACACACTCAGATATATATATATAGTATATACACGTATCTATTTCTATCATGTAATATATAATATTTATGTAAATAATACATTTTATTCTGTAAATTTATATTTATAGTATATAATATGTAATAAAATGGTTTTATATATACTCTTATTCGTGTCTCGTTATCAATTTTTGAGTTAAATTTTTCTTCTTCTTCGATAATTTTAACGAAAAGTAACTATCGATACGGATACCTAGGTACTTATTTTTGTTACCTATACTAATATTAATATACTATGTAAGTAAAATACAGAATTGTTTTCTAATCTGTGTTTCATTTTGTATTTTAATACGATTTCGAATAGTTGTTACTATAGCATGGGAAGCCATGAATATAGAAACAATTAATATATTTTCGGTTTTTAGTCTTAACTTAAAAAAAAAAAAAAAATGGTTAGTTTTTAAAATAAAAATCTGAAACAGCGGGTTCATAAAGATAATAATAATTTATGAAACTAAATATTTTAAAAGTTAAATTATTTATATATTTTTTCATTATAACTGTTCTAATGAGTCTTGTAAGATGCAAAGTTAAATTAAGTATTATTAGGCGTATAATAAGAGGGCGGTATAGATGAGGATTGCAGCAAAAACACATTAAAGCCCTACTGGATATTTTATATAATAATCGGGTACTTAAATCTACGAGTATCCGTAAACGATGTGTCATTTTGTTTTATTGATTTTTTTTTATTTTTATTTTTGTTTTTAATTTGACCCGATAATAAATATTTTAGTATAGAAATACTAACAACTGTCAATATGAATTCCTTTTTATTAATTCACTTTTAGATAAAAGTATTATTTGACATGCACTTTGATTTATATGCAAAATATATATACATATACCTTCCTTTATTTCTTATTGAAATGATTTATGATTCATCATAGTATTATTATCATTAATATACGTGTTTTCAATGATTAATTTAACGATATTGGCGGACAAATATGTTTAACATGAGTATTTCATTGAATACTTAAATTCAACTATTTAAATGGGTCCATTGACTAATTGATGTATGATAAACTTTAAGCCTACGGTTTATCGATATAATTATATTATTTTATACACGGACGATAGAATTTTATTTTAAAACCATTATCAATATTATAATATTATGTGTAATCGGGCTGCGATTATATTATACTCATCTACACAACATGTTTGATTACATCAAATAAAAAAAGGAAATATTATAATGAATGATTATTTGACGTGATCATAAAACATATAATGTGCACTATTAACGATTACAGTTATCAGTCTAATAATCCTATACTTAAATCTTTTTCTAATTCCATAAAACGCGGTGTAACTATCTTAATAAATAAATTATGTATAAAATGATTCTCAAAGACGAACAGATGCGTTTGACTCAGTAAATCGTGTTTGAAAATGTATAGATATATTCGTATAAACTATAAATAAAATAGGTTACTATTACTATAAGTTATATTTATTTAGGTACCTATTCAAAGTTCAGATAAAAATTAAAATTTTTAAGAATTTTCATAGAAACGCTTATAGGTTAATAAAATTAATTATTGAGTATTATAGCAGATATCTAGGTATAGTGTGTGTAGGACGTGGGTATAACGTAGAACATGTCTAAAGTTTTGATAAGTCAGAGTAAACGGTGCCCGTAATTCAATTAAGTTAAAACATATAAAAAAAGTTTCTGTTTGGTTGTTTTCGACAGAACTTATCCGAGTAGTTTTTAACATAAATAATATAAATACAAAGCAACCAATATAAAATTTAGACAATGACAACAAATCGAAAAATATTCTTCTTTTTAATTGCTTGGAGAAATCGTACCTAAGCTATAATCGTTGTATTCAATATATAATTTATCATATATTTTGTATTAAATAACTTTAAAAATACTAATATAGGTCTCTAATACTATTCAATGTTTATTGATTTATATATAGTATATTATAAGATGATACTCTCGTCAAAATGCATACACAGTTGGAATGTAATTGATTTACCATATTAAGATACACTTACACTCAATTTATTTTGGGCGCTTTACAAATATCGGACTGTTCAAAAACCGCAAAGTTTTTGAATCCGTATTTAAGTATAATCAATAGTGTTACACAATGATAATTTTTTAATCAATATGTTAAATTAAAAATTAAGATTATTTCATAATATCTTTATCACTTTTAGTACTTGAAAAAAACACTAATTTATCACTAATTTTATTATTTAAAAACTAATTGACGGAAAATCTAAATAAAATAATTATCTTATCAGTTGGTTGTTTGAACATTAATGTTTTGGTTTTTTCTTTAAGTTAATTATGCCCTAGATTTTTAATATTACATAATATTCTTAATTTTACTTATATTGTTTAAATTGCGTACCTATTTACTTTTTTTTGACAAAAAAAAAAGTTTGGTCGTTGAGATATGGTTCTAATTATAAGTTCATAATTTATTTGATACCGGTTTGAATCTATGATAATTAATATAACTATTAGGGATATATTACAAATAGACTAGTTAGTAGAAGTAGTTATATTAAAAAATATGCATACCTTGCAATTGTTATACGATATCACGATTTATAAATTTGATATCGGTATTGGAAATTACCGAAAATTGTTTCTGGTATGAATCTCGTTGTAAAAAATGAATAATAAATGATATAACTATCCATTTTACAGTTAGATCGTATTATAGTACATGATAATATATTATAGACCTGCAATATTACACGTGAGACACCCGTATTACACATGCTGTATAATATACATAACGTATACCTATCTGTGTGTATACTAGCGTTCAATGCCCCGACAGACGTAGATACACATGTGTTGTACGCGAGTGTGGGGCGAAATTTTAGATTTATTTAATACATATAGTTATATATTATTATAACCCATGAAATGATAAAATATACGCATAATATCAAATATGAATGAATAGAAGAGATAATAATATGGACGATGGTGACGGACCAGATTGTAAAAAAAAAAAAAAAACTGTACGTCTAATCCGGTTTGGGGTGAAAGAGGAAAAAACTGTACGTAACGCACGCGCGCATATAAAATATAATACTATATATATATATTGTCATACACACGATAATACGTACCAAACGTCATCGTATCGCGTATATACAGAGTGAAATTGTACACGCGCTCACCCTCGTATAATAGATAATATTATTCATAGTACACGGTCTAGTTCATATTTATAAAAACCTTAAAATACCGCACATCGCGAAGTTTGAAATTTCAATATATTTACCGTTCTTGATGAAAAAATAAAATTATTATAATCTCCAATAACGAAATGTATTTCAATCTTTAGATTTTTAGCTCGCAAAAATAGATAGAACAACATTAGTTACTAATATGATTTTCGATAAGTTTCCAAAATCCCATTTTAACGGTATTGCATTATTATATCATAATTTTATTTTATTATATCAAATAAAATAAAATTTAAAGACAGTATAACAAAAAACAGCGTAGAACAACCCGGTGATAAACTGTACCCTGTATACCCTGCAACAACAGCAACGGCAGCAGTGTGTATGTATATATATATATATATATATATATATTTAATATAAACGAAACGTGCAACTGTGAATGATTATTACGTATACAGAAATAAAACTCGGGGTTAGCGTTCCCTTCGTTCTAATTTGGCACGGCCCGTGAGCAGCAGGGGCAGTTGGTTTCGTGTCAATGACCCGCCGAGCGTTCACCGATATTATATTATATAGTTGGGCATCGCCCCTCCCAACCCGGTACTGCACATACACACACATTGTACACTGTATACACATACGAGACCAACAGGATAACCATATGTTATGTACGGAGGTCCCTCCAGCCGTTCGTCGTTATATAGCTGTAAGTTTTTATGTTTTGAAAAGGTGAAAAATATGTACATTACGTCGTGGTGTGCATATACTATATTATAAATATACTGTAAATATATACGCTGCTGACTGAGAGTGTACCTCTATATCGGTCTACTCGTGGCGGCTGAAGTAAGTAAAATGCAAAATTATAAAACTATTAAAACTGTATAATAATAATATGTGTACGATACGCCTATATAATAATTTATAATATATGAGTATATTACTTGTTACATAGCTGTGGTAATTTGCATATTTTGGTGCGAGACTCTGTACATAAAACGTGGCCTAGGGGTGCTAAACTCGAAGATATAACTTTATTATCATACCAAGATATAACACTAAGTCGTATTTGTTTAAAAGTATACAATTTAATTACTATAGGTACACATGCAGATTTATAAAAATGACTAAAACCTCGTAGTGTAATGTAATTTATACTACGGAAAGTTTAGTTATGATTCATACATAGAAAATAAAACTTAAAATGAATATCAAACCGATTTCCAAAATAAAAAAAAATTCTCAAGATATTAAGAATATTATTTACGTTTGTTTGGATAAAATACACGAACACAGTGACCAATAGCAGGGAAATTTTTAAAAATTAAAAATATTTTTAACATGGACGAGATTTGCATTTTTGGGGATGCTTGAGTCTTCTTGAATAGTTATTATAGTTGAGCCTATGTGATATTATATTATAAGGTATTATATGACACCATGTTCGTTTTGATTGTAATATATATATATACTGTATAGTGTATATTATATAGGTATATGATTTATTTAACGTAATAGTCTGTATGCTCTATGATAAAATCAATCGTTAATAAATCGAACATAACCCATAATATTACGCGTATAATTTATTATTATATTAATAATCGTAATTAAACAGTTAGTGTCACGGTCGGTGGTGATTGATATCATCAGATATCAATAAGCTATGATTTAAACCAACGAGCGAGAACGAAAAGATAAAAAAAAAAAGTTTTTTTTTTAACGGAATCATAAGAAGGTTTGTTTTTTACGTCACGTATAAAATATTTATACTTTTTAGATTTGCAAAACCACTGTGCAATCTCGCCGGATAACGGTTATTACGTCTGGTGAAAAGTTTTTACATGGTACTTTGATCGAAACTAGTTTTCATTTTAGAACTTTTGTTTTTAGAGTTAATTTTTTAAGCAGTCTTTATACTGTAATATAATATGAGTAAAAATTTCATCAATAATAAATAATGATAATTTTCTCTGAACAGATACAATAAAACATGAATGATGCGCTGTCACGTTTATATACTCGCCTAGCGAAGGCAATACATCATAATATTATTATAATATTAAAGTGCAGATTTTGGGGATATACGTTTAATAATTATTTAGATAGGTATTTTAAATTTTTATATTTGAAAAATAAGTAAGCACCATTTACGCCTCAGTTTAATATTATAATGTAGAGTATAATAGGAAATGAGAAAGAATGACGATTGTTGTATTATTTTGCGAAGTGTAATTATATCGTCGAGTGGGCGCGCGTGTACATTATGTTATTATAATAACGCATTTTGTATTCACATAATCTGTATACATATACAGTGTTCCTCCAGTTCTACATCGAATGCCACCATTATAATATTTAAGTAGTTACAAAACAAAATATTAAGAATTATTGTTCTTTTTCAAAAAACGTGAGTGTTTTTAATTTTTATACTCAATTTTAAGACTTAAATTTAAAAATAAATATTTTATCGTAATCCCCCTAAAATGGATAATATTTGAAAAGATATAATTTTTCTCTTTTTCCACGCATCACCTTATTACTGAGAATGATTATCTTGATAGTGACGTTCGTTTTTAAAACACTCAGTATATTTGTGTGTATAACGCACATATTATTATTATTATCTGTACTATGATTATCATCTCATTAAGTATTCTTAATGCGTATACGATATGCTACTACGCGATTTACAGTATTTACTATAGAACATACACATCATACATGTTCATATGTCACTGGAACAATAAATTCGATCATCGCGATGAACATTCGTTGTTATTGATAAGTATAAATTCCAATTAATGAAAGCCGAGAAAATATTACAGTATGAAAATAAAAGCGGTTTGAAATGGAGCACGTTTTCGGAACGTTATATACAACGCCACATGCGATGCTATCACTATATATGTGTATAACCTATAAAATATTTTATATACTGTGTATCATTTTACTTGGCCGAGTAAAGAGTAAGTATACATTTTTTGTGCGTTATATTACGATAATAATATTTTTTTTTACAGTTTAAAACGACGATTAACCACGGTCGTATTATTATATGTTTTTAAATATGTAACATTATATACTAAACCAACTAGAGATATTATAAACATAAAATAATATATTATCTTACCTGGCTGTAAATTTCCTCGAGGTTTTGCTCCTAGTATGGCCAAATTTACGTTGGCTTTCCGCCCGTCAATGATTGGGTTCGGTTCTTTGCACGCCCTCTCGGCCGCAGGTCTGTCGCCCATTATCACCTGATTAAACCAAAGATTGTCATCGTATCATTATTATCGTAGTTACATTATTTGGCGAGCACGAAGCAAATTCCCGGGTAAAAGGGTGCTTTTCTGGGAGCTTGCACTTATCCACCTCGTGCATTATAATATATATAAATAATATGTAGGTAGTGGGTGAGTTGCAGAGATCGTCAGCGGTGGTGGTCGGTGAAGGGTTTTGTATAGCACTATAGTTGGACACAGAGGGAAGGTGAGTATAAAATGTGAAGGGTAGAATTGAATTACGTGTCGAGAGCGAAAGCAAGAGCTTGCAAGAATATAATAATATATATATGGTGTGCGTACGTTTATAATATACCTATATATGTATAGTATAACGGAATCCGAGGGTGGTTGTGCTATATGCAGCGTGCCCGGCGCGAGCGCCGAGACAAAAGTATGTGCATATATATGTATTACGTATAGTCACGATAAAAGAGCACTTGTGTGTGCACGATGAGAGGGTGAGACTTGGGTAACGCCATGTACACAAGACTACGTCGTGGTTGTGACGCACGGGATTGTTAATGTGATGTAGTCACGCATTTATGTTTTTTTTTTGTTTTTATTATTCGTCTCAAAAAACCCAAAACTTGCATATTGTATTAATACGCGATGTTCACTGCTTCATTGAAAAATGAACATCAGTAGGAGTACGTAGTCATATTGTGTGTTCCGTGTAATATAGCCGGCTTATATGAAGTAATATGAAGTACACAAATAATATACGCATAGTAGCGAGTGTTGCACGTATAATAATATGCCTACAACTATAAATAAATATATTGGACTAGTTCTAGAGTCATCCTTTTATACATAAGGCGGAATCCTCAGGGACGAGACACGAATATCCTTTTGACACCTATAGCACGTGATGACTGCGATGGATGGTGAAGGTGGTGATAGCGGAAGTAACTGCGACCGGCGTGCGAGAAAGGAAGTAATGGAAATAAATGTCGTTCCGAGGTCGTCTCCCAATGGACTGCACGATGCAATTACGCCGTCGCGCCGGAAAAGCGATTTGTTCACGTGCGCGCGATTATATATTATAAGAATATATATACGTATAATATAGGTACGTATATGTAAATTAATGGATCTAATGTGGTATGTTTTAATCGACACGGCCGACCGCGTGGTAAGCATCAAGACCACCTTGTACGCGTTTAAACATGCCGTGTGAAAATCATTGGCATTTATCACACGTCTTTAACAAAAAACTCGTAAACGCGTAGTTCATTTTTCTTTTGTCGTAAATTATTATATTAAATTTGCAACCGAAAAAAATTAGAAAATGCAATAAAATCTAATAATTATAGAAAGTGAAATCACTGTAGGTAATGAAAAACGTTCAATCAGGTAGTTTAAAAAGTAAATATTTCGACTAAATTCTACTTGGTTAAAAGGCGTTTGAAAAAAAAAAATACTAACAAAATTGAATAACAAATATTGTTGTATCATCGAATTAATATTATTTTGACAATAATTTATAGCACCTAGCTAGGTATATCGCTCAAATTATATAAATAAAATACTCATAGGATTATAATAATAATGGAATTTATTTGTTTTTCAATTATTTTTATTTATTATTCGATTTTAATGAGAACAAACCAAATCTTTTGTTTCTTGCATCGAGCGTTGTGTACGTTCCAACACTTTATTACAGAATGAAAAGCAAAAACGTTTACAATGATCACCCTTTACCGCGTCCCCGCATTTTTTTTTTTCTTTCTTTCAAAGTCTAATGCTATTATTTGTGTGTGTGAAACTTTTTACAGTGTACAAAAATGGTTTCAAACGTTTTGCTCAAATCATGGTGATATATTATTATTAAACAATTATGTGATTATATATAGTTTATATAATATGCTGTATATACATATACATGCCATGTATAATTTATGTTTACTTATATGGAATACTACTCTAATGCGGCGTCTATACTTCCAAAGTACGAATTTGAGACTTGTTGTAAGTACGTGAACTCAATAAACTCATATCGGGTCGTGATATAATAATATTAATAAATGATAAGTTTCATGTGTAATAATGAAACATTATAGGTAAAAAGAAGAAATAAAATCTAAATATTTAATATTAGGTAGTTATCGAGGGCCATTTGAGGTTTTTTAAAACAATGCATTTTTTTTTGTATATAGTAGTTTTTTACGTTAATGTACTTGACGTGTCACGTGTAACACTATTATACTTGAGTTCTACATCCATTGATATTTGACATAGGATATCAGTTAATTATTTCACATTAACTTATAGTATAAGAAATTGAGATGAGTTACTACAACATAGTATAACCATAATGGTTAGATTTATTATTCATCTCAGATGACAACCATTTCAACCAATACGCTTCACTCTTATCGTGTTAATACAGAAATATCCTATCTAACTATCTATTCCTTTGTTATATTTGACTTTATTTTATTATACAGGATAGTTCACCTCGTGGAATCACGGCAGGCCATTTTATACGATTATCAAACGAAGATGTCGGACACGTCGATTTCCTAGAATTCTGTTATTGCCTTGTATGGTATATGTACCTAGATAGCTTGTATACATCCTACCTCCATCTATTTTTTCGACATAGTAGGTATATTGTAATTTATAATAAATTAATATATATATATATATATATATATATATATATATATATAAATACATACCTATACATAACACACAAGGGTATACATTATAATATATATTTAGTGAGTATAGTGACTGACGGACACGAACGTGATCGGATTTTTGAAAAAAAAAACGACTCCTAAACAGAGAAGCTGCGAAAACAGCTTTGTATTATTAGACCATGATTTTATAATAATACAATATTATGAGTAGGTACTCGAGCTGACCGTTTATAGCAGGCATATTTGGTACGTTGATAGAGATTATAACAGATATTATACAACGAGTTAATATATTATAGATACACGTACAATCGAGTAAACTTGGTAGGTATGTGGTATAATATATAACAGTTTATACTACGGATAAAACTATCAGTCCGAAAGTTTTCATGGATCTGACGTCATACGCATACGCGCGCATATCATATAATGCGTTTGTTATAAAATAATGTGTAACGACTTGATGATCACATAAATTATGATGATATCATTATATTATTACTATCGTCTGCAAACGTCTTTTCACGATGGATACCAACGGTGTGGCAAATGGCAACTGGTTTTGAAATTATTTTCACAATTTTAATTAATATTTTTAACATCGAAACCGATTTGTGCATCGATTTTTGTGATACAAGGTGTCGTGGAAACTTAAAAATTCGTTCGGGGAACACAAATCAAACAATAAGCGAGTTAATTATTAAAAGTGGGACAGTGACGACAGTCGACAATGAATACGGCACGTTTGGTGTTTGGTTTCTTTTTCGTCGTCGATCGCTCGAAAACTGTCGCCGTTTTTGCCAATAATTTCTTTGATAACATTCACACATGCACACGCGCACACTCGTACGCGCACACATACACACATACACACACACACATGCATGTCATAGACTATACGTCTATACGTGTACATAAATATTACACAGTATGCACACACACACACACACACACACACACACGTACACGTACACGTACACACACACATATACCTTGAACATCTGTCAGACAAACACAAACACAGACACACGCGTTGACGCACTGTATAGCCTCCGAGCACGAAAAATTACAATATTTTACATTATTATACCATCATAATTTATACAAAATGTATAAAAACAGCGTGTGTTACGTATACATTATTATATATTATCGTCTACATTATTGCGTATCGGAGGTAGGTAAACCCAAATGATTAATTTCGATTTTTGATTAAAAAAATCGAGAATTAAATTGAAATGGACGCACCCCCGCTGTAGTGTTAAAGAATTAAGTAGAGTTTCCGGGGTAGAAATGGAACTTATGTACAAATGTCCCCTACTCCTTGCTGAAAATCGAGCTTCTACTCATCTACTGCACCGATGCTAACTCAATGGGGCTCGAGACGAATTCGTAAAAGAATTTAAAATATTGTAGTATTGCATTAATATTGTAAGACCGAATTTGCAGCGTGCGTTCCTCAAAAATTCAGTGGCTCGTCAAAAACGCGGAATTTCAAAACAAAAGTGTGACGATATGATGGTGCGACTCAATCGTTCCTTGTTAATATTTAATTTCGATATACCACGTAATAAAAAAAAATATGTTATGATCGTGCGATTGTGGTATATACTCACAAATCCGTAGCCCCTGCTCTTGCCGGACTGTCTGTCCGTGATGACGACCGCCTCTTCGATGTCGCCGTACACGGCGAAGTGATCCCTGAGCGACTTGTCAGTGGTGTGGTACGGCAGTCCACCGACGAACAGCTTGGTCCACGTGGTGTCTTTTTGCTGGCCACCGCCACCGCCGCCGCCGCCGGAGCCGGGCACAGCGGTCAGGCTGGCCAGGCTGCCGACCAGACCTTCGGCCGTACCCAACAGACTGGTGTCTGGATTGGTCATTGCGCCGGACATCAACATGACGATCAACGACAGTAGTTATATCGTGCGTATGTATTAGGTAGGTATATCGTACTGTTATAATACGTTAGCAAACACCGACTCGGTATTGACGATGCAACGTAATATTATTTATACGACACGAGGAATAAAATAATAATAATATAATGTAATATATTGGATGAGATGACGCTCGTCCGCGCGTGTATTATTTAAAAATAATAATTATCGGAACGGACGAAAAATGATCGGGGACGAGAGAAGAAAAATTTTTCGTAACGAGATAAAACTTTTGAAATGAAAAAAAAAAATTTAAACGGAAAAAAATTAATTTTTCAAAAAATTAAAACAAATTAAACAAACAAACAAACAAACGAGCAGACAGCGTTGATGACTAGCACCCGGACGACATGTTCGCGTGACAACGTGTGCTACGGTGGCGCGCGTGTGCTCGAGTGAGTGACGATAATAATAATAATATATAGCTTGAGTGACCGACCGTGCAGCGGCGCGCGCGGTGCGTTGTTTTATTATTATTATTACTATTACTATTCGAACTATAGACGGAGCGAATGAGCGGACCGCGCACCAGAAGGGATCCCCGTAACGTCACTGACTGCGCGCGCTGTCGCTGTCGCTGTCGCCGTCGCCACCACCACCACTACCGCCACCACCACCACCACCACCACCACCACCGCCACCGCCGCCACCGTCGTAGTAGTTCGTAGTCGTCGTCGTCGTTGTCGTCGTCGTCGCCGTAGTCGCCGTAGTCGTCGTTACACATCCAACTACTTTGGCGGGGCCGTCTAAATTTAGTACGCGTTCGAGGCCTCGTTCGGTTCCCCTCGGCGTGTGCAGCTGTTCCGGCGGCGTTGCGAGCGGCGCGCGGCGTCGGGACTCCTCCCGGTCGCCGCTGCCGCCGCCGCCGCCTCCACCGCTTCCCTCCCACTGAGCCACCCCTCGCCCGACACCCCTCCACCGACCCGTCAGCCCGTTCCACACAGCCACCGCTGTACGTCCTATACTATACACGTATATTGTTATTGTACGGCCGTTGCCACCGGGAACGCTCTGCTCCGGCTGCTCGCGGCCCCCCGATTAACGGTGAGAAGGCGGTGGCGGTGGTCGGGAA
>NW_020270976.1:741119-834802 GCF_002803265.2 Melanaphis sacchari | reverse complement strand
CCCCCCGAATGCTCGGCGGCCGTTTCAGCGCCGCGCGCGCGACGGTTCTGATTAATGTTGCGCGTACAACCCCTTTCAACCGTGGTCGCGGTCATCGCGCGCGAGCGGGTGCTAAACGCGCGCACACGCACGCACTACGCATAACTGCAGCGTTACGCATATATTACATCACGCATACGTTGTTGTGATGTTATTTGCACGCGCCGCGCGCGCGCACCCCGCACGCCGCGCCATTCCCGCGGCACGCTTCTCTAACAACTGACCGCCGACACTGCTCCCGTGTACGAGACTCATCACGGTCACGTCCGCCGATCGGTTTGATCGGACTGCTGAACAAAATCGATCAGTTCGCCTGTCGATTTCATTTTGCGCACTCCATACGAATCTCAACTGATAGCTCTGTGTGTGTGTGTGTGTTTACCGGATAATCTTAAAAACAGTACGGTCCCGCTGCGTTATGCCGATCACCGTGCGCAGTAAAAATATTAAATAAATTAATATAAGAGGACACGAAATCTTAAACAGGCTTACCGACGTATAACAATATTATGAGATACGTGGTGTGTCTGCAGCAATCCGAATAGACGTAGTATAATAATTATAGTTTTATAGGTTAACTGTGAGCTATGAACTGAGATTCGGTTTTTATATTGTACGATGTAAGTATTACCAATATTATTAACGAGTAAACAATATGACGCTTGTAGGTAGTTATACGTTCCGTGTGTTTTTCGTTTCAACTCCTGCGTAGGCGGTAGGTACCGCGGAATCTTTTGGATGCTTTCTGTTTCTCGTGAATGGAAATTTTCATTTTTGAGGGCCGCGATTCCGTCGTGTGATACGGGTGTTCCAGAATCGTCGAGTATGAATTTTTCTGTACCTCACGAACCACTAGCATAACTTCATCATGACATTTTAGTCTTGGAAAATTAGAGTTGATAAATACAACTTGATATAGGTACAACAGTTAGCGTGTTTTCGGACCCAGCGATCAGCGGAGTACATACATAATTAATAGAAATAATAGCTAGTATACAATCATAATATTGTGGTATTATGGAATAAAGATAATAAAACAATAATTTATGATATTTGTTTTCAGGTATTTTCAGGAGATTTTTGACAATATTAATATTCAAATTATTATTTTTTATTAATATTCCGTTATTACATATACTATATTATTTAGTAATAACGTCCCGTCGCATATGTCCCTGCCGTTGTTGTTTATTCTGTATAAACGTCAACAAAACGTTTTCCGCGGATTTTCCAACTACACATCCTCCTCACCCCATCATACCACACCACACGACTCTGCTTGACGGTTTCAATTATTACTATTATAGTTGTTGTTATTATTATTATTGTTATTACGTTACTATATGTACAATCGCTCACCAACTGGCAGCAGTGACAATTATTATTATTTCATCACCCGCGCTTGTATGTCAGCCAACGAAACAATTGGGTTTCCTGAGCGTTTGTCAACACAAATTTGATTAATACATTTCAACAGGGTTGTTATGTCTTAAACACAATATTTTAAATAACACGAGAAAACACATATGTTTGGAAACATTTGTTTCTAACGTTTTGTAAATTGTTTAAAACTTTCAAAAGATTGAAACATTTTGTTTTTTTAAAGTAATTATTACATTTTTTGAGTATCTTATTTACCTAGAAAATTCTTAAAACTGCATTCTTTTACTCTTTATACTATATACATAATACGTATAATCCTATAAATTATTATAATATTCTTTTTATAACTTAAAACAAAAAATCAGTGTTCTTCAAACATAATTTTCAAACGTACCTTATGTATAAAGTTACAAACAGTAATATGTTTTTAAGAATAGGCACATATATGCATATTATATATTTAAATATTTTCCATAGAATGGTAATTGATAAGTCCAATGTTACAACAGGTATTATATAAATACAAAAACTTTAGTTTTGCTTACAAATATTTTTTGTTTTTATCATAAGAATTATTATACGTTTAACTCATAGGTGCTAATCATTGTGTAATAATTTTGTTTTAAATTGTTGTATCTTATGGTAAAATACTTTGTTTTAAATAGTAGCCATTTAAGACCAAAACAATTTATTTCGTTTTAATATAATTTTAAGTATAATAAAACTTTTATTTTTAAAAAATTCGCCAAATTTTAATCACAGTAATTTACATGATATTTCTATATAATAATATTATTGTTATAGCTAGTATAGCCTATAGATTTAAATCAATAATGTTTAAAATAAAATTATAAAATGTTCAACTGAATAGTTTTAATTATTGAATTTCGTTATTATTTTCATAGCTAATTTTTTTTTTTTTATTGAACTTAAGCTTCGGCGACTAGGGCCATTAGCTGTTGTAGAGGTTATGAACTGTGGTAGGGGTACGATTGGTACGGTAGGTTGTTTTTTTATGATTGTTACGGTTGATAGTAAACGCGTGTATGTTTGGCAAGATTTTTAACTACTATGATCCCGGGTGGTCACCCATCCGGGAGCTAGTAGCTGTGGCCGTTACTTACTCTCAGTCGCATTCCGCGACTGATAGTAGCCAACGCATCACGCCAAGCCTTTCGTAGCTAATAATTAATACGATTATTTATACATTATATACATCAATAAATTCTGTTATAGAATTATTAAATAGAAATTTACTTTTTATAAATACTATAAGAATATTATACATATATTTTTTTTTGTTTATTATTATATTTATATAGAAAATATACCTCTTGTGAGTAACTTATGAGTAAAGAATGAACCGTTTGCTCATTTATTTGGATTCTTGTAAAATGCCCCTAACCTTGGATATTTGTGTGAATTAAATTGTACGTTTTTCGACATTTTTGACTTTAAGTTTGAATTCTGAGTAGTACATGTATACCGACGTTATATTCGAAAAGTTCAAAAATATATTTTTCTAAAAAAAACGTTTACCCATTAAAATTCGATCATTTTCACATGAGCCACTCTTTTGTTCTCATGTTGTTAAGTTTTTTTTTAGATAAATTCAAGTTTAAAATACACATATATATATATATATATATATTATTTACAGGAAGATAACCAACTGTGCTCAGCCTTATTTTATCTTTCAGTAATAAATTTATTTAAATTCTGATTTTTTAAAATTTTAAAACATATTCATTCATTGTTTTAGAGTTCTTGCAATTTTTTTTCAACTAAAGATATAATTTGTGATAATATAAACTACTGTTTATCAAATGAGAACTCATAGTTTTTATTGTAAACTATTAATTAGAAAATTTTTATGTAATTAATTCAAAATTTGAACAATTAATTTTAAGGAAGTAAATTCTTAAAATCTTTATACTACGGATAATAGTCCTTTATAATACTTTTACAAAAATATGAAATATGTATAATACTTATTATCCTAGTACAAATTTTAAAAATTAATAATTATAAAAGTTGATAGATTAATATTAATTAACTACCTATTATAATTTTCAAATCATCATAGTATCCATAGCTCCTATAATATTCTTAGTATCCATTTTTATCATGAAACTATTATTTTTAGTGCATGAATTTAAATAACTCAAAAATTAATTCACCATAGAAAGAAGAGAGGGTGTTTTTATTTAAAAACAAAAGTTAGTATTTCCACAGAATATTTCTTACGTAGTATAAAAGAACTCAAAAATTTAAAAATATGGTCTAAGTATATTTTAATATTTTCAAAAATCAAATTTTTAATAACTGAATTATTAATGAAAAAATAAAATAGTTGGCATGCTTGGTGTATTACCATGTAAATAATATATTAAATAAGCTATATTAATTAATTTGAATTTATTTTGAACCTATAACTATTTCGTTATATTATAATGAAGTTTATTTAAAAATATTATTTTACTAAATTAGGTAAAGAAATACTGTTCGAGTATATGTGTTTAAGTATTACAACAGTTATATCACATTTTAAAAATATTAACATTTTATTGGTGTATGCAGTTTATTTTATAATTTAATTAAGTCCAAGTTCAGTATTTAAACATTTGGAAACTATAACAATTTTATGCATAAAATGTGTTATTAAAAAGTTAAATAAAAACATTAACCGTAAATATTCACCAATGCACAATGGTCTTTACAGTTTACAGATGTAGTATATTACTTATATGAAATAAACAACTATATATATAATTACGTTAATATATATATTATATATATTAATATATATTTATAGATCCTGTATTAAGGTATATATATAACCTTAATACAGGATCTGTTCATGAACTACTTTTAAAACCGAAAATCTGTTTTCCAGGTTTTATGTGGATAGCCAGTCACTCTTAAGTTTAAATCTACGTTTAATTTTAGTATTAACTTTAGGATAGAATAATTCAAAGCTTTAAGAACTCTTGAGAATTCTTGCCAGATCAAACAATCTTTGATTAATTCATTTCAGTCAATATGCAGCGGTGATAATATTATAGTGATACATGTAGGTAATAATATAGTATAGTTGTTAATTATTTTGATCGGCTGTATATTATACTTAAATAAACTTACATACTACATACACGATGTAATGATATATTTTGTGAACATCGTTCTGTTTTTCGATTGGTTGAATTATCTATATGGTGTAAAATAAACTATGGAACCAAATATTTTTTTTTTTAAATTTTTTTTATTAAACTAATTATTTTAATAATTATATGAACAGTGAACACGAAACTCTTATGAATTCTTGAAAAATAAACTCTAAATTTATACTAAAAAAACTCATTAAAAATGCTTGTTAAGTATACAACAAAAATAGTTTAATAATTATTCATAGTATCTGTATACTTCTTAATACTGATTGGATGAAGGATAAATAGACGGTAGGTAGGTTAATATCGTACAGATTTGGATTTGTTTATAAAGACGAATTACCAAAGTTATAAATAAATTAGAGAGAATAATTCTTAGAGAAAATTAGACAAGTGATAAACGTATTATAGTAATATGCGTATTTGAACCAAATAATTGAGCAGTACTTTCATATTTCTTATATTATTAAATACATTATTTAGGTAAACATTTAAAATTGTGAAGAGATTAAACAACACCCACTTAAATACTCATTCTAAGATAAATAAATTACGGTCATTTCGCAGAGAATGTTTTCGAAAAGCGCTACTCGGTTTTCTTGATTTGACCACCCCAATATTTTTTTTGAAACTATTTAAACACAAATGTTTACAAAAACCGTTGACATTACTCCTGGTATAAATAAATGGATTGCATTATTTATATAGTTTCTCATTGTCATTTATAAATTAAAAATGAAACGCAATTTTAATCACATATGTTTTATATTGATGAAAAAAAAAACAACCGTAGTTTCTGAATAATTATGATTTTAAAGTAATACAAGATATACAACGTGATTATTTTAAAACTAAAACACTTAAAAAGTTATAATTTTTTGGAAATGTTATTTTAGATAAATTAAATTTATTATAAAACAATATTTTTAGTTTTTTTGAATGTCTAGCAAAATATTTTCTGTGTATTATTGTTCATTATTCATGTATAAAAACGAGTTTCGAATGAGTAATATTAATTATTCAGAAGTACTTTAAGTATGAATATGAGTAGAGTGGTAGATTAATATTTTGCGGGGTATCCCTGTGCCACTCCACATCGTTCATAAAATTGAAATAAGTAGGTTATAGCTCATGACTAATTAGTAATTATTAATCAACAAAATGTTTGATTTTCAATTTTTACATACTTTAATTCTCAAAAAAAATCTATTTCAAAATATAAGAAATTAAAAAAAATGATTCTATTATCCAAAAAGATAAGCAGTTTGAAAGTTATAATAATGAAAATAATGAAATTCTTTTTTTTTTTAAATGTTTATTTTATTATTACTTAAAGTTATTTAAAAAAATATATTTCCGAAAATGTTTAATTTATTAATTAAATATTAGTGTTTACTTTATAATAATCATCCTTTATATGTTGCAAAAATATAAATGAATGTTTATTATTTTTCGAAATAATCAAGTTGACTCGCAACAAAATGTTGACCCATTCGTTATTTATTTTTTTTTTTTTTATGTTAGTGAAAGCTATAAGTAATAATCGTATTTTAATCGTATAAAAAATTAATAAATTAAATTTTATATAACATTATTTGTATGTCATTATTATCTCTCAACAAATCAATATGGACCCATTGGACCCGGATGGTTATTAACTGTTTTTTTTTTTTGTTTGTCATTTTATACTATTCTCTGTAAAAATATTTCTGAAATGATTTCAATATGTGATACGTTTGTTGAAAGTGCATAATATATCCACAAAAAAATAGATAACCTATGGGATTTGGCATTGGATTTTTCCCCTCCATTGAAATAACGATAATACACACCACGACAGCTGGCTGAAAACAGTTTTAACCTATAATTATATTGTAATTATTACGATTTGTATACGTTCTACATGTTCGTATATAAAAAATACACACACACACACACACACACACACTCATTTATACTATATTTAAATAATAATAATAATAAATTAATGCATATTATCAACAAAGTTGTATGGAAAAATATTCAAAATTTACAATGCATCGTTGCATCGTGCACTGTTTATATATATATATATATATATATATATATATATATATATGAACTATTATTGGAATAAGTTTTATTTCAATTCAAATAGATTTTAATATTTTTTATAAGTGATATAATACTATACGTAAAACATTTTGAACAGTTTGATGTCTATATGACGATTGACGATACCTCGTGTAATTTTAATAGTAGACAATAGCTTAATATGATCTATAGTGGGCACAAAAAGGTCACATGTTGCGTGCACCGACCAAGTTAGTTTAGACGATATACATTAGCGTACCTATTTGAAATTATTTTATTACTATACAACGCATAGGTGATTGAGGTCACCTCGAATAGGTGCATTTGAAAAATAAAAATAACAATGTATATTGTTTTGTAATCATTACTACTAATGTTCATTAAAAAATCCATATAGTACTTTTAAGTATCTACGTAGGTTTTGACTAAAATAATTGAATTGTAACATCAATTATTTATATACAAGAATAATTTAGAGTAGATATAGTTGAAAATAAATATAATATATATATATATATTATTTAAAATTAAAATTAAGAAAGAGTATACCCATATTTAATTTAGTTTTTAAATTTATTAAATTGTTTTTTTTTATTATAGAAAAACTTGAACCAAAATAATACTGGTTTAACTGTTACAGTTTAGTATATAATATCTGATGTTTGATCACATTTGAAAATTATTACGTTATACGACGTCACAATATTAAAGGGTCTAAAACAGTTTAAACTAATGAATATTTCTGGCCATTATTTTCTACGACAAAATTGAATGTTATGTTATATTTAAATTTATAAATCATAAATAATAATATTCAGAAAACTGGTTCTAAATCATATGTATTATGTGGGGTTGATTGACCCGATGAAACGGCGATGTTTGAAAAACCGAAAAACTTGTTTCGTATACACATGGATCCCCCTATGACACTCATTGTTTGTTTTGCTGTCTGCATGTATGAATAGATTAGATCAAAATACGCATAATGCGCGTGTTTCAAAAAAAAGGAAAATTATTGGTAGGTAGATATATAAGTAGGTGCATAATATATGTAGACATACAAAATATTTCGGGATTGAAGTATAATATTTTGGATATTAAATAGGTTAGGTATATGATAATTGGCGTATATAACAATACATATTATATATTCAATATCATTATCATTTAGTCAAGTATTTTTGTACAATTATTTTTGTAACATTATAGGTATATGTAATACCTATATGTAAGTAAATTATCTTTAATATAAACATTTATATATTGACTTTTTAATTTTATTACCGGATAAATTATGTAAATTTAATAATACGGGGATGGTTAACATCGTTTACACTATTTAAGATGTAATTATAATAATTTTAATGTATGTATAGTTGAAAATGTCACATTATTTTGGTAGCTATATTATTCTGTCATCACGATTGGGGATTTCAGATTACAACTTTTGTCGTCTGCACGTGGCTGCGAATAAAGGTACATGCATCTACTAATTAAAGTGAATAATATCAGAATATATTATGATATGCTGCAATGAACTCTTATTGCAGGTTTGGTCATCAAAGGACAAAGTCGTGGTTTAGGTAAATTGCGTACGATTATTTTACTGAGAAACCAAATTGTAATTTAGAATTTAACCACAATAAACCGACATTTAACAAAACTGCAAATAACAAACTACGACTACAGAACCACACTTCAATCGATTTTCTAGAATTTATATGAAACGGTTAAAATGATAAAAACGGACGGCATTTGTAGAACGTGATATCATGGCAATATCATAATGTTATAGCGAATAGCGATTGAACCTATGGTACGACAAAGATTATAAATATAATCCTTCTGAGGTGTAGGTACACCACATATACCGCACAATTCACATAATAAAATTTAATATACAGATACATCGCACATGGTAGATACATAGATGATATACACGTTTGCGTAGGTATACATTAAAAGAATGGTGTGTGTACTCACTACTCATACTATATATGCTTTGTCCTGTGCACGTTTTGGTACAAAAGAGGAAGACGATCGTAAATTGTATATGTAAGCACACATTGTCACTAATAAATATATATAATTTTTATTCTATCTTAATTAAGAACGGTATACTGAGATAAGACGAGAGTCCTCGACGCAATTAAAGCAAATATTATAAAACAAACAGTATGTCATTCACGATAGTTGTAATATGTGTGCTATATTGTAATAATATACTGTTAAAATATGTACGTGTAATTACAGTGTGTAAAATATATATATCATAATCATTTACCATGTACAACGGTATATACTACAAACGAAGTATTAAACTATTTAAACCGCGATTTCTCATGGAGAAGAAACGACTTTAGCGTGGGGTAAAAACTAGTTAGCGTTTACTATGCCGCAATCAGTCTTGTTGAAAATATTGTTTCCAAAAACATAAACATTTTCTAAATGCAACATGGATAGTTTAGAGTAGTGTTATATTTTAACAGTTAAAGGTCGATTAATTTGATATACAAAAAATTATTACTAACAATAATTAAGAATACTTAAATTTGATAACAAAAAACTACAATTATTTTTGAAAATTGATAGAATATGTAAGTATTTACAATTTATAATAAAACAATGAAACATTAATATAGAATACCTATATAGTTTGTGAAAAAAAAAAAATAATCATTCGAATGAGTCTTGTTTTAAATTTTTAATATTATTACATATAATATACATAACTATTAAATAATTATATAGATATAGATATATACAATATACATATTTTATTGTTAATCCTTTATGCCGAGGATACGTAATAATATTCATATTTCACGTATATATTGTACTCGAAAATGAGACAAACAGTATTATAATAATAGCTCATGTGTTGCGATGAATGTGTCCGGTGGTGGCGATTATTATAAAAGTTAGTTTTTTTTCGGAATGATAAATTTTTTATAATATTATATAATATTGTATATATATATATATATTATAGTATGACACAAAAATACTGAATAATAATAATGGGCAAAAAATAAAACGCTTGTATCATAATCAATCATATATTATTATGTGTATAAGTGTATTATACGGCGTATATTGTATAATATGTACTGCCGTATGTTCTTTGGCTTATAAATATAATCTTATTATGTAAGATGTGTTCTTGACCATTCAACAATATTGGAACATTTGGAGAAAAAATTTTACCTAAAAATATATTATTTTTGACTTGATATTATGAGCATCAGGTTACCAAAAAGAAGTTTAAAACAAAAGTACTATTGGTGTACTTTTTTTCTTTCATGAATTATAAATTTTAAAACGCACATTTTTAATCAGTATTAACCATCATGCACTTAAAATCTATAGAAATAATCCTTTCGTTGATATTCATATAAAATAAATAAAAACAATGATTAGCAATATTGGTTATATTACACTTTGTATTATTTATACAATTATAGGTACATGTATTGTTTTTACAGTGTTTTATTTTATTTTTCTGATCTGAGTTATTTTTTTCATTAATTATGGTATTTTTTAGTAAAATATTAGATCTAGTTTTAAATTAGGAGGGAGAAAGGATAAAAATTACTGAAAACACGGTTAGGTTTTATTTACCCAAATCCAGTTCTGATATTTTTACAAAATGTATTTTATACTAAGATTATTTAGACATGATATAATTTTTCAAAATATTTTAGCTCTTTTAGTGGTTATTTTTATAGATATTTGAAATTATTGACTGTTTTTTTGATATATTTATTTGATAATTCTTACTTGGAAGTTTAAATATTCAAATTTTAACCTAATAAGTGACTAAATTTTTATATAACTATTAGGAATGTATGTTTTACGATTTAAGAATTTACATTATCATTTTCTAAACATATTTCTTACTATAATTTTAGCATAATTGTTATAACTATTGTTGCCTGTTTTTTTGTGAAATTATAGTAATAAAAAATATAAATTTTGATTAATGATAATATGTTTGTTAAATTATTGTATTGATAGTTAGGGACGCAACTAAGCTTAAGAAAATGGATTATAGTGGTCAGGGAGGCGAATTATCTGTGATCTTTTCAGAACCTTTTTCTTTGGAAGCATTTTACTACCTAAATTCTATTAGAGGTAATCTACTGATTATAATTTCGGATGTAGATAGTACGCACAGACGATTATATTTATAATATTCATAAAAAGAGACTAACATTTTCACAGAATATTATCTCATTGTCATTCCACATCATCGTAGTTACCTATTATAGATAGGTCTCTAAGTATACTTTGGTTTAGAATGAATATTTCGAAAAAGTAAATGACGTGGAATAGAATGTATATAATATATATATAATAAATAGACTGCGCATATATCAACGTACTGGGGATGTTGTAAAATCAATTTTTACAATATGCTATATGGTTTGGTTTACTTTTTTCGTTTTTCCCGCAAAATAAATTCAATTCCACAAATGTCAGTGTATTTACGTTTCGTGTCCATTAAATTCCCAACTATATACGCGTTACACACGAACTCCAGTGGTACACAAATCACACCGGCAACGTTTTCGCGAAATATATTACACATACCTATATATATATATACACATGTATTCACATTTAACACTAACACACAAATAAATAAATTATTTGGTATTTTTTTTTTTTTTTTTGCACAAGTTTGTAATATATGTGGTACTTTTAAATATTAAATTACTTCATATACGATCTTATTGCATAGTTTTACACAGATAAATAAGTATACGTCCATTATTGTTGCTTAGATTAATTACTTTAATTACGCGTTACTCATATAGTATTGTTTCATTGTAATAATACTTTTCTTCACACGACACAATATACAAAATAACACTTTTCACTCAATTATTATTATTTTCAATATTTTAAAACTGTAAATAACTTAAATTATTTATTGCGTTAAACACTGCGGTAGAATGTACATAGTTATGTACAATTTGTATTATTTATTATTATGTGATATAATATTTTTTGAGCTTATTTTTTTTTTTTATTATTATTGTAATAACATTTTAAAATCAAATATACAGGGTTTTGTATTGTTGTTATGATAACGCTCTTATTTATGCAACACAAATATTTATTTTTTATTCTATTGTCCTCGAGATTTGTGTACTTACCTAAATGCCCACTTAAAATTGAAATACATGGTATATTGGCGAAGAAATTATTTTATTTAAGTTGGCATATTTTGTTTTAAAAAATAACTTTTTATTCATACAATTATTATGTACATGTGATGATTTTAATGAATGACTTTACGTATATAGCATAATCTGTAGTTAATATATACACTTATTATAATATATTATATAGGGTGTATCTGAATTCTAAAGTATTTGAACATTTTTACACTAAAATTACACTAAATGTCATATCTATCAGATACACACTGTGTATTCACAGATGCCAGCTCTTTTAAAAATTATCCAAACAGGCTTTCATAGTCCACGGACCATGGTGATTAATGGTTATTTTCGTTTTTTCATCCGCTCAGGATTTGGTGATGGTATAAAATGGTACCTATACTTTTAATCAAAAAAAGTGAAAACAAAAATATTTATAAATACATAAAATCATACTTGACCGACTTATGTACTGTCTTATATATTTATTTAAGTTTTAATTTAGATTCATGGCTCGTTAAAACATTGTCTATACTACAAAGCGAAATACAAAGAAATATTACACGATGCCTGGACAAGGGCTCAGCTAGTTTATGCTTAACATTTATACAAAATATTATATCTGTGTATACATTATTCGCTCGCGGATATTGTGATACAGGTACATTCGGCACTGTTTGTTATGTATAATATGAAACATTTCCTCGGCGTGTTATAGTTATAAAACGTATACGTACCTATAGTCGTAAAATTATGCCTTTTTGTTATGTCGCAACGGATAGTGTAATTTTGTTGTTTTTTTAGACGTATAAACAAAACAAAAAAAACTTGTACAATATACGCCTATCATGTTTTATAGATTTAGAATTTTTGTTTTACGAATTGAAACACGTCTATACATAAAAATCTCGACATTTTAGTTTTTGTTTATCGCTCGTATAGTCGTATATGATTTTCATGCATTTGTTATTGGTTCTAAACTTTTTTAAAAACTATATAATATACCTAATATATTACATGGGTACAGTATTATGTATACCTTTTAAGTTATAGGCAATGGTGTAACATTATAACATAAAATATCGCGTATACTTATTACTGCCCCTACGTATAATATCGCACATATATATTATATATATATATATATATACGTGATATGAATGTTGAATACCTATAATACCAGTGCACAGCTGTCGAATCAATATCTATGTGTTAAATTATATCGTTCACTGCCGAAATAATTGGGCTGTCAAACAATATTCAAAGCGACTTGATGTAACTAACAAAGGTGTATATAGATATTTGAGCAGGCTATTTGCATTCCACCTTTTCCGTATAGTATATTGCACCAGTGTTTCGCGTCAAATTATAATAATAACAATGTATGATGTTCACAATATCGTAAAGGCCGGCGCGCATACTATATAATGTATATTATACAGAGAGCTTTGGTTCGTGTATAATAGTGCTATTATCGGGAATAGCTACTACTTGTGGCGAGCTTGGACCAAATCCAAAAGACGAAACAATCGTTTATTATAACACGCGTATAATGTATATTTATGTATGTATACATATATAACGTTTACCACGCGCGCGTGGTGGTTTTATATATTACTGCAGTAAATATCTGGTATAATATTATATGTATCATGTATAGTATGAGCATCCATTTATTATATTCATTACGCAATACTATACTTTATACAATACGTATCTGCGTTGTACAAAAAAATCCTAACCTAACCGATGTTTATGGATATGAATGTTACAATTAAAATTATTTAAAATTTATAAACTTTAATACAATATGTACATTCGTTGAATTTTTTAATACTAAATAATATTAATATGACGTATTACTTTAATATCAAAATAAATATAATTCGACTGTGGAAAATTACTAGTAATGAAACTGATCAGTTTATATTCCATAGTTAAAAATGTTATTTTTGTCCATTATTCATTTTATATAGCTTTATTTATTTATCAATCATAAAATATATACCAAATTATTATTATTATATTTATAACGACTCATAAATCCACTGGAAAATATAATAAATGTAAATTTATTATTTATTGGAGTTTATACGTTTTAGATATTATAGGTATAATAAATGCTAATCATCGTCGGTCAAATTACCATAGTTTTTTGCATAATAATGCTATACAGGTATTATTCAATAGTATATACAGGATTTTTATCCTCATATTATGTATTATGTATCATAGCTGTCACCTATTCCTGCGTTAAAAAGTGTACAAATATATATTTTTGACAACATTCAATAATTTAAATATTTAGTAATTTACTCTTATTTTCTCTTCATAAAATAATTTTGTACACTGACTAACTAACAATTATTTTTAAAAAACACGAAAACAATTGGCTTAATTTTTTTTTTTTTTTATTTAAAAATGTTGTAATTTAATATTACAAATGTAGTCGTACAGTTGTACTTAAAATAATTATTTTGCACAATAAAGTTTCAAAAATATGGTTGGAAAATATGTGTCGCTGGAGATCAACACATAGTAAGATAATCAGCTGTAAAAATATTTTAAGTATGAAGTAGGTATCTTTTTTTTTCGAAAAAAAAAATCGGAAACGGGTGGGAATTGTTTTGCATATTACTGCCACCCAGTTCTATAGCGCTTATTCAACAATAATTAATTACAATATTATCAATATTAGTTATACATACGTGGGAGCCTCTAACTACTCTGAAAAACTGACCTTCAGCCCACAAAAAAAAAAAAAAAGAAACGGATTTACCCTACCTGTTTACTTCCTGCCTGTCTGATGCCTCTTTAAGTCCAAATAACATCTCCACTGTCCTGCCAAACGCTATACTCTATACTTATCCACCGACACCTTAATCCGACTCTTCCTTGACATGTCATCTGGGAGGATCTCCTGTTTTGGTTTCAAAATGATATCAGGAACATCCTCGGACCTTAGTCGCTGATCGATGTACTGCTTCAATCTCTATCCTACTCTTTGCTCAGAATGGACAATTGAACAGAGTATGATCCACTAAGTCCTCCGGCTCCTCGTAGTAGTTGCAGCGGGGATCAGCTGCCCTCTTTCTCTTTTACAGAGATTGCTGGAAGCATCCATGTCCTGTTAAAGGTTGGGTCATATGAAATGTCATACTTCCGAGCCTTGACTGATACAGCCATCTCCGGATATCCGGAGTCAATCTCCTCGTCCATATCGCCCTCATAGTCTAGTTCTACAGCTCCTGTCATTTGCGCACAGTAACCTCTCGTTTTTGCCTCCTGATGACTACAGTCGTCGTGGCCTCTCACTTGTGACTTTCGATTCTACTCCGCTCTTCGACTAGAAGATGAGTAGGGGGTATCCTAGCCAGAACTTGAACAATCATATCGGATACGGGGTCCTATAACACCTCACTATCTGAATAGTGGCCCATCTTTGGGCCTGGCTGAGGGATGTTCTATTACGGTCTGTCCCCACTGTCATCATCGCCCAGACCGGGAATGCGGACAGCAGTTTACTAAGAGCAACCGACATTACCAAACGCTTCCTATAAGCTGAAGGCCCCTGGACATTAGGCATTAACTTTCCAAGAGCCGTCGCCGTTCGTTTGACCGCTGCTGACACTAACCTGACATGAGCATGAAGTAAGTACTTACATAGTATTCAAATGATCACACATATATAATGATGTGCGTAGTTACTGTAATAAATTTATCATTATAGTTTATACATATATTATATATATAATATATGATAAGGTGATCGTTTTTTTAAAGGAAGACTCGCGTTATTTTTGTGTTTTTAAGAATAAAAAATGTTTTTAAATTAGTTGAAGTATTAGATACTTACTTGTAACTTATAACTCATAAGTATACTTAAAGAAAAACACAAACATTTATTACCATTTCGTATATTTATATATACAGTGTAACGCGAGAAGTTTATATAAATCTTGGACATTAATAATAGTTAGGTATAGTCGTTTATTCTGTTTTTTTTTCACACGCGATATCTTAAAAATAAATAAATGAATAAAACGCATCAGATAAAGCTCTGCGCAAATACATAATACCAAATAAGTATAGATAGGTATATTTTAAATAATAAATAAAGTTCAGTCATTTTTGCAACCTCGGAGCAAACATTTATCGTTAAATTTAACACGCAAGATTACTTTATACGAGTATGTACATGCCGTTTAGTGAAGAAGATTAATATTATATGTACAATAAATAATTATTTCGTTGGATACATATTATTCTTTTATGTATACAACACAAAAATTATTTAATTTTGTTTTCTTAGTCATTCATGCGTATATAACATTACTTTAACTTATATGAAAATTAATTGATGTTGAAATAAGTGATAAATTATTGAGAATTTAAGACAAAAGTAGTTTGAAGGCATAACTTTTGAGAATTTATTATTATAATTTTTTTTAACAAAATTTAAGTATTCCTTTGCAACATTCAATATAAATTATAAATTAGTTTTAGATTAATATATATTTTTAATAAGTATTAACTATTAATTGTAATAGAAATAATATTTTTAGTGAACATTAAAAAAAAATAAAACAACCATTTTGGTATGATGTTTTATTTAAAATATTAATTTCTTTGATTTTTACACCTTAGAGAAGTTTTAGTTTTGTATTATTTTATGACTGAATTGCTTAGCTCTTAAGAAAACATAATACTTGTGTTTTTTTCAAGGAGTTGAATTGGTTCATTATTTAAATACTTTGAATTGTAAAGTAAGGTTATATTAAACTATGTATGCTATAATATTAATTGCAGATTTTTGATGTATATCGCTATTTTGATAATTTTATATTTTTATCATACGTACATATTTTATGCATTGTGTGCAATTTAAATATTAATCTTCTAAAAAAACATTTTTTTTTTTCATTATTTAGAACATTTATTCGAATAATGATCACCTAAAAAAGAAATTAATATTATTTTTTAATTGTATATTTAATATCGTCAATTTTTATTATCCATGTATTTGTGTAGTTGACTTAAATTTTTTTGAATATCTCAAAAAACAAAGATTATTCTTTACACGCTTATTAATTATTATATTATGATATTAAAATATAAATAAAAACAAAACAAAACTCTAACTCAGTATTTTATTATACAATATTTATTATTTTTTTCAGTCGACGAATTTATTATACTTGTATAGATATATATTATTGTAAAGTGTTTGGAAATTAATTTATTTTTTCCGTGTTTTCTTTAAAAACATTAAATATGTTATTTCAATAATAAA
Organism: Melanaphis sacchari; assembly: GCF_002803265.2. NCBI lineage: Eukaryota > Metazoa > Arthropoda > Insecta > Hemiptera > Aphididae > Melanaphis > Melanaphis sacchari. Next base: position 817,679 of record NW_020270976.1, on the reverse strand, counting down.
TCGAATGCTTGACATACGTCGCTACAGACTTGAATATTTAACTATGCATATTACAATATTAATGCGTTGAAAAAATTATGTCGGTGGTGTTTGGAGTTTTTTTAATGTAGGGAACTATGGAAACTGAGATATTGCTTAATCGTATAAAATAAGTAGACATATTGAGGTATATACTGTTTTTTATATAGATATATATATTATATACCTATACATAAAAATTAAGTTAAAAATATTATTAAAATATAGTTAGTGTATATAAACTGTTGTACTAACTAAACGTATAAATCAAATTATAAAATGTTACGATCGTATATCATATACAGTTTCAAAACGTTCTTAATTAACTGTTTATATTATTATAGCAGCATATTAATAAACGTATAAATTTACGGTATTGTAATTGGAGTAAAACCAATACGATTAAATTTGAAACCCTAGTAGTATATTTTATAATATTATGTAATTGTTGTAACCGTATAAAATCTCTAATTATGAATAATATAAATTAAAATAATTTTCAAATATTACAACTGTTACGACGTAATATGAAGTATATTTATACTTATTACATCTTATCAAGTTTAAGATTCATTTGATATAATTATTATATATTATATTTATTACTGAGTAGACATATTATACTGAAATTAATTGCTTAATGTCTAATAAAAGAAAGTAGTACAGTTACTAAAGAAGATATATTTTTGAAAAAAAAAACAAAAACAAAACAAAAAACCATCATGTTTAATTATAAAAATAATAAAATACTTTAATCGTCATTACTATTACTTATTTTTGGCTTTAATCACTGCTTGTATTTTTAGAGTACTAACTTAATTTTTTTTTTTATAATGTTTTAGTAGGGAAGGAAGCTAATCAACCTCTGTTTAATTTCTGCCAATGGCAGTAAATGTTATTATGACAGTTGAGGCCGCTGTACCTATACCAATATCGTTGTAGTCTTTCACTCGGGGTGCATATTTATTAATAATAATAATAATGGCACAATATACGCCCTGAATATTATCAAACAAATAATATACATACCACATGGGTTGTTAATTAAAACAATCAGCCGAAAACGGCACTATATATTAGGTGTTATGGTGTGTGTGCTGTTCGGTGCATGTTAAACAGGTAGGTACAGTACAAAATGACGACAAGCGCCAGCGTATACGCAATAATAATATTATGCATTCAATTACGGATTATATAATAATATACGAGTATACGTATATTATTATAGAGGTAGGTAGATAGGTATAGCACTAAATTACGTATTTTAACGGCCAAATTCTGTATAAACACTTTCCGTAGGTACTCTTATGTTGAGTGGTTAAAATATATTAATATATAAATATTGCGTTTAGCTTAAGACTGCAGCTATTTATCACTGTATTAGTTATTTAAATTAATCTACAATGAGTTTTAAGTCGATTTTTTTTTAACTTTAATTTAATTTGTATATTAAATTTTACACAGTAATTTTGTTGAACAAAATTATTACCTATTACCTACAATCCGCCACTTAAGTTTAAGTTTTATATCAATATATTTGTATTTATAAATGTAAGATTAATGTGTTAAACATAAATACATAGTAGAGTATAGGTTATTTATAACTGTTTCTCTAGTCTTTTGGCCTCATTTATGAATTATGTTAACTTAACTATTATAAATCAACTTCAATACATTATTCTGTGTATGCCTATACATATTTAATGTGTATATAAGTATATTCGTCACTCAAGTCCGTCTTTATTGAAGCCGTTGCCACGGTTACAAGTGTAAATATTGATAAATAAATTGTATTAGTTAGGGATACTTATTATTTCTTAAGTTATAGCTGTGCTTTATTATTATTCAAATAATGACGATGGATAGAGTTAATTAATAGATATTTTAGTTACTAATTAAATTCATAATTTTATACATTAATAATAAATAAACTTTTTAAATCTTGATAAAAATTTATGTTACGTGTATATGGTAATTTTTAGTACGTATATAACATAAAATCATATGTATAAATTGTGTATATAGATCTAAAATAATTTTTATGTTCACCAAGTTAATACACAATTGCCCTCTTAGTCCTTTCGCTAGAAGTTATCTAGAAACATAATTGCTGAATGTATTTTGCACTCAAAAATGTATTTTTTTTTTAATGTCATTTCGGTGGATATTTTTTCCAAAAATGCGTACAATGGTTTTGAACCAATGAAAAAGTTAATTAATATTTTTAATTTGATAATAAAAAAATAGTATATAGTATATCACACATGTTGTATATAATTAGTACCATGATTCGATTTAAACGTAACTAACTAAACTAGACTTGAAGATAGAAATATTTTTTAATATAAATATAGATAGGTGTTTGTTAATTTTGTTATTATATAGTGTATATGAAATATATTTTGTTTTTTTGAACATATGACTTTGAATATATTTTTTAGCTATATATGAACTACGTGCTTACAAATAATATAATTTTTATAATTTTATTAAATAATAAATATAATATTTCAAGTAAAGTAAAAGTTAATGTGATACTTGTTTTATAGCTATATCAATTAGAGTTATGCATAGAAAAACATAGGCAGGTATTTCAGGTTTGATATGATTTTATTTGAAAAAAAAAGAATTATACAAAGTTGATGCTTTTCTAAATATTAATATAACTTTGTAATATTTTTATGAGTTATAGGACTTTTAATATTGTAAATAATATTATACATAATTTTAAAATAAAGAAAACATTTTAGTTCATGAAATTTTTTATTGGACTTAAGTAAAGAGAATTTATTTTATGTTAATAACTTTATATATAGAACTGTTAATATGCATATTTTTATTTTGAAAATATTATAAGCTGTGTTGCTTTATGTCGGTGAAACATAATTGAACATTTTTGACGGAACAACAATTTTTTTGTATGGAATTAAGATGCATAATACATAAACTATGCATAATTTATTTTAATATTTAACCGAAAAATGCGTACAGCCGTTTACAATTGTAGAAAACTTACATTGTTTTTAAAACTTAATAATTAATTTAGCAACTAAGAAGAAAACCTCGTCAACGGTGGATAGATATAATAGCTAAGGACATAAATAAGAAGACGATGGGATAACAATAGAAATAGCATGAAATCGGAAGAGATGGAAATACTTGGTAAAAGCATACTAAAGATCTTAAAGACCTGCTAAGTACTATAAGTACTCAAAAAAAAAAAATAAATAAAATAATGGATTTAATCCAATCAACAAATAAGTAGCATGGTGGACGTTGTTGATTTAGAAACTTTATAAACGATATTGAATGTGTTTTAGCAGCGTATAAAATCTTAAACATGTTTATATATATCAGTAATATATCAGTTTTATAGAAATGGTTTTAAAAATAAACGAGTACGAGTATAAATTATAATAATGTTTACTTGTCAATTGTTTTTTCGAAAATAATTTTGTTGTGCATAAAATAAAATAATACGCCATTTACATTTACTGCCAAAAACGAACAACGTATTTATATATATGTGTGTATGTCAGTATGACAATTGCATGAATTAATATTAAAAACACTGAACACTGTAGGTTTTATTATAGTCTGTATATATAGATAGGTATATAGACAATAGTTTTTTTTTTGTTATACGTGACTTTGAATTTTTTCGAAACGTTAAAAAAAATTATTATTAAAATTTGTTGCATTTGTTACTGCTACGAGCTATGAGCAAACATCGGAGCCTATGCTGGTGGTAGTCGCATCGCAGTAATTTTGAACACGTGCATTTCGCGGGAGTATTATATTATATGCGTGTGGTTCTGACGACAAAATACATATGTGGTTCGTTATAGTGTTATTACGCTGTACATGTTATATGCACAGAGCTATAGACCTCCTGTATCTTATTAAATTGTGTTTTTATCAGTTGTGTTATTGTGACACGACGTACTGTAGTATATTATTTTAAAACATATTACAATATGAAGACTATATGAACATGCATAACGCTCCATCATGGTCTTGTGACAATAGATTGTCTAATAGAGTGTTGTATATTATTATTGAAATAATATCATCTTAGTCTGTATTACTTGAATACAAGTTATTACATTTATAATTTTAGATATAATTTATTATAGCCTATATATTTCTCTATATCGGATTCGTTTATTTGCCCAGAGTCAAAACGTAAGAATGAAAATTAATTAATTCTATATTTTGTTTGAATTCAAGTTGATTTTGTTGCAAACTTTATACGTTTTAATATGAATAAAAGTTTAAAAGAACTAATGTCAAATACATATTAACAGTTTGTTTTTAATAAAATTATTGAAAAAAAATCATCAACAATTTGATTTCATTTTAAACAGATAAAATCTATTTGATAAAATTTCATGTTGATATTAAATTAAGATTACTCTCCCTCCTATAAATAAAAGTAGAATTACAAATTTCAATTATCTTTTCGGACATTATCTTTATAAGTATTCATGTTATTATTTTTAGTTCAAAGAATTTTAAAAAAGAAAATTATGTGGATTGTAAAGTAACCTAACATTTTAAATTTGTATTTAAATATCAACTATGAACTAATGATATTTTTAATATTTTTAGTTTTTTTAAATTTAAATAATATTATTATTTTAATTTTATTGAGAAAGTATCCACAAAATAAAATATTATCGTTTGTTTTTCTTTCATAATTTATTAATTTGACTATTAACTATAATAAAACTAAACGTTATTAAACATTTATTATCTATTATTAACTACTTGCGCACGAATAACTAAATTAACTAACATTTATGTCGTGGTTGATGAATTTATGTATGCGTTCGAATATAAAGCACAATCGAATATAGACAAACGAATAACCATTAGTATTATAGTCATACTAGAGTTTAAACGGAATGCACTCAGTCTTTCGGTTATGATACTTCACCACACAAGTGTGCAGCAGCGTTCATGATGTACCTACCTAATGTATGTAAACCCAAAGTCCAATCCATATATTAAATTATAATACCGAACAATTTCTATTATTCGTGGGTTGTGTTCGGTAGGAAAATCAGAAATGGTAATCTCCAAAAGGGTTAAGATCGTAATAATTTCTTGTTCTACTACGTTCAAGCATAACTAGATATTTCACGATTTAATAATGTTATGGTATAATATTATACAAGGTTTTTCTAAGCAATAAAGCATACTACAAATTTAGTTAGATCGAAATACCAATACGTTTGAATTCGTGATAAATCAAATATTCCTTTGATTATGGTATATTCATACTCGGTATTTATTTATACATGTACGATCATCGTTGATATTATATTTACAATTTTATTAAATTATGTTATTTCTTAACAATAATAAAAATTGCCACACACAACATTATTAATCTAATTTTAAAGTTAAATTTTACATATTATGTATATTATTATTAAATATGAATCAGAAATAACTTACACATCCTATAGTTTTTTAAATTGTTCTTTATTTTCTTTGAAATACAATTTGGTTTATTTTCATATATTTATATATATTTTATGTTGTTGCGTGTTTAAATTTTGATAAAAATCTAGATATTACCAGTTTCAACTGTTAACGAGAATAAACAATACATTACATTTTATTCCCTTAAACAGCTAAACAAACTATGAGCACGTATATAATACTAAGATGCAACGTTTTATACCTGAGGATTTAAAATAAATAAACTAAATGAAATAAAGCTTCGAAAAATATTTTTTCAGTTCATACATTTTTCATATACGTGTTTAAATAATCTCTACTTCAAACTTTACAATCCATATATTACATAATATAATGTTCTATTATTTTTTCTAAATACAATTTATTATAATATACATAAACTATATATTGCAGCCACATCAAATATAAAAGAATATATATTTACTAAATTGATAATGAAATAAATATAATAATGTATAGATATTATTTATTTTTTACTAGGTCACTGATTTTTGATGCCAATATATGTTAAAATATTACAAAATAAAATTTTATAATGTTAAACTATTGAAATAAATTAATATATTATGTAATAATTGGACAAAAACAATGCGTTGATATACTACTATTTTATTATATCATCATTATTTTTACTAAATTTAGTATTTACATTAGTTTTCAGCTGTTAATATACGTTTTAATGTCAACAGTAAACTATTCAATGTTGTTAGACATAATTTTATGGCATAAAAATCCCACGGCTTTCATTTACTCAAGTTTGATGAAATTATTAATAACTATGGTAACTTATTATTGATAAATATAAAAACATGTAGAATGTTGTACTCTGCAGTGACTTTCATAAAGCGTCGGCATCAGTACTGTTGTGTATTTAATTTTAACTAATTTAAAAGCATTGATAGAAAATAATATTTTAGAACGTTGTTGAAATGATATCAAATAGTGTTACTTAGCTCTTTATTTGAAGTTTAGGCCCCTTCCTCACAAATATTAGTCAATTTATGTAAAGTATCTTCTCCCTACATTTTTATTTTTATATTTTTTTGTATTTTTATTTGTACTTACATAAGGTTTGTAAAATAATATACCTTAAAAAAACTAATGATTCAAGTATATTTATAATAATAAGAAAAGATAACTAAATAAATATAAGCACTTGTATGTATAATTTGTAGTTCGTTGGTCATATTTTTTATTAAAACTAAAATAACTTCAACATTTTTTTTGATTTTCATTTATTAATTTAATTACCAAAATTTACTAGAAACGAATTGTAATCAGATTATATTCATTTTTTATTTTTATTTTAGTAAAAATCATCAATTATTTTGTATTTATCTAATTTTTCTTTTTTCCAACATTCAACAATGAGGATAGCCTTCTTGAAAGTTTTATTAAAAAAAACCCAATTTTTATTATTACAGTTATAATTGATGTTTTTGTACATAATATTTAGTGTATTAATATTTATTTTATACACATTGTTTGAAAGTTATTTTGATTAAATGTTTAATGTAGTTTTTAATACTTAATATAATTCTATAATTTAATTTATATAGCAGATCAAATCTTCTAAGAATTGTTTAATAACTGAAATAATTAATTGTTTTAAGTTTAGAATTAGAAATTTTATGTGAAAAAATACCAAAAACAGCACTTTATCGATCACGATCAATTATATAGTTTATACTGAATGATATGCGTAGTATTTTTGTAGATAGAAAAAGAGTTATATTTATATTAAAAATACTGTGTTACCCTTAAAAAATGATTTAAACACTAAAACACCCCACATGATTTTTATTAAATTCTTAAAAAGCTATTTTAAGGGATTTTTTTTGTTTTTTTTTTTAGGGTTGGTTATGGCCTCTTTCTCCCCCTTTCTGTGGATGTAGAACGGTAAATGCGATTAACGAGTGTCCAACACACAGCTGTTGTTTATTATTCATTCATCGATAATTAAAAAAAAAACTTATCATTGTGCAACCCTATTTGAATTTTGTTGCACTAAATTTTTTATATAAGATTCAATAAAGATTATTATACATGAGTTTCCCATAAATTACATTGGCATGAAATTGACATAATCTAACATGCTTCCAATCGTATCAACTATTATAGAACATAATATCAGCTGGTAACTAATAATATTTAACATTTTTATGATTGGGATATTATATAATATGTATTTTTTTTTTTTTAGCTCCTCCATGGGTGTTAAACATATAAACTGTACCTTCTTTTCGAACAAGTGAAATATGTAAACAGGGAAATGCGCACATAATTAACAAAGTATTTTTTGAGATCTAAGTATATTATTTTTAACTATAAAATTTAAATAATTAAAAAATATGGGGAACTCATTATTTCTGTTGCACAGTAGATAAGCTTCAAGTGATATCTCGCCATTTTGTAGGTCATTCACTAGCTGTAATGGAAGTAGGAAGTATTAAGTTTTGCAGTCGTCAAATAAATTATTTTATTCAACGAAAAAAAAACCACTATGCTCTCATGCGATGTATGAAATGTAGTAAAAATACTACTAACATGTTTTTGATGTCGAAGAATAGAGCACATTCCAAGCCGTGCTGATGGGTAAAAAAAATAAACATAATATTGTAAAATCTTAATAACTAAGAAACTCGAATGAACTCAATAGTATTTTAATATTTAACTACTAGACTACTATAAATTCCAAAATGTTGATAGTTTATTTAAATGAAAATCTTTTTTATTGGTTCTAACAATTCAAAAAATTATAAAATTAATTGTATACCTACCTACCTATTGTATAGATGAAATGTGTATATGTGTATATGTGTTTATTATATATATTTATATGCAATATATACATGTAATATTTTATTTAATATAATATCTTCAGACGGGTATCAACTATTAAATATTACAAACAGTTGTTAAAAATACTAATATGCTTTTTACATTTATTAATATAAACAATACGTTTAAAATCCAAAAATAATGTTGTACACTTGTCTATTATACACTAATGGCTTCGTTGAATTTATGATTGTCTTGTAGTGGTAAGTAGGAACCATTAATTTTTGTAAGAAGCGAATCTGTACTATGTTCAGCAGTGATATAGTAATTTTTAAGTCTTATTTTAAAAGCAAAAAATTCAATCCGAATGCTCATAACATTCATAGAGGAATATTTTTCATAAAATTGGGAACGTTATACCCATATAGTATATATACTAAACTATTACCAAGCGACTTCTATAACTTGGTCGTGGTACTTAGGATGGTGGCGACTGACCTAATCATGTAATTGGGTAGAAAAAACTGCCAAACTAATTGTGACGGCAATGATGAGACTTGTAAATATTAATCTTATTTATTTGATACAATGTACTAGATAAAAAACATAAAATGTACACTCAAAACAAATTATACATAAAATCATAAATATCATTTTTATTATAAATGGGTTAAGTTAAAATGTCAATAGCTTAATAAAAATATTACAGTCGTGTACAATAAAATATGATAAAATTAAATATTAAATATGCGTAGTAAATTGTAATAATATATATTCATTATTCTGAAAAATGAATTTTGTATTTTTGATTATCCTATTAATTGAATAAAATAATACATTTATTTGTATTCGAGGAGTCTAATTAAATACACAATACAAAACATGATGACATTTGAATGAAACAAATACGTTATGATTCATACTTACTGATGATTGACGTTAAGCAGTGTTTCAATCGTATTTGATTTTGACTATACATATTACACTCATGATATATAATTAAAACTTTGTTTCATTGTTAATTTAATTATAAGTATATAATTAATACATTTATAATATTAAGTTTATGTATATTTTAAATGTTATGATAAAAATGGAATATCATCATGTCAAGTAATGTGGATAGTTAATAAAATAATTTAGTTTTCAAAGTTTTCAAAATCAAATTTGAAGATATTCTACAATTTTCAATTATACTACTAAAATCATTAATAAAACGAATAAATAAATTATTAATTATGTTATAAAAGTTCTTTATCTGATTGCATTCCAACTTGTATAAGATCAATTTGACACTCAAATTCCTTTCCAGAGATAATATTGGTTTAGTTACCAATCGTTTTTGCCATATTATTATATTTTTTTGAGAGAATTCATGTACATTTAAATAGGTAAGAGTAAATTGTTTTCCTGATTATTTCTTAAATTTTAATTGATTTATACTTTATATTTAATTTTTACCACCACACTAAATTAATAAATGTTTTTCGTGTATAATATTAAATATTTTTTCATTATAAGCATTAAAGCATGCTGCTCTATATTAAGATAACCTTCTGTGATGATAAGTACGACGATTTCTTTTAATCTTTATAGTGGTACTGTCAAAAGTTATGGTTATTTATTATTTTTGAATTGATTTTTTGAGCAGGTAATTTGAACTTTACTATTATTTCATAATATTTTAATTTAACTCTGAAAATTCTATTTATCTTTTTTGCTTATATCCTATTCAAGTTTTCATAAAATGTTGATTCAATTTGATTAGTTTTATCACAATGCATTTTATTATAAAAAACAAAAGTACCATAGACGTATCAGTAGATATTATCATGATATTACGTCATTAACTAAAGTGTTTCGGCCCTCTATTAAAAACTCAACTGATCAAAATTATTGCGATGATTATTATTGTGGTTAATTGATTGTATCGAATGCTCTTATTACTATGATATAGAAGAAAAAAACATGAATACAACTTCTATATCATTGACATTTATTTTATTTTATAATATATTGTTTAACATAAATAATGGTAAATGTGTATATTTTAAGTAAATAATACAAGAATGTAAGCATACAATATAAAAATAATCTTTTATTAAAAATTATTTAAAACATTTTAAGCGTATAGAATAATTAATTAAAATTGTTAATTTTTTGTTTATACAATTTGTTAATATATGTTAACAATAAGTGTAAGTATTAGTGACTTTATTAAGCATTTCGACAGGGGTGAACGTAATCAAATGATAAAAATAAAAAACTGTATTTAATAAAAATAAAACTATTTTGTTCGCTATTTACATTTCCTGATATTCGATACTACATGGAATTATAATATATGTATGTATAGATGACACATTTCGAAAAATTTTTACAATCGATCGACGCGAATAAACATCTCTGGCGTAAAAATGAGTTTCATATGCGTGTCCGTTGATGGATGCCTAGGGGTTATTAGGATAGATGCGTACAACCTCGTCAAAATATGCCATCACATTCGTTCCAATCAATAATATTATGCAGAATAACGGATTGGTTCGCAAAACAAATAATTTACACGCTTTGTATGATGATGTTGTATTATTATTGCCTATGGCAGATTTCACAATTATTTCCGATACATATCTACTTACTCACTTCGATCTATATAATATTATTGGGTAGCATGCGTTGTAATGACGAATGGTGGAATGGATATATGAAGAGGCCCGGGGGTTAGGCTTGCCTCCACCGAAAGACAGCAGTCAGCAGATGATCTCAAATCTTGTCGACATTTATCTTTTATCTATTTACCTTAGAAAACTTTTTTTTCATCACTTTATTTACGGGGCGAAAATGTGTTTCACAAAATTAAATTTTAAAATAATTAAATTGGTTAAAAATGTTTGGTATGAGTGATATGTTTCATTATTTTCATCATCGAAATAGAATATGAAATAAAATATTTACTAATAAAATAGATTAAAATATTTATCAAGGATAAAACACAACTCTATTTATTTACATAAGTACTACATTTTTTTAGTTTGATATTATGATTATTATTTGTATATACCAGTGTAATATGTGTAATAAGTAATACCTATACAGTATACACCAATTTAGTGAAGTTTAGTTATCTAAAAGCAATGTAATTAACATGACCTAATATAATGAAAAAAAAGAATGCTTTCTTGAATTTTCTCATGACCATATTTTGGTTAAAAATATGTTCGAAAATTTAAAATATTTTTGTATCCCATGAATTTGATCATTGTAGTCAACACCATTATAAAAGCATAATATTACAGCATAATATGTTCGGTTGTCGTGATATACAGAGTAGATTAATAACCATTTAGACAATATGTAATACAGTTGAGCCAATATATTATTATATAAATTATGACGACATCGTTGTATAAAACTCTTCTAATGTACCTTTTATTCCGAAGTGTATATTGCATAATATAACACGAGTATAATATAGTATTATACAGTGTGATTTACCCAAACATATTCACCTTTTTTATCATTAAATAATGAATTTATTTAAATTCTAATTTTTGAAATCTTGAAATATGCTTAAAGACTATATTTTAAAATTATGAGATTTTTGTACTATTTAGAGTGTTTATTGTGGCAATACAATTTTTTTTATTTTATTTAAAAGCCCCTTTTTATTGAAATTATTATTTTTAAATATTGAAGGAGTAAGGACCTAATTCAAAACTAGAACTAGTGGTTTTTCAATTATTAAAATGTATATACTAAGGATAATATCCTTAATAATGGTTTCAAAAATATAAAATAGATATTAAATTATATGTTATTTACGTATATATATGGACTGTTCTTACAAAATATATATTGATAGATTAATATTAATTTCTACAAATATCTATTCATTATAGCCTTTATATTTTTCAAAACCATTACTATGGATTTATTATCCTTAATATACAATATTATATAACTCATGTACTACTCATTTTTATATTAATTTTGATACCTCAATATTTAAAAAATTATCTAATAAATAATTTACAGTAGAAAAAGAAAGTTCTCACATGAAAAATAGAAGCTTGTATCTCTATAGACCATTTCTTAAGTAGTACAACGAAACTAAGGAATTTTAAAATATGGTCCTTAAGTTTATTCGAAAATTCTAAAAATCAAATTTTGAATAACAGTACTGTTGAAAAATAATAGGATATGAGTATCTATTACATCTACTATTCGCATTATTACAAATAAATATGTATTGATTATTATTCATCTATGACATCCATGTATTATATCTGGGTGTATTCAGTAATATAATCGGTCGATAAGATAATAAATTAATAGCATATAATAAATTATTTACCTACTTACTATAGTATGCTTATGTCAAAGCGCGACACGCGTTACTATATGGCACAACTAACACAGCTATAATTCGTGCATAAATACACCAAAATATTCGTTTTACAATCCTCGTATAAATAATAAATTAAGTTACTAAACTAAATTATTATAAAATTGGCTTGATTACATAACTTGTTTGATCTGTTTAAATAAAATGCCTATGTTTCTGCGTATGGTGCGTTTAAAACATATATCATCAGTCAAAAATATAGAATATTTTTAAAATTCACAATAATTTATGATCATTTAATCATTATTATTATTTACAACCTACAGACGCACATAAGCATGTGCAGTATAATAGTGAATGTTTTATAGAATAACGAGTCATGACGGTGGTTGATATGGATTGTTTATGGATAACCAACAAAACGTTATAAACTAAAATTATTACAGTTTGTATTTTTATTTGACATTATAATACCTAAGTTTTAAAGATTAATAAATACAAAAACATTCGGTCTTATACGGTTGTATTATAATAATAAAAAAACCATATTATTATATTTTCGTTTAAGCTTATTGATAATATTTATAAATATTGATTTAGAAAAGAAGTTAATTGTTGAAATTTGATAAAATTTATTTATATCTTTAAATTTAAAATAAACTATTTAAAAACTGCATAATATTGTTATACAATAATATCGAAAACCCGCTATGAATACTTAATTACCGTATTAAATATACAATCACAATGTAAATACCTATATAAGTAGATACTTATATATTATGAACGCCCAAAGAAGTTTTAGACAACTTTTAAAGGAAATGAGAATCGAATTTGTTTGTTTTTAGCGGAAACTATCTGTGACGGATACGGGCGATTATATTATTTTGGCAGATACTGGTATATCCCATAGCTGCAAGGGATTTCCAAATTATTTCACTCAAAGGCTAATACCTAATGAGAAATTAAAATGTTTCAAAGAGTCATTTCTATAGTTTTATGCAAAAACGCATCAGTATACTTTTTAAATTATTGAATCTTTTAATTTTAAATACATAAAATAAAACATGTAAAACGTGAATTATATAAAATTTATTATTATCAAATATGTTCAACCAACTTATAATTTATTATTAAGATGTATAAAATATATACATGATTTTTTGTTAAATGGTATTTTAATCAATGACTCGGGTAAAAAATTCATGGTTTCAACTTTTAAAACTAATTCTAAACGATAATTTTTTTATTTTCATTTAACGTAATTCGTTTTTTAGTCAATTTTATTTTCTAAATACATTTTAAAATATATTATTATGTTTAATGTTTTAGTGTTTTAAGGTCTTCTAAATTAAATTATATGTGTAGTTATCTGAAAGTAATTTATAAAAAAAATTAACGGCTCTTCTTGACATTTGAATTTTAAGTACGTCATTAGTCATAACGCATATTGATATTGCAGATCAATAACTTCCACTTGAATGGTTGTAATAGTTGAAACTTTAAAATATTTCGGCTCAATAGATTTTGAAACACTTATATTCTTCAGCTCTGATTTTGAGGTCTAAAACATTTTATTTAAGTTAATCGTTAAATTCAAAAATGTTAAGGTTTACTAAACTTGGCAAAGTTTGCTTTATAATATTCAAATATTGTAGAAAAAACCTATAGCTTGAACTTTTGTTTTGGAACTAGGTTTCGAGCAAATTATTATTTAATTATTCAAAAAATTAATTTGAATTTCTGAATTACTTTTTATGGATACACATTACATATATTATATATTATTACATAGAATACATAAAATCAAATATTTGTGGTTCGTAATCTTATTATTAGCTGTGTAAATATATATACTCTTACTATAATATATTATTTTATATCACTATGCTCATAAACCATAATATCACCATAAAGTAAATATTATTAATTTTAAAATTAAAAATGAAGAAAAAGTGAATAGGATTTTTATTTATGAGATTTAAAAGAATAGTTTCGAATAGTATAGAATTTAGTAATCTCAGAATTTAATCGTACTGAGGTCTTAAGCACTATTTTATAACTAGGAATAATGTCAAATTTCGCGAAAATGTATGAACAAAGAACAATTGTTAAACTTGGGACTAAACAAAAATTTCCATTGTATCTATTCGTGGTTTTTTTATTAGTTAATTTGCTAAAAAATTTCTCAGTGGTATTAGCATAATTATAATCAGTATACGTAACCTATACAATAATCGTAAAAAATTAAATTAAATATAAACAATATTTAATTAATCAAACACAGAATATTAAAACATATTTGATTACATTTTAATCAGTTACACTAATGTACAATACACTAGGTAAGAGTAAAAAAAAAAAAAATCATCAAATTTCATGGGCAAAAATACGATGCAATTAAAAATAAAACTATATACAGCTGCCAGGTTTTTGAACGAATGACGAATGCAGTTTCTATTTTCTTCTCCGTGGTCGTCTGTAGAGATTGTTTGAACGACGAACGAATGTCGTCGTTTCAGGTGCCATTGTACACATATACCAGCCTAGATATATATATATATATATATATATATATATATATATATACGTGCGTCGTTCTAAGAGCTCACAGGAATCCATGAAAAGAAAGATGTAAGTATAATCATGTGTAATAATATATGCGTGTACGTCGACACATCAAGCGTAGCGTCGTTTATATAGTTACACGTCGGATAACACAGATATGGAGCATACATTATTATAACAATATTATAATATAGTAGGTATATTATTATAATATATGAATATTGAGATTTAAGTATACTTTAGATATGATGAATAAACGCTACCAAATACAGTATAGCTGTTGCAGGTACCTACTGTACAAGGTGATTCACCAAGCCCGTTAACCCCCCCCCCTCCCTTTATTATGCATGCATTTATTCTGATTTTTAGAATTTTTAAATTAACTTTAAGGCCATAACATACTTTATTTTATTATAATTTTATTTTTTATCTATTATCATTTTCTATTGTTTTTTTTTTTTTTTTTTGAATGGCATTATACATTTTTAATTTTGTAACTAATAGAAAATGTTTTTCAGAGAATTTAAATATATAAAAATCTAATTTTTAAAGAGTAGTTAGTTATAAAAATAATTCAAAGTAAAAATGGAAGGATTAGCGACCCAGTATTTCTTAAAGTACCCTTGTCCTTGTGCCGCTTCACTTTATTTGCCTAAATCTTAAATGGGTACTTTTAATGGGACAGTTATAAGTTATTAATAACAAACGAGATACCTGATCGAAATTCGATTTTTACACAATATTTTATTTCAGATAATGAAATTAGCTGTCATTAAAAAATATAACAATTTAAAATATAATATTGGTAAAAACTAAAAAGTAAAAAGTATAAACCGCTTTTAAAAATGTTGTTTTATAATGAGTTCAAAATATTATTGTAGCGCAATTATTTTCAAAAAAGATAATGCTTTAAAAAATAAATAAATAGTGTTTTATTTTAAACGAATCATCCCGTATATTAATACATCGTTATTATAATCGATACATCAGCATAAACTTATGCGTCACCACCATAGACGATATGATCTGCCGCGAAACAAGCATAAAAACTATTCTAGTTTACAATAGCTGTTAGGAAACTAGGTACGTGTTTAATACGCAATTATTATCATAATATTATATTAATATATTAATTGTATAGCGAGTATATAATATGATACGTGTGCTGCGTATAGACGTATAGACGCCGTGTTTAAGGCTTTTTGTTATTTCGTTTTTTTTTTTTTTTCAAAATGTATACTCGTGAAATCTGTATGCTACCCAGAAAAAAAAACAAACCGAATCAGAAAATAGGATGTGCATACATATATATATATATATGTGTGTGTGTGTGTATAAACACTATACGGAGTAAACCCTATGTATTTGATGGGGGCCATATAATATTGGGTACGATGTTCGACGATACGACACTTCGCCGTGGTAGTGCACTGAGGGTGTAATCTGATGTACATCGCACTAATACGAGCGCGCGCACACACGATGACGATTTCCTGTGTGCGCTGAAATAATGGACGTGACGGGTACAAAAACATCACGAAACGCTGCTTTATTATATATAATATAAAATATTATATTATGTGTACCGGTGGAAGTGCATCGGAAACGGATTACATGTAGGTGTAAGCATTTATGACGTACAATACGTACCTACAGAGTGATTCATTGAACATTGTTACTCCCATATTATTACAATAATTTATAATGAATTTATTCAAATTCTGATTTTCAGAATTTTTAAACACAGGTACTAGAAAATTCAATATCTTTAAATTATAGAAATTTGTTATAGGTACTACTTACAAAGTGCAGTCCTGTTCGGACTGTTCTTGTGGTAATACAAACTCACTTTTTTAAACGATGAATACCTCCCCCCCCCTATATCACTGTAAAGTATTTAGTGGATAATTAAAAAAAAATAATTTTAATTTGATGTACCCGATTCAAAATTCGAACAAGTAGATTCTTAGTTGTTAAAATATTTACAGTGAGGATAATAGTTCTTAAGAATGATTAATTAATACAAATATAAAATATATGTAACATTGAATCTATTTTAGTTATTATAATTGAATCATTTTTATAAATTATAAATATTTATGGAATAATATAAAAAATTAGAATTTTCAAATCAAATTTTGAATAACTGTTTTATTAAAGATGAAATAGGAGTAAACATGCTTAATGAACCACCCCGTGTACACACATTTTATACTTTATATACAATATAGAGTACTGCATTGTACTCACGGTGTACACAATATACCTACGTATATTGTATTCTATATATACATCTATATACGTTGTGTAGTGTGCAAAATTATCTTGTCGGAAATGGATTTTGAAAATTATTTTAATGATGGTATTATTATTTTATTATAATGCATACAGTGGTTGTGACCAATACCAGCTGTAAACTTATGCAATCGAGAAAATGTCATCCTGTCACCACATACAAAGGCATTACGTGTATTTACATGGGTGCGTGTAACAATTTTGGGAAAAGTTTAACGACGACTAATACAAGTTATAGGTTACCTATAAGATAAATTGGTAAGAAAAATCTCAAATCACAAAAATTTGTGCTGTTTGTGTAATTATAATAATATGTTAGTAGCGCAATACTAAAAATGTTTTTATAACAGGAAAAGCAGAATTCTACAAACTTCGATTAAAGTCCATAAATATCCAATTATACTATGTTACGAACTATACGGAGTTGTCAGATTATACCTTTAATATATATACAGATAAGCTCTTTTGAGCTAGTCACTTGAAGAGTCGTGGCATTTAAACTTTTTTTACAGTACACAAATCTTTATACTGATATTGAGTGTTCACTTTTTAATGTAAACGAGTGTTCTATTGGACTAACCAAGCGATTTATTTGAAATTTGACATATGGACATTCGTCCGAATTTCAGCTGAAATCGTATCATACTTATATCACCCTTCCTGCGTAATTAGGAGTTCTGGAAAAATCTTAGGAATTTTTTTATTTCTTTCTGTGGTCATTATGAATAGAATTATTTGTCTAAATAGAGACATAGTTTAAACTATTTTTAAGTGTTTAAAAGCAACTTTTTATTGATATTTTCTGATTTTTTTAAATCATTATTATTGGTAATTGTTTTTCCTTATTTTTACAAGTTCATGGGGTTTTATTTGTACAATGTAGTTCATTAAATTGGGAATTTTATACATTTTATTTTGAAATGCATTAAATTGCTTTTTAATGTACAATATTATTTTTATTTTTTTTCTGTTATCTTGATATTAAATAAAATTGTTTAATTTTACTTCGATAGTAATAGGAAAATAAATTGGTAAAAATAGAATTTGTTTTCTATCGCGAAAAAAAAATTAAATCGCAACCGGGATAAATATAGAGTAATACCCACTATTGTATTATATTATATAATAAGCATACTTATAGATTTTAGGTAAATTATCATTACGTTATTGAAGATGTATAAAATATGTAAATACATTCAATAAAATAAAATATAATAAATGGTTAGAGCTCAGAGATTATTTTTAAATAATTAATGTATACAATACAATATCATTAAAAATCCAATATTTTATAGGTAAATGATTAAAAAAGACTCAAAAAATCCATAAAATTCTTAAATTATTTTCTAAATGTCATAATATTTTAATACCTTTTGGCTATGAAATTATGAGTATTAATTATTATTAATAAGCGAGAGTTGAACTTTTATAGCAATAGCACTTATAACAATAAAAATAGAAATTATTTTGATAAAAAACTTATTTATATAAAACTCATATAAATAGTAGTATTTTTCAATTATTATTTCCCTCAACTATTAATTAAAAAACGTAAGAAAATCAAAATACTTTTTAAATAACATTAAAATTATCAAAGTAATTTATTAATATTGAGTTTGAATAGTATTCAAATATTTAAGGGCCTATGTGCATATATTATCAATGTTGTATTACACTTTTAAGTATTAAAATTACATGTATAATATTAGGGTATTACTTTCAATTCATTAAATTGTGACATGGGAATAAGTATGCGTTTATGACGTAAATTATTGTTTATAAGTAAAACTTTACATTGTACGTAAGTATATCTTCTCAAAAGTCATCATACTACTTACATTGCATGTGCTATCATTCCAGTTATAGCTAAAATGAAAAACTAAATTTCTGAAACTCTGGACTCTGGGAGCTTAGTCTAATAGAAGATGTTGGGGGCACCTAGAAAACTATCGTTAAGTCATTTAATTTTATTAAAAAATAAATAAATTATTAATTACAATATTATTAAAATTTAAAATAAATATTTAGATAGCGAAATATCTCATATTTCATTATTGGAGACTATATATTGTTTAGTCATTTGCACATGGTATTATAATATTAGTGAACGTCATTTATGATACTTTGATATCCATAATTTATCCATTATATTAGTGGCTTATCTGGCACTTATTGTATGATATATTATAATAGGTTTATTACAGTATTAACATAATTATAAAGCAATTGTGTTGTCTATATTAAATAGTCAAATGCTAAATCAACTAAACCAATAAATCAACATTCAATTATTCACCGAAAACAGTAAATAAGTTCGAGATAGCCGGATAATTCATTACGCAACCAAAAATATTATTTCAATATTTCAGGATTGACACTATTGCTAAAATAATCCATTTGGAAATCATTAAAAAAATATCAGTTAAGTATGTTTTAAGCAACTCAAAAAAATATAAACGAAAATAATTTCTGCATTTTACATTATGGATTGTTTTAATATAAAAAAAATTAAAACCTATCATTATGTTCCAATCATATTGTTTTGAAATTATTATAATAATTGTTGCTATCGATGATTTTTGTGTGAATTTAATATAAACGTTTTATGATTTGAAAGTTAGTTCTGGGTACTTTTTTCGGCCCCTATAAACACAAATTAAAAAGAAACTTGTTCGATATGATTTTTAGCTGTGTTTACTATTTGAACGATTGTTTTTTTTTAGAATTTATACGTTACCAATTTCTGTACAACTTTGAAAAAGTTTGGGGGCTTGCAAAATGTTCACTCTTCCCGAATAAGAAATAATATTTTTTTAATTTATTTTTTTTTTCTAAATATCAGTACGTTATAACGTAGTTACGAGTCATTAGAAATGCCGTTTTAAATGCTTCAGAAGCAGTTTTCAGAAATGTTTGCCAAACGATTAAGGACGAATTATTTTGTATGGCTCTTTTGTACGGTGTCCGTTGTGTACTTGCGGGTGTATTAAAGTCGTTAGTTAAACTCGTTTGATCGTTTTACGAGGATAAGCGATTTTCAGTTATTGTACAAAGTCCCTAGATCACATGGACTGGAAACACACGTATACGTAAATGTTGCCGGTAACACACACGCGGGCACAGTGCTAGGAGTATAAATTACAGTGTACATATTATAATATCAGTTATCTCTGGTCAGAGGTTCCGCATTACGCAACACGCGGCGGATATGCACACCGGGGTGCACATGTGGTGAAACCCGTTGGTTGGGGAGAAATACAATAAAGCTCCCTTTGTGCGTTAGACCGCCACCGTCACAGCCCACCCCTCGTTGGCCGATAAACGCACGTGGAAAAGGGCACGTGTGTGTACGTATATAAGCTCGTATATATTATCTTTTTATTATTACAAATTTTTTCATTTTTTTTTTTTTTTTTTTTATACACATACACATCTGAAAAATTACAAATTAATTATTGCACAGACCAACGGAAACCGTCCATCAATCATACATGTACGATGTATGCATCCACCTATGTCCTATATGGCTATATATGTATAATACATTGTTACTACCTCCTATACCTGTCTGGTTGTCTAGTGTACATATATCGTTTACCTGGGTGTATAAATGTTGTACATGTACATTAATTTTAATATGATATCCCTTTTAGACCTGACCTACTTAACGAGTTTAGGAAACTTTCAATAATTATTTTAACACTGCAGTTTTCACCGTCGGACCTGATAACAATTTTAAATATAAATTAATTCACTAAAAAATATTACTTCCCAACATGCGTTATGTTATTGTTGTTAATAAGATTATTATTATTTTAGTATTACGAAAAAATAAAGAGCAAATACTAATTTAATTTATAACTTGATGAAAAAATTCTGGACATTTAAGTACTTAAATGGTGTGCCGTAAACTGTATATTATAATTTTTAGGTTCAGCTTTCTTAACACTATGTAAAAATAAAAACTAAAAAGTATTGATTAAATATAATATTATAAAAGTTTGTACGATAAAAATGGTTAACATAGATCATTAAATTTTAATGATTTCCACATTCTACACATTACTTAAATATATTTTTGAAAATCAATTTGTTTAAAGCCTTTAAACTAAAAATCAGTGTAAAGTAAAATGCACTTTTTTCTATAACAATAAATACATTAATATTAAAATTTACTGTCATTATTACTGCTATTTTTTTTTTTTATAAGCTAGTATGATAAAAACATAAATACAAAGCATACTAAAACGGATTAACTGGAACGATTCGCGAGGACGGATTTAAGTTTAAAGCTCGAATTTAATATACAGAACCATTTTAATAGGGTTATTTTATTTTATTTTTTTTTTTTAGAAATAATAAAAGAGAATTAATTTTTTTGCTTAATGACGCAGTATGCATATTTGCTGCACAGAAATCGAAGTCCATTATAATAATAAAGTAATATAAACTAATATATATATTGTAGGTATACGCTTTAACACATAAGTACTTTACCCAATAATCGGAGAACCAGTGTACGATAATATGTCAACAATTAATTAGCAGATTTCTCTAAAGTATTATAAAATAATTGATTTTTGAACACATAATTATAGATTGTGTTTCACTGTTTCACACTTTCACAGCACATTATGTGACTTATTACACTACGAAATTATACAGATTTAAAAATATGTCTATTTTTATTTAGACTAAGGTACACTTATCGTTTATTTTATTCTAAAAACATTGCTATTCGTTATTTTATTAATCTTATTCTGATATCATTTTTTTTTTTTATTCTCCAGTTTATTTAACATTTCATTGTTTTATACGTATACATGACTGATGTAATTACTGTAGAAGATTTTATTTCTACTGAAGATTGAAACTGCAAGAAATAATTTTTCATCATATTAAATTATTATGTAAAACGCTTACACAAAAATAATTTATACGAATAAGTGACTAATGTAGTCACTATTAGATACCACAAATGTATATATTCAAATTTTATATTTTTAATCACAATTGATACTATTTTATAGTTTTTAATCATTTTTTAATTTGTTAAAAGTAAAATTAATTATTTTAAATAAAAAAATCGAAAAAGGTTTCATCAACACCGCTAAGTATGATTTTGATATCTTAAACTATAGGTACAGACTATATATAGAATCACATCTTTTTATAGCTAGTAATACTTTTCTTTGGTCCAACTTCAGCAATAGTATTTGGCTGTGAACACTGAAAAAGACATTAGAAAAATAATAATATTAATTCACGTTGATAACCAATTAAAAATAATTATATTAAACATAACTATTACTTAAAAATAATATTACAGCAAACTAGATTAATACATTTTTATAGTTAAAAACAAGAAAAAAAAATTTAAAGAGAGAAAAATTGCTATTGAAGGCCTGCTGTACTGGGAAATATTCTAATTATCCTTTCATAATACACTGTATAATATACTCAATAACCAATTTACCTTTTGAATATATATATATTGAAACATTATAAGAATGATCAGAGATCTTCTTTGTAAAAAAAGATCAATCTTATTCATTTTGTTAAAAATATCAGCGAAGCATGGAAGATAACAAAATTGAATAAAGCTGATTCCGGGAAGTTGTGAGTATGTGAGGCTCGCCAATTAGAAATATAGTAATATATTAGCAGTGATAAATTGTTAAAAATAGTTTGACAAAAAGTCCAGTCATAATTTTCGATAATTACATAAATGGTCAGTTGTATACAATTATTGTTATAATTAATATTTAAATAATCAATAAAATAGAAAACGTTTTTATAAAACCCAAAATGAAACAAACAAAAATTAATTTTAATATTGTAAATAGTATTTTTTTTTTTATTTTCGTTTTGCCCCAAAATGGGCACTGCGATGTGCAATTTAGGAACAGCTAATTTACAGTATAATATTATCATCAATTTTATCTCGTGCGACTGAGAAAAAATAAAAAAACAAATTTCATGCAATATTTTAAATTTCATTTAAATCAAATAAGCAGTTTTTTTTTGTTTTTTTTTTTTTGTTTTTGGTTAGTCGCGCTGCACAGGTGCCAAGTGTAAGCTGTGCTCTATATTCGGTCGGAACTAAGAAACGTGATTATCTATGTTTTTCTCTCAATTTTCGACGACGCACATATTATTGTATAAACGTAATACGCATTTGCTTTTCTCAGAATTAGAACATAGAACACGCCAAAGGGCACTTGACAAGACGTGTGAAAATGTTGTGCGTGAATTTGACAGGCGCAAAATGTATTTTTCCGCAATCCAACACACACACACACACACATACATATGTGATATAACGGCTTAAATAACAGCAACTACAATAATATGTGATATATACGCACAATACCGTATCCAATAATATGTAGACATTTCCTCTGATTTTCTCTCTATGTTCACCGTATCAGTCTTCGGAACTATCGCACTGCTTTTGTTTGTTTCGCCAAACAGTGTTTACCTAGGGCTGACTAACGCACTCAAGTGCTTAAGTAATTGCCTATACCCTCACGAAACGATAAAATAATATTCGTATTATCATAATAAGATTCAACCATAATAATAATATGTTTGTGGTAAACATTTAAAGTGTTGTGTATGAATGATTTTTTCAACCCAGCGCAATGTTTTTGAACCATTTCTTGTCTTATTGCAGATTCAACGTTAAAGCGATAATTTTATTGTTTCCGATTCTTACGGTTAAACACGGAGTAAACACGCATTCTGAAATCTTTGTAGATTCTCTTTAAACAGAATCCGAATAACTATCTTTATCTTTGAATGTTATCGTAAGCAATATCAGTTTATTAAATGCTTAAATAATACTACTCATGGTCTCTGCATCGTGGCATCGTGTGCTACGTCTCTTAATTCGACTAAGAAATATTATAACACTTGTAATATTCTTGTAAAAATATTTAATAATACTGTTTTATACGTTAAAACGCTTTTGAAAACGTTAATCTTCAGTAATAATAATATATATAAAAAACTTTACTTTTTTTTTTTTTCTAATCCCATAACATTAAATATCTTATTATTCGATTTAACCATATTATCGTATTCAAATTTATTTTCTCAAAAAAAAAAAAAAAAAAAAAAGAAGAAAACTCATAGAAACCAAATTGTAAATAAAAGCGAACATAATTTTGTTTTTTTGTGAAAACAAATTTTGTTCATATTTTAAACTAACATAATTTTATACTGATATCGGTTTTCTAAGTACAGCTGTGTTTCTATTATTTTTAAATATGAGAATACTTAGGATAATAAAGCATAATATATTGTATTCACTGATTATGAGGCTAATCTACCATCTGCTCAAAAGAGGGTTGTTGAAATAATTATAAGCATGCTATAACACGCATAGGTATATTAGAGGTACTAACCAACTGTGTTTGTTACGTATGTTACGTTTGTTCGTATTCAGTTTAATTTAAATCCTTTTTTTTTTTTAACATAGGATCACAATTTTAATGTTTAAAAACGAAAATACTGAAAAAGAGCTTTGGAAAATAAATAGCAATGCTTACTACATATTTCCAAAACAATTTTTTGGTAAAAATGAAATCGGACTATTTAGAAAAAATATTTTCAGCGACATGTTTTTATACCTATCCATATTATTTTTCCATAGTAGAAAACGTTATATGTTTTTTAAAAAAAAGTTCTTATTTTTTATTTTGATATCGAAAAACCTTTTATAAATATTACACAAATCACGTAATCCAATATTGTTCTCTCCAAAAGAATATAACTAGTAACCGGGATTATAATGTTCAGAAAAATTATATTTTTATCGTAATCATTCATTAAATTATAAATAACGATGAAATTGTATTATATTAATTCTTAACGTATGTACAATCTTGACGACTGTTTCATTAGTATTGACTATCATATTACAATATTATTCAGGACACCTAATAATAAATTAAAATAAGTTAGGCCCAACAACTTTTTGAGTACCGTATACGTTTTAATTGAACGGTTTTCAATTGATTCTTTCTGTTTATGCCAAAGTAGATTACAGTGTTACGTTCGAATAAACTTTTATACACAATGTAAGTATATACCGATTTTTAAATAAGAAAAGTTGTAGAATTCATTGAAAAAAAAATGAAAATGATAATGTTCGGTTTACAGCTTAAATATATTAAAATATTTAAAAAAATAGAAATATTTTATAAAAGCGGTTTAAAAATCATTGTACCCGTGTTGAATTATAAATTTAAATTTAAAACACGCATTTAAATTTTTTTTTTCTTTCTAATTTCCATTAAAATATAATTAATATTCATGGACATTGCAACCAACCGGTACTTACAGTATATGATGAATTTTTCATTTTCAATTTCGGATTGTAATATTTCCATGTAGCATCAGTGGATATTGAAAGAAAATTGTTTTATCGCTATTATAGAATCTATAACCTAACACGATTTTATCAACAATGTGAGATAGAAGTTGTAATAAATAATTGTTACAAAAAAAAAAAAAAAAAAAAAACGACGAAAATAAGAAGATAAGGGTAGTTATACAATGAAGTACATCAAAAATAAATTGTATTCAAGATGAGATTTTTTTTTTTTTATGGTGATAATTTTAAACCGTAAGTGCTAATATTAATACTGTTGTTCGACCGCGACTACTTTTTTTTAGACATTTTTTCCTGCAGTCGAACCTTTTTCATACTATGTAAACAATTGTTCCTTTTTAAACATACATGTATTAAACTTCGATTATATTAGTACATACCATACATATACCACATCATACCTTCTTTATAATAAGTCCGAGAACGTGTCCATCTGTCACGACCTTCGCTGCTACGGTAACCAACATACAACACCATTGTTGATTTTATAAAGTAAAATTTAATATACATATACCTAAATTACATTATTATTTAATGATACTCAGTCGGCTCGAAATATGAAATTACTATCAATTTATTAGCTTATTTTATAGCATTATTTTAGAGTCTAAGTTGAGTGATAGATGTGTTTATTTTACTATGATCTCTGCTTTATTTTTTTACATTCAACATTAATATTTTGTATCTGCATGTGTTAACATATTTTTGAATTTAAAATTTTTTTTAATCATAGGAAATAAATATAAATCTAATTATGTTTAAAAATAAAAAAAAAAATCGTCATAAAAATTAAAAATAATAAAGCTTGGTTTAACATTTAAAAATTAAATATACACATTGTTATACTCATACAATATAATATATATATATATATATATATATATATATATATTTATTATTATTTTTATTATATAATAATAATCATTATAATAAATGAAACATTATAAATTAATTGTTCTGTTTTTCATAGCTCTGAATTCGTCAATTAAATTGTCAACATCAACACTAGTTGTTAATTTTGGTTCAGTAAACATTAATAATATATCATTTAGTCAAGATTGGTGCATTGTAATACTCAATTTATTTTAGATACTGAGCAGAGCGAAAAATATATTGATTTTATAAAGATGTGTTTTTTTTTTTTGTACATAAACTATGAGTACATGATAAGTTGTTGATAACATGTTTTGATTTTCAACATAAAGGGTGATTTTTGATAGAATATTCATTCAAGTTTATACTTTAAAGAAGTCAAAATTTCATTTTTTTTTATATATAATCAGAAAAAATAAATAAAAATTAAAGAAAACAAGAATTTTTATGCTAAACCAGATTTTGACTTAATTGATTTCTTAATTTTGTTATAATTCAAAAATGAATAACTACAGAAACTTGAAATTTTCACGAATTACAAACTAATTTATACTTGGAAATTTATAAAAATGTTTCTTTTTATATCTAAGTTTTGAATATTTAATACAAGATTCATCATAAGTAGCTCATATACTGTAACCATAAAGGCAATTATTTTTTATAGACATTTCTATTGACAAATTTAGACGGAATCACTAATTTAAACGATAAATAAAAATATTAATTATTTTATTATAGTTTAAAAAAATTATTCGTGGAAACTTAAGCCTTTTACGTATTTTATATTATTTAAAATGTTACTATCACACAATAACATTTTTGATTTATTTTAAGATAATATTTATTCACTACCTACATATTATGAATATATAATTACTAATGCGCCATTTTATGTAACAAATCATACACTGCACTTAGATCTTGATATACCAACCGTCACCGAAGTGGTCTCATCTTACTATAAGCGCTTCTGTGACCGTCTAGCAAACCATCCTAATCCATTGATTTCTGCATTTAACTCAGCTTACATCCCTGGAAATCCACCAAGGAGGCTCAAAAGGCGCTGGTATCGCAACTTGGCTCTTTAAATTAAAGCAGTAAAATATATGTAACTAGGTAATATATATATATATATATATATATATATATACGTACAATTTACACTATATATAACATAGCTTAATCACGTCATTATTTGTATCTGAATGTTACTGCTGGGTAACTTTTCTCCTTATATAGCTGTATATTTATTATTTATTTACAGAAATATGTTATTTAATTTAAATTTATATGTATTTTTTATAATGTGGTATAAACATATATATTATTATAATAATAAAATAATTTATTATTCTCTAAAAAAAAAAAAATTACTAAAAGTAAAATAAATGATTTTAATAGTTATATATATATATATATATATATATATGTGTAAAAAACATATCACGAAGTATTAAACTGAGTAATATTATGGGCTGACAGACCGTTTCCGCTTTGAATAATTTTCGTATATTACAATAGATCATTGAATTCAAATTTAATACACTCATACTATAGTAACCCACTCGATATTTAATGTACAGTATAGCAGTACTCACTTGACTACCTCTTTTTTTATTAATTATCATTTACTACTCATATTATTGTATATGTTAGTAGCAATGATGTAAATTTATATATTGTTAACAATTAACATTTACCAAGTAATATAAATATTTGCTAGGACTTTTAAATTTGTAAATATTTATAACAATGACTAGGTAACTTATAAATATTTAATAAATAATAATAAATGTTTTAGACAGTTAGCATAAAATACTATATAAAATATCGTAAAAAAAAAAAAAAAACAAAATAAAATAAAACAAAAAAGTTATTAACTTAACAAAATATTCATTGTCATTATTGACTGTTATTTCACTAAAATAGTTAAATATTAACATTATCACTAATATAAAATATATGATGCAAAAATATCTTAACTGTAGAAAATAACTCTAAAATTAAATAATGTCCTACTTTATAACTTTGTAGTTTTACGTAATGAATAGTGCAAGTATTAATGCTAACATGTGTTATCTTGGTTTTGGGTAAATTGGCAAAGACCTATAAAAGGCAAAATTATTATCAGTTTTTGTGTATGTCTTTTTTACGGTATTTCAATTTTTAAGCGAATTAGGTATGAGTATGTAAAATATTGCAATTTAAATATTAGGTCATAATAAGTCACTAAAAAAATTAAAATATTGTAAAAAAATGACTCATTGCAAACACAGATAATATTCATACAGGTTCCTTTAAGTTTGATAATAGGTCAACTCATTCCAATATTAAAGCTAACAATAAAACATTGACTCTATTGAACGAGTAAATTTGCTATGTTGTTTATATGTTTGCAAGATGATAAAAATATGAATGTGTATCACGTACCGTTAAACTAAAATTACCTACACGATCATAAACAATATTCGACAATGTAAAAAATTATAAAAATTATAGATTTTCAAATACGGATTTAATACAAAATATATTGAATATAATACGTGGTACAAAGTAATCTAAATTATTCTGTATATAAGAAATAGGTAATATTTTTATGTAATCTGTTATAATAATTGTATTATGTATTTATGTATATAAAATATATATTTGGCAATATAATACTTCTATGGATCCAGGTAAAGAATTTATTATAATATTTATTAATTTCTATTTAATAGTATATTGGATATTAAAACAAGCATTTATAATAAAGAAGGATAATGAGAAAGAAAGGATAAAAACATAATATAATATTGCCTGTAGATATTAATGTACCTTTAACGTTAAATACTTTAAAAATGAATACTCTCTTCCAAAATTAATTATAATTATTCCACTGAACGAAATAGGTAGAAAATTAGGTATCAGGAGTAATTAAAGACATAAAAGGTATTCTAAATTTATATTATGTTTATAAAAAGTATATTAAATTCAATCATGTTTTTGTGTCTTAAGCTTTAGACCTGTATTGAAGATTGATTTATTTATTTTATGCTAATTTACGTTTTTGGTTTTACATTTTGATAATCAATTTAATGTTTGAGTATTAAATATAATATGACCTTCGCCAAATACTGAATATTGTATATTCTATTATAATGCTTGGTTTGAATAATTTATGTTTGGATAACTATTAATCGTTTTAACTTTTAATATATTTTGTTTTAATAATATATTATAATTTATAGGTAGTTCATATTTGGATATTTTTTTTTAACAAATTCAAAGTTTTGATTTTTGAATATGTTTAATTTTAAATACTGTCAATAAAAATAAGAAATTTCCATACTAGTAAATATAGTATTATTTTGATCATTTTTATTTTTCACAAAAGACTAAAATTAATTACAATAAAGTTTTTTTTTTCAATTTTTAAAATCAAAATGCCATTCATTCTATTTGCATAAGAGTCGTGACTAAATATTTAAACATGATCCATAATAAGTAGAGTTATTTTGTAATAAGTGTATAATAAATTATTTATGTTTTATAACCTTGTATATACTTATTTTATTGGTATTTTTTTAAGCATGATAATATTTATTAAAATAGCTGAAAATAATGTCTATATTAAATTATATTTTAATTTTTGTTTTCTTAATAAAAGGATACTATACTTTTTATTTTGCACATTGTGTCATGCATAATACATATGTTATACTTCATGCCGTATTAACCGTTTGCATATATTAAAATGTATAGAACTAAATGTCTAAATTATCCTATTTTAAGTAAATTACAAAAATTAAAATTAAGTTTATGAAATTAAATGATTAGACATTATATTTGTGTTTTTATTGACATTTTTACAAAAGTTTTAATTTTAAGATGCTTTTTCACCAATATATATTATTTTTACTTAAATTTCAATAATTTACATGAAAATTGAAACATCGTAAAATATCACAAATAATATTCTTGACTTTAGATTTTATAATAGATTAATTAAATTTGATACTAAAGTTAACAACACAAAATTGGTTGTACTGAACACAAATGTTCTATGCTGTGAGTTAGTTAGAGTGTGAGAAAACAAATAGTGTACTGGTATTACTTTAGTAAAAATAATTACAAGAACATTGTTTTATATATAATATATTTTATGGTATATACTTTTATGTATTTTTATCCTTTTTTATAGCATAATTTATAAATTCACATTATTTTGCACAGTATAATAATATAGTATATATTATCTGCTAAGGTGTTAAATCACTCAAATATTTTAGTAAAATTGTAAATAACTTAGTATATTTTATTTACGTTGTTAATAAATTGTAATATATAGTTAACAGTGAGCTTAGATAATATTGCGAGGAACTTTAAAAATAAAATTATGTTTATCAGTTAGGTACCTATAGTACTCATTTTTATTATTTTTTTCTACCTAATCATTTTAATTTGATATCAAAATATTTTTTACATGATTATATCTAACTACCACCTCAATGTAGTTGCTATACTATCATGTTTCAAATGTTTTGGCCAAAATCAAAATTTTTTTATTTTTAAAGTTTTGAAACTCTTTGTTTTGAAATGTTATAGTTAATAAGTTGTTATTTAACAAGTGTGTAAAAACAAAAAATAATATTTTGTAGCTAAGGTTCTATGATATATCGTATTTTGTAAACTGTAGTAATAATTTTTTTCAAATAAACTGTAAACTATTATTATTATTTTCATTAATACGATGAATGAAATAATAATAATCGAAAGTCAACTTGGTATTGAACTTGCGCAACGGATCGCTATGTATACAAGCACTTCCGTTTAATGTCAATTCAACGTCGAAATTGAAAGCAAACAATACGATTCTTTGCAAAAACTGAGATATTTTTTTTTACAAAACCCATTTTTCTCTTTTTTTTTTTTTCGAAAAAAAAATCATCATAATCGAATGTTTTGTTGCCAAACGACCTTTATTCTTTTGCCGAAACAACATCGTTTTACAGACTAAATCGTGTAGTTATGTTTTTCTTTTTTTCAACCATGATAAAATCTCAGAAACGTAGTGATACAATATAGTATAATAATACTTCAGCGCCAAATAAAATTCGATTCCCGAATGTCGTGAATAACATCATCATATCATAATGTAATAACAATACATTTTGAAGACAGAGAGACAGAAGCAAAATTAATTTTTGCATCATTATCTCGTTTTATTCAAAAACGAGCAATGCGAACATTGCCTGTAAGTATATTACAATACGGTGAGTTTTCGAAAGCCACACACAATGGTTAAACGTGTATATAGTATGAAGTGCACGATGGCATCAGCACTTTAAAACGACTTTAACATTATTATATACATACGTATATACAATTATCGATTGGGTGCATTAATATAGTATATAGTTGTTAATCCGCTAAAAGTACACGTGGTATGTCGTATGTGTGTTTGTGAGAGTGTGTATGAGAGAGAGAGAGAGAGAGAGAGAAAGCGATCATTTTTGAATTACCGATTGGAAAAACGTATTATTATAAGTATAACACATCGTAATGGATTAACGGTTCTGTTTGTATGAGTTTTAAAATTGCCACACAAAAGTTTTGATAATATTGTATACATACACACATTATAACATATTAGTATAACTAACTGCTGGTGTAGTTTAATGTAAGTAAAATACTCAATGTTATTACACAATATTACTCATATAACACTCAAACACTTCAAATTTGGAAACAATTAATACTCTCCAAATTATCATATTTAATTATTTTTATCCTAATATCAATAATAACTAATTGTAGATATTACACTTAAAAAAAAATTGGATACTTGTTATTAAAAGTATGATGCGATTAATTATCGAAACTGTTTGTTTAATTATCATACTAATAATAAACCGAGTGAGTTTTAATTATTTAATGTAAATTGTTCTGTGAAATTTTCAGGATATAAATATATCATTGAAATACGGTTTTCATTGTTTTCAATACACAGTTTAATTCTTAAAAAAAGTTCCATAAGTACTATTGAATTTTATAAGTAGATCGTTAACCGTAAAGAGAATAACATTTTTTACAAACTCATAATTTTTTTAGTTTGATTATAAATGTGTACTTTAATTAAAATCATATATGCATTATGGTTTTTGTAGGTCTTCATTGAAAAATGATGAATCGTGCTTAAATCATCGCATATTGTAAAATCAATCAGTTGATCACTTACACCTATTATTAGATATAAATTATATGGTAAAAATGTAATGGTTGCCTACACAAAATATTCTATTATTTTTAGTTAATAATACTAAGCATTATTTTGTAGTAAAATTGTTAAACAAAACATCGTTGTATAATTCAATATAATTAATTATGTTTTAATATTTAGTAATTGATGGCTAGATCTTACAATTCATTTTGTCGTTCGTAAGCAAACATGTCATATTGTAAAAATTATATTATTACAGTAGGTATTTGTGATACACTATTTGTCCGTAATTGAACAAAGCATCAACGAGCTTCTTTTTTCAATGTCTGCTTGCTGCAGTTATATAAATAATATAAAATTTTGTTTGTTCAATATAAAATGTCTAAGTTTTTTTGTCTTTTAGACAAATAACTTTTAATATTATATTATATTATAAATCATAGTAAATAGGTAGTAATTTGTGTTATTTATTTTTCATGTCAAATATATTATATTATATTTACAATGTCTGGGAGTCAGTAAATACACTACATAGATCATCGTTATCTTTACAGGTAGTGACGTTGGTCAAAGAGTGTAAGTGCCAAGGGAGTTCAAGTATCTATTTTGATTTCTGGGAATGATTCATTGGCTGACGTTGAATTGAGTCCCAAATATTGAATTAAGTCCCACAAATATTTTTGGGTTATCGGAGTTGAGTCCGACCAATATTGTTAGGTTATTCTAGTAGAGTCCCTTTCTTTAATTGTAATAATAAAAATATTAAAAATAATAATAAATAAATGTAATTTTTAACTAAAGAATATTTTTTAATCGACAGTTATAGAAAATTACTAAAAAAAATTGAAAATTTGTCATACTTATAAATATCTCTAAAAGAGTTGAAATTTGTTGGAAACTTTATTATAATGTAGGTATTGAAAATAATAATTTGGAAATTCCAAGTACATACTTATCTTATTATATTTGGAAATACAACAAAATATTAAAAATTATTTGAGAAGAAATAAATATTTTACGGGTGAATATTTAAACATACACTTCATTTTTCACTCCTAATAATTTGATAATTAAGTAAGTATTAACTAATTGTGAGTCACCGGATATATAGGTAGTCATGACATTTTATCTATCGGACTCAATTCAAAGATATTAAGATAATACGCTGGACTCGATTCAAACACATAAAATTAGCATGGACTCAATTCAATATCACCGGATTCATTGCATAATTTTTAGATAGGTACTGAGAATATTGGATAATTAAAAGACGGAACGCTTCGAAATAATATTTCGTGTTATAATATAATATATTATACTACAGCAAATAATACATGTCGTTTTAATTAATTCTTATTACACAATTTGTGTAGATAAGATGTATAATACTCTTTTAAATTTATGCCTTTAAGTAAATTATTATCATACTTTTTTTCAAAATTCTTAAAAACTGTACCTATTAAAAAAGCTTTAAAAAAAAAAAAAAATACAAAAATAATTTTAACGTGAATAAAGATGCTTTTATTAATAATCGTAAATGATGAATGAATAATAATAAAAAACAATAAAACATGGAAGAAAAGTCTTTACATCCCGGACCGGCCATAGTCTATTATTTTAAGCAGGTTGTGATGACAGTGCAGGTCATATTTAACTATCAGTAAATAGACTCTAACACTAGCTGTCAGTAGCACTATCGTCTATTAGTTAGTAGTCAGTACTTACTACTTACTGATGTAGTAATTTTAGTACCTTCTGCGTAATTTCTAAAAAACGTTAGAGTTCGATTCAAATGTCTTTTAATACAATATTTTCATATTTTTGTATCGATACTTATAAGAATTTTGTTGTTTTTTCTCCTGGTGGTTTTTTATTTATGAACAACTGGTAATATTAATATCTGTGGTCACTAAATCGAGAAATATATTCTAATTATTAAAACCCCATTGTTTTTCTTCCGAATGGAAGTAGATTTTTTAACAATATCATATTATTATAATTCCATAAGTTTTTAACGTATTTGGATAACATAGCACACGTCTTTATATATATATATCTAAACGATGTATTAGCATAGCGGAGAAATCATGAATTATACATTTTAATCGTATTAGAAATCACATATTATGATATAATATTAAAATAAAGAATATAAAATATGTAGTTTCGAAGAGCTGCAATAGACCTCCTGCTGGCGGCGGCGTGTTTAGAATATTTTAGAAGCAAACGAAACAAATCTAAATATCGGCATGTGGCTAACCGTGGCTATACGATAATAATATTATAACAGCTGTTGCAAACACCGCTGATTTTAACCACATTAGGGGTTAGTTTGATTAATATATTGTTTTAAACACACACGGAAAATGCTGAAGTTAACGCCACCAACGTCGCTACATAATGATATACTCCTATATATATATATATATATATATAGATCAGTGTTTTTCGACGTTTGTGTAATGGCGACACGCTATTAAAATATTTCATACATACAACAATGTGCCGCGACACATTGGTTGAGAAATACTTCAATAGATATTTGATTTGTATGATAATATTATATACGAAATCGAATCTAAATTATTATCACTTATCAGTGACACTACTCAATGCCCAAATTTTTTGAGTAGGAGAAAAGAATATAAAAAAGTGACACGTCAGAGGTATTTTTACGCGGTATATAAAAAGTCTTTCACCGGGCTTGGCGTTAAAGTAGGACATTAAGAGGGTTATATGAAAAATTTATCGTGTACGTGCATCGCACTGTTGCAGAAACTGACATCTTTAGGTTTATTTAGTTCCGGTCTTTGGTTATCTTTTAAAAAAGGTTTCTAATGGTAACTGTAAAATAGATCGGGTTGGTTATCTGTAGCTAATTCTACGGTATTAATGCGTTTCAAAAGCTAAAACTTTTTTTTTAAACAAAATTCAATTTTATTAAAACACGCAATAAACCCATTATTTGATTTTATATTAACATAAATTACAGTACTATAAAAAGTATTACATCGAAGAAGCTGCGAATATATATGCATTTTAAGAATTTAAACGTTTCGTTAATAGTTTAGGTTCCAATTTTGGTGCTTAAAAAATATAAATTCAAACTAAAACTGAATTGAAATGAATCAGTTTTATAACCCAAAGTCAGATCTAAATTATATAGCATATTTTCATATGACCGGAACCTTATTTTTACATTAAATATATCTAAATAACCCTAATTTTTATAGTTTGAAACAATGTATTTTAGCAACTTTTTTGATTTTAAAGCATACAATTTTAATTACTTCAAAACACATTAATAATGACCACTTCACTAACAAAGAACAAATATGTTGCTTGTTTTGATAAAATTACGTTTTATTAAAAAAATATTTTTACTTCCATAAAATATCAATTATAATATCTTTATACCGAAATATCAACCTAACTTACCCTTTTATTTTTCGAACACTGAAACAACAAAAAAACAAAAAAAAAAAAAATAAAAAAATAAATATCTAGACACTGTAGTAATCTTATTATCATT
The DNA here is from genome assembly GCF_002803265.2 of Melanaphis sacchari. Taxonomy (NCBI): domain Eukaryota; kingdom Metazoa; phylum Arthropoda; class Insecta; order Hemiptera; family Aphididae; genus Melanaphis; species Melanaphis sacchari. The sequence continues at coordinate 781,177 of NW_020270976.1, read as the reverse complement.
TAACGAAACCAATATAATAATATATACATTTATTAGGTTCATAATATATTTGATAAACGATGAAAATATATTAAATAATAACACGATGCGTTACATTAATACGAATTACTATTTAATATTTACTAACGACTCATATGGGTACTTTTAAACAAAATATCTCTTTGCTTATAATATTATAGCAGTTAAAAGGTATCATAAAAAAATCAATAACACATGATAATTGTTCATTTTATCATCATAAAATAATAATGATGTATTCTGACGTTATTCATCGCAGGTTTTGACAGCTTTTAGGTACTACAGCCCTGTGTAAACGTCATTAAAATAGTTTTTTGTATACCCTAAAAAGTTCTTTAATAATTGCTAGTCGTTTGTATGATACGTATGATATTTAGGTATCAATGGAAATGATCATTATCACATGTAGTTTTTCAACAAACAAATATACACTGAACAAAGAGGTTTACAATTAACCAACAAAATTATTATTGAAATTACTAAAATATTACTATTATATTAAATTTTATTAGACACTTAAACAAGCCATTTTTTGAATTTTTCAATTAAACAAAAAAAATTGTTTAAGAAATTTGTAATAATTATGGTGTTTTTCTGTGTATTGTGTGGAATATTGATTCGTATATTACATAGTCTTGAAAAAATATATTTCAAAAAATAATTAGAAAATAAATTATCGCTGCCGGAGATATATTTGATGAAACACCCCTTTTAAACATATCAATATTTTTATGCCGATCTAAATATTAATGAGTATTAAAAATTGACGTGTTTTTAAAATATATTTTTATTTCCGAAATAATTAATGAGATTTAAATAGTAGTTGAGAATTGATTTAATTTTTATTACTACGATTTAATTTTTTTGATTGTTGTCAGATAGGTAATTCGTTATTTTACAATTAATCAGTCTTGTACAGAATTTTTATGGTTATACCTACAATAATTGGTACTTAATGCAAGTGCGTAAACACTTAAAATGTATTTAACATCTTATTCTGGTTGTTTACGTGGACATAGACAATAATAAAATAATAGGAATAATTATAATATAATATTATAGATTATTTTCTGACGACATAAAAATATTTTAGATTTATTCACAATTAATGTACCGATTGGTTCTATTGGCTTAACAATAATGTTTGTAATTTAGTTTATTTTAAAATAAACTTTGATGTTTTTTTTTTTTATAATTTTTATACACATTTTTTCCTTATAACAATTAAATTTAAACTTAAAATTTTGACGAATTTCATTGAATCTTGAATAATTAGATATTAGTTAAGGCTTTTACATTTAATACTAGACTCTTCATAAGTTTTTCTGACAGTATTTTAAAAATATTAGAAATACATCTGAGCCTTTTTTAATAGATATTTGAAGTTTAAATATTGAAAAAAGTGGATATATAAATAAAATGTAATGATTTTATTTGTTTTGTTTTAACTCAAAAAAACATTGACAGTAAGTACTTGAAACTTTTCACCATTTTTATAAACCTATATTGAGTTTTTTTTAAATATAGACTTATTTCAAGCTTTTATATCACAACTGTATCCACGTCGTTCTGAAGTATTTCGGTGTTTATATAACAATAATATAATATAAATTGTGATTTATTTAGCAAAAATTAATTTAACGTAACTGGTAAATACTAATATAAAAATAAATTATTAATAGTAATATAAATTATTCTCTGTAAAGTTTATCCGTATCGATGAACAGGAAGTTAAATGTTGACAACAGTTATTATTCCATGTTTTATACTTAATGTCAGTCAATCTATACAAATAAATAATTGTTCTATAATTAGTCACTCAGGCTCTGTTATCCACAGGACTGCTCAAACGAATGACATTTTTAGAACGACGTCAACCCGCGATAAACGTGGCTTGAGCAAGTGCACCAGCAGGGAATGCGATTTTATGGTAGGTAGATTGGTTGGACTCGCAACGTCGTCAGACCGTTGGTGTTGGTGAGTGGTAGCGTTCACTGCAGTATTAGCCTTCTAGGTTGCAGGTAGGCAATCTGCGATGCATGGCACGGGGCTCTACCACGGTATTGTTCCAGTCATAGTTAACATTTAACGCCGTCCGGTAGTCAGGTAGGCAATTGGCAAAAAGATTTTCGGAGTGCTCTGTAAGCTCAAACCGCTGGAGGTACTTCGCGGTGAATAGACCGTAATTGTAGCAGCATGTTTTTCGTGACGAATAGTATAGCTTATGTGGGCTTATATCATCTCAAAAAGCAGGTCCATATATTTGTCACGTACAGTTGTCGTCGTCAATATTTGGTAGATTATCGTCGTGGAAAATTCTCGTTAGCAGATAGTCACCCGATCGGTGACAAGGAACGCCGGTGCTTGTCAATATGTATCACGTCTGTTACTTGGCTTTGGTAGACTTCTATTTTTTTTTTTTTTTTTTTGGTCTTTCAGGGTTTCTCAGTGTATTGATTGAAGGTGAAAAAAGTGAGTTCAGCTAGTGTATCATCGTTATGGAGCTAGAGACTTATTGGAGTTTGTATGTTTTTCAATAATCATTTAAAACGTAGCTAAATAATGTAGACATTAGTTTCATAGTACATTAGTACCTACATGAATTTTAAAGCAATCATTTTTATTTTGTATATTTTGCGCATACAGTTCTTTTTTCCTTATAAGTGCATAATATTTTGTTTTATTTTTATTTTAAGTACGTATTTTACGTATTTTAATTTATTATTTTTTTCATTAAAAAAAATATAATTTACAATCTGTACATTGAAAAAAATTACAATAATCGAATGTGTTATCTCTTATAGTAAAATTAAATTAGAAAACAAACATGATGATGTTTCAAACTGAAAGATCACGATACCAACGTCTTTTGATATGGCAAAGAGTTTTGTTAGAAATTGACGCTGTGTACTAATTTACGACTGAAAGATTTAAATTGTGAAGTAATTTGGAGTGAATTTTTTTTGTAGTAAGTCTTAACTAAATTTTCAGTCGAATCAATGTTAAAGTCTTTGTGAAGGATGTGATATCAAGGGGTTGAACGTGAATATATGGAGAGAAATTTATTGGAAAGTTTCGATTGTTTTTTGTTGCGTTGATTTGGCACAGCCTCAAATCTGAGCTCCATAAAACCAAATCGGTCTTATAAAAAAGTATTTTGTCACATATTAAAAAAAAAAAGAATTCAAAACAATAAAACAATAGGTGATGTAGAGAATAATATTTTATACATACTATACAATATTTATTATGAATTTCCTAGAAATTAAAAAAAAATAGATTAAAATTATCTAATCTATGGATCATAAATAATCCATCTACCGTGTGTTTTCCCAAATATTTGTGTGTTATAAAAAACATATAATCAGTCGATAAGGAATACGCCGATTACGGTAAGTTGAATTAAACTCGTCTGTTAAATCGTATCTATTTTTGTCTTGCATTAATATAGATAGTATAATATTCTGACTAGGTGCAGTTTTTATTTGTGAAAATTAAATTGAAAATGCCTAAAGAAAAATGCTTGATTTAATAATATATATTTATAATTTTCGGTTTTTTAATAAAAAAATAAAATATTTTTAAGAGCATATTTTAGCATTTTATTTTTAGAGCATATATGATAATTTTCAAGGGCTTAAATGTGTGTATATTTTAAAGTTTTTTAGAACATGAAGTCTCTAGCCCTAATCATCATTAACTCTATGTTGGTTGTCGGTACTGGTTAACCGTCCGGAAATGGCTTTAACGAGCAAGCGGCGAAGTGTATATGAATGCAGCGTTTCTACGTTGTCATGTATCGGTGCTGGTGTAGAAATATATCATTGACCTGAGTGATTGTACTGGAAATATGAGTTTATATCCTGTTAAATTCATATTCATTCCTTCAATATAAATGACATGTGTGCCATTACGTATTACGCTCCGCTTTACATCAAACATTTTTTTAAAGTAAAACCAGAGAAGTATCTGAAAATAATTTACACAAACTATATAAAGGTAGATATTACAGTTCATAATAAAATTTATTAGCACGTTAAATGAATATGACATTATTAAAATAATAGAATAAAAAGTGTAGATATTTTTATAAATTTAAATCGATATTTCTTTTTCGTATACTATAATAATAATAATAATAGTGTATTAAAAATATCGAAAATAAATAACATTCGTTCAATAATATATGGTTAAAAAATCAAATAATAAGTATATTCTAATATAGATGAGTGTGTTTTACATAATTATGATTTTTATCGAAAATGTTAATATCATCGCTATTATTGATTTGTTCGTATTTCAATATAATGAATAACATTTTGTTATATTATTATATTATTCCGTTAAGTGTATTTTAATTTTAATCTAATTAGCAGCATCTATTTATGCATTTTATTTTGCATTATGTAATGCATAGATTACGATTTATTAAAAAAACGAATTTCGAAAAATTACGACGTTGATAACATTTATGCTAATCACAACTAAACAACATAAATAGAATTTTGAACGTACATAATACATCGACATGGCTTTATTTTAAATCGAGATACTTATTACATTTTTTTAAATAGATATTATGAAGAGCAATTTGTGATATTTATTTGTACTTATATCAATAATTGAAGAGTCTACATAAAAGTTTAATTTTTACACCAATCAGAAGATATTTTAAGCTAATATTATATTTTGATTAAAATTAATCAATTAATTATACAATACATTTAGCAAACACTTTTTTTTTTTTTTTAGTTTTCGGCCAATTTAATTTTTAAATTTTATGTTTTTTCTATTCAACATTTTCTTAAATAAAAATAAACTACAGCAATGTACTACACTGACATATAATTATTTTAGTTTGAAAAACATCGTGTTTCGATGTACCTATATTAAATTATTAACTATTTAAACTCGTTAAGCTGAACACACGAATAATAACTACCCACACGAAATATATTGAAATGCAAGTGTTTATATACGTACGGCTTTATTACATATGACATATATGCATGTATAATTATATATCATTTTAAAAACAGTAAATAAGCGTATATAATAATTTAGCATAATTATGAATAATAATAAAAACATATTGATATTTTAATATTTTGCTGCGAAAAAAATATTATTAGGGAATTTAAATTTATGAGTTACATTTTATACATATATTATGTTATAAATGTTTTGATAATACTATTGATGTACATACGAGATATTGTAAAAAAAATTTTTTTTCGAGGGGGAGTAAGAAAGGTTTAAGTATTTAAGTATTTTGTAGCAAACAAATCCATGGAAACCTTACCTTATACATCCATTTGTCTTACTGTTACAATATTTTACTTTTTTATAAAACTTTTTCAAAAAAATTGACTAAACTGAACAGAAAAAATAAAATATTTTATAGAACTACATTTAACTACATTTTTTAAACTTCCATTAAATTCGTCAACCTTAAATGATGAAGTAACTCCTACTAAAACTAATTATTAATTGTATTTCCAATTTTACGTGTGCTAAATTCTCAAAAAATTGCTAAAATTAGAATTTTTTCATAATAAGATTTTAGATTAAAAAATTTATTGATTGGCAAAAGTTTTAAAATGTCAAATATTTTGACCATTATTTTTTGAGGTATAAATAAAAAATTTAAATATATTTCATAATTTGGTATATTTACCATTTTTAGTCCAATTTCAACATACGAGCTTAATTCTTTAAGACAACTTTCTTCTATGTATACATTTTAGTTTACCAACGAACTTTTTTTTGTAAAAAAAATATATAATTAAATTGATAACTACTAAATTTTCTGAATTTTTAAAATTAAGGGCTATAAGTCACTAATAAAGTTGTAATATTATGTCACTGAATTTGAATTTTAAATGATCATAATATTTGAATGAGTTTAACACAATACTAATATAGTAATATGTAAAGACATTAAATGGTTTTGCGGTTCATAATTTTATTATATAGCTATATATTTTTTTTTCTCACGCCCTAATTGTATAATTAGTAATTAATGATAAATTAATAATTACATATTAAACATACAATAAAACATGTCGTTAATATATTAAAATTATCAGATATTATATATTTTCATTAAATATTTTACACCTTGAATATTAGACTAAGAGAAAGATTAGGTATACTCCGTTTTTATTTTTAGAGTGAATGTCTCTTTTTGTAGAAAACACATATTTATTATTTAATAATACCTACAATAGTACAGTGTTATGTAAAAGCTCAAAGCTGTGTTACTTAAAGATTATTAGAAAGGCGTTGGACAATGTTCGATTAAATAATAAGAATAATATTTTCTGAAAATAAAAAATAAACGAAGTAGAACGAATGATTAACAATACATACGATTTAAAGTTTACAGTTTAACGTCTAATTTATATTAACAGATACGAATAAAACTAACTAATTTTGCTTTTTCAGTTAAATTTTCTAAATATTTGCCAAAATTAATCGGTTTAGTATCTTGCACAACGTTTGTTCAGTTTATTATTGAAGGTTAAATCGCTTATCGAATTAATATTTCATAATCTTTCACCTCGTCTTTATTTTATACGCGTGCGACTGTTGTTGCTAGTACGAGTATACCTACACACAATTTGCATAATTAAAGAGAGAAAAATGTATTATTTAAAAATGATTAATCTCGTATATAGTTTAAATTATAACTATATTATTATATCATCACCACACTCAATGTAGCAGACACATATAATAATATCAAACGTAAATAAAAATAATTTAATACCAGACGAATTTGATAATATTGATTTGCTCATATATAGTACATCTACAGCCGTGTCGCATCAAGCAACAATGTATATTTTTCAATAAACACAAAATTAAAAAAAAAAAAAAAATGTCGATTATACATTTTTCCGACAAAATAAGGAAAAACTATATGAGAAAAAAAGGGAGACGAAAACGATAAGATCGAATGCAGGGAACGCACGGTTCGAGATTTAACGGCGGAGGTGGACAAATATATCGACGTGGTTTAATTTGGAAGAGGTGCTCTTAGCGAGGGGTGAGATTTGCGCTCGTTATAAATTTAATTTAATTTTAACTCTCTTTCTCTCTATATCTCCGACTCTCTGCGTCTCAATCTTTCACTTTCTATCCATGAACCTCTTGTTCATACAATGCAAACACCCCTTCAACTATCTCGGAGCTTATTGCGAAGGGATGTAAACCTAATTTGGGTGTTACGTGGCGTATTTACGTACATACGCGTAACCCAATATTGTACCATTCAGGAGTACCGTTCTATATTGTATACTGTATTGCGTGAATCGAAATAAATTGTAATTCTTAAAACGCAGTTAGTAATCAGTATTTTTTTTTTTAAAACCAGTGGTACGTACCTTTGATTGAAAAATAATTCACTATTAGACACATTAATTAGATCATTAAAACATTTCAATCCAATGACCAAATACAAAATACTCGCAATATTTATGTATATTTTTAGCTATGCTAGTTTGTCAATAAACATTTTGATTCCATTAGAAACATTATGTACAAATCCACAATAGTATTTTTGCAATTAGACAGATCTATAGTTTTCAATTTTTTTTTTTTTCAATTAAATTAGAATAATTGTTCTTATTTCTAACATGTTGATTATATTATATGCTGTTGAAAAATCAGCGTTTAAAAATATCGATTTGCGTAGACACACTTGAAGCGAATAAACGATAATACGCGATTGGACTTATGTAATGGATGATATATATATTGACCATCCACGTACCATAGTACGATATATTGTATTATAGTATATAATATGTAATATATAATATAATATATATATATATATACATATTAACGTGGGACTGTAAGAGAGAAAGCCTTTACGGTGGAAAAAAAAAATCGGAGAGATGAAGACGAAAAACCCACCGACCCAATCATGAATTTTGTACGCAAGCACTTGTCAGAAGGCTACATAATGCTATGTATGATTTAAAAAAAAAAAAAAATCATTTTCGACGTCGTCCTCGGACCAGTTTGGCGGTCGTTTTTTTATTCATTTTTTTCTGTTCGTTTCTCCGGATAGGATAAGACCGAGAGCGGACGATAATAATTACAGCTTGCGGGAACGCAAACCGACGTCGGCGGCTATTGCCGTCGCACAAGGTGAGTCGGTGGCGAATAATATAATATAATACAATATACATAATAATAATATAATGATGACGACGGCGCATCGGTCGAGGTGGTATACGTTTGGGCGAGAGTGAGCGAATGCGTGCGCACGTGTGTCGTTTGGTAAAAAAAAAAAAAAAAAAACCGTTTTGTGAAAGTGTTAGCTCATGCGAATAGGTTTCAAGGTCGATGGGCATATGTATAATAATAATGATAATAATGAAATAAAAAACCGTCGCCGCCATCAACACGGCGTGTTCGTGTGTGCAACCGACGAAGAAAGGAAACTGGCTTAGCCGAATCGCACAAAAAATAACACATACATGCTAGCGTACCTATCTACAGCACAAAATAAAAAAAAAAACAGTAGCGACGGGCCCAAATAACGTTTTGGTTTTTTTCAACTGTAGATATGTTTTCTTTCTACGCCAGTATTATAATAGTAATATTATTCCCATACTATAACGACGCCGGTAGTCATTGTAATGATATCGTCGTCGTTGTCGTGTATGATACACAATTATATACTATTTTCATTTAGTCGTTTGTCTGAGCAGTACACATACTATGTTAGTAGTTAGTCAAAAAATAATAACTGAAGTACTGTATTATAATTACGCGAGATAGTTGTTAGTTATCGATTAATTTTCATACATAATATCTATAGCTTATAATTCTATACAATTTTTTATATTTATTTTTGACAAAATCATAGGATAGATAAATGTATTATTGTAATAGTATTAACATTATAGATTTAGACACATTTAAACTAGAATTTTAAGAAAATAATATCATAGATATGAAATTTAAAAGAATGTATCTGTTCGTAAAAACAGACTCGGCCAAGTTTTTTGGTATCTTTTGAATAATTAATCTTTTAAGTTCATTTCGGACATAATAGCCTATTACTTAAAAAAAACTACATAATATATGTGATAAATTTAAGAGTAAATTTGGGAGCCATCTATAAATGACATTAAGTTTGGATTATATGTTTATTGATATGATATACTCGTATTATGTAGTTACTATATAGCATTAGGGATCATTTTTACATTAGATGATAGATAAACAATATCGAAATATAAATAAATTGGTCAAATGTGATATCCATTTTGGGAACACTTTGAGATTGTTGTACTGTATAATAGAATAGAATAAGTATCATACATAATAAAGTTCGTAAAATATATCATGAATACAAATAAAATCGTATATATTTGAGTTTTTTATTGGATGCGTGTCTATAGGTATATCACATAATTGGTATTATCAAACACTTTGGATCGTTATAATATGTTTACTTAATACTTGTAACACAATTATATAACTATATAAGTGTGGACTTTAACAAGTAACTAGTGCACATAATTTACACGAGTAAAGCAAATTGTATTGTCACAATAAAAACTTATACAATCGTAGTATAAATTGGTTATATTTATACCAGTCGGGTGTACTGCTACATCAGTGGCGTATCTAGGATTTTTTTCTAAGGGGTTATATAACCATAATCGACGTGTGTATCATCGTTGACATTTACCACTCCCAGTTTTCTTTTAGGTTGAGCTACCAAAAAGTAATTTTTTATGGTATTCGACATTTTTACAAGATTTCGTTCACCGATCGGTTAATTTCAAATGAGACACGATTACACAAAAGGACTGAGAGCAAATGTGAACACTGAACATGTGGTTTACGTAATATCGCTAATATAGTATAAATTAAATAATTACAGATATAATAGATTAATATATAATAAATACTAACCATGAACATTAGTATAATAAACGATAATAATAATAGTAATTCATCATAATTATTTAATGTTCACGATTTTCTTGAAACTACTAATAACTACATTGACTACAACCATTTATTATTAGCTACTATTGATAACAGACTGATAGAATACTAAAAATACCATAATGGACTTACAGCTCAAGCATTTAAAAGGAAAATAAGAAAAGTTAAATTAATTTAAAAAAAATAAAGAGTTTTGGGTGATGATATATCACCCAGATCACCCCCCCCCCCCCCCGTAAATACGCCACTGTGCTACATTGCTATAAATACCTGTTAGTTTTTTTTAGTTTTGATTTAGTACCAGCTATCTAGTTCACCTGGATTCCAGTTCTATTTAATTTCTAGGTGACAAAAATGTTTTTTTTGATTTATTATTTAAAAATAGAATTTTAATACGCACACTTTAGTGTTAAAGAATCTTTTTAGATTAAAATAAGTTCAATTTCAAATAAAATTATCGATTATGAAATTAATAAAAATAGTTTTATCTATAGTATGGTTATATTTTTAATATGATTTTTATATAATGGTTAATTGAAAAAAATATATGTATTATTGTTATATACTACAAAAAAAAAATAAAAAAATATATGATACAATAATTTTTAATAAACGGCTATTTTTCTAGTATACCTAAACTAAAAATTAATAGATTATTAGATTGTTATCTAAAATCATTCTGAAACCATATTTAAATGTGTTTTTATTCATGATATAATTTCATAATTATGGAACAGCCTCTAACAAAAAATAGTACAGACAAAATCATAGTACCTCATATTTTTTTTTTTTTTAATTATAATTTAAAAACATTAAAATTTTTCTTACATTGTTATAAAATACATATTAATCTTTACCATTTCTCTTTAAAATATTAAAAGTAACTCGTTAGTTAAAAATTAAAATTAAAGAAGTAATCCTTACCAATATTCACTGCTACAGTGAAAATTATAATACTATTGTCAATTCTGTTAAACTTTCGTGTTCCGCATTGATATTAACACTACCAATGACTTTTTTTTTCTCATTTTTTTTTTTTAAATATTAAGTATGATTTATGAAAATTTAAGCTTCTATAGAGAACTTTGATAATACATTTTACTTTAATTTTATTTTTAGAATATAAAATATTATGAACAACAATTTAATAAATAAGTAAACATTGGTATTTGATATTTCTACGACCTACCTACCACTTTATAATTACAAAAATTAGATATTAAACGACCAAGGAATTAAACTTCTGTATAATATATGTTTAATGTATCTCGTCATCGAGTAAGTAACTGTAATAGTTCTATTAAATTCAATGTTAAATCAAACAAAGCCAAAAGTCACTTAAAAAAAATAAATAAACTGTTATATAACTTAATATTAACTATTTAACTATTAGTGTCCAGCCTCGCATAATATAACCTTTGTTATATTATTAAATATGTATATAAATTTACGCAACACACTCTCAAAATATAATATATGTTTCATTTCGATGCTGCTCAAATATAATATTTTAATGCAAGTGCTTTATTTTTATTCTCATTTTTTAAAAAGAATTAGATACTAATTTGTTTTCACAATGAAAAATCAATAGGTACATTCTAATTCCTTATACTGTGCCTGATATAAATAACGGAATAATATAATTATAAAATATTTTAATGATTTTTGACGTTTAATATACTTAATCTTTTACAGCGTTCAGAAAATTCATTACCTATCTTAAAGAAAACCTTTTTTATATAGTTAAATATTATACTTAAATCTACATATTAATATATTTCTAAATTCCTTATTGAGTCATTTTTTTTTTTTTTTTTTTAATTTAATTATATTATTATGTTACTCTATGCATTTCTATATCCCCAGTTATACCATCTTGTACGGCTATAACCATCCCCATTCACCGCATGCTCACAATATATACTTTCTTATAACTATTCAAAAAAAAAAAAAAAAAAAAAGAAGAAGAAGTTATTTGACTTTCTCATTGAATTAATGTATAAATTTAAGATCTATTTTTATCTCTATAACTGTCGCTTGGTTAATATTAATCAGGTTATTTATCAAGCAATATTATTTTGCCCAGAAATAAATGTATTCTAAAATTATTTGCTGTAATCATAATTTTTATTCTATTGCTCATTATTCAATATATTACGATTTCGAATAATACCGTTGTTAAATTTCTATTTTTATCTCACATTAGAAATGTTTCTCCAGCGGTCACAGCACGATAAGATTATTTCAAATTTATTATTTATTTTGCTTCGTAATAATGATGCGTGACAATCTAAGATTTTATTTCACTTCACACACACGTAATACACATATTATATGCATATTTTCGTAAGTTTACTGATAAAAATAAATAATAGCTTAAACGCCGCCACTATAATACCTATACAGCACTGAACTACCTATATCGTATATTTCAGTGGCAGCAGTCCACCGAAAACAATACGCTATTCACTAGATCATGATTGTTTTCTGTTTTTTTTTTTTTTTTGTACTCGTTTCAATCCCAAACATATCGAATTTCCAAAAACTGCGTATTACAAGAATGTACATAATATTAAATCGATTGCATAACACGTACATTGTCAAACATAGCCGGATCATTCATATTTATACCCACCTAGCATAATATTATATTATATTATATTATAAAATTATCATAGATGTTCTTTTGTATGTCTTATTTATCCCTCATATTTTCAAGTTCACCGCTAATAATTATAAGTAATAACAATTATTAAAAGTATATTCCAATATTTATGATAAGCGAAAAATGTATATTCTTTATGTTTTGACTTTAACGTTAGTTAAAAATGAAATGAATATTTTTCAACTAGTCGTGGTATTATTTATGTAAATGGCAGAATGTGTACGTACATACGAAAGAATATCACATTAAATTTTTAGGGATATTATTTAAAAACAAAAAAAAAAAATTATAATGAACGTCTTGAATTATTTAATAACAATAATTATTAATGAACTTTGTTTATTTCCTTGGCCACCGCGTACCTTCTATTAAATTTTTATATGCATAGTGCATACATATAAAAGTAATCGCCTGATTATAAAACATAAAATAATTATATTCCTAGTTCGTACACCTATGTATACAGATATTGTAAATGTCAAAAGGATTCCCGAACTATAACATCAATTACACGAAATTAATGGAAATGTTATTATGTCGAAAGCGATTAATAGCTGTATTATATTATGTGAATTAAACGCTTTTAGGCCGATATTTTAGTTGTCGGAAAAGTCCGTTGTAGTATTGATGGAGTTTTGTCGTAAAAATTTGAATTAAACATAATATCGTTATTCTCGTTGTAATCGGATATCATATGCCATTATACTGCAGTATCACGTGCCCAATTTAAAATAGTTTTTAAAACGGAAGCAAAATCAGTTTAATTTCGATTTACCAACAAATATATTTATGTAATAATATTTTATATATTTGGAAATAATAACCAAATATGTAATAAATAATGTTTATTGTACATCGATGTCACTATATGCTATTAGGCATAGCACATATTATGTAACATAATAATTCTTTTAGAAAAAAATATATGTTATTTATATTTTATAATATACATATTAAGTATTATTAATACCTATTTATAAATTAGTATTTATTATTTTACATACATTTTTAATATATTAACTATATTAGGCATTTATGCTGTGCACTTTAAATCAATTTAAGATATAATGCATCGATTATGCGATTTAAAATAAAAATTATTATATTAAAATACTCATAAATCGTATAAGAGTATGTATTATAAAAATAAAATACTGGTTATTTAATGAATTTTAATATGTATGTAATATAACATAACATTATAATAAATAACATTTATAGGAAATTAATTTTTTTTTTAATATGAATGAGATATCTTATCACGTTTGTTTTTACAAATAACTTTTGTGAATAATTTGTGAAAATTAATTGTAATTAGTAATTAAACTTTTAAATTATAATCATAAATGCACTATAAATTTGTATACCTCATTATGAATTAATGCAAAAAAAAAAATCAATTTAAATGTTCTTATTTTGAATTCAGATAAAGAAATAAAAATTAAACATTTAATTTGTTAAAATGTTCCAAAATTACATTTCAAAACCATTAAATAAAAAAAAAAGTTATAATGATAGATGACTGATGTAATGTATCTGTAATAACAAAACATTTACAATAGTATCAGAATTTTTCTTCACATTTAACTATAAATTGTCTTATGGATTTGACATTAATAATTATAATAATTGTGTTTGCTTTACAAAATTTTTGTAAAGCAAATTGCATATATTATGCAACAATTTATTTAAAAAAAACATTTAATATATGTATTGCACTCACGATTATTATATAAGTCAAAATCGACGATGTGAACAGTTTCGAAGTATAAATATTAAATAGCTTAAAATTAACCAAAGTATTTTAAAAATTGAATTATACATACTATATATAGTAAATAATAAATTTCATGACCAAACTAATAATTTATTTTTAATTTAAAATTTAAATATCAAATGTTGTCGAAATTTGAACAAAAAAAATAAAAGATGTATATTATAAACAAAATTATACCTAGTTATTTATTTTAAATATTTTACAATTACATTAAGTATGACTTAAGAGGAACTATTTTTAATTTCAAGGTTTTTGAGTGGACATAGGCATTTTTATCAATATTTATTAAAAAATTTTTTTTAAATGCCAGTAGTTTGCAATAAATTAGCCTGAATATTTATTATATCATACATAGAAAAATTGTATTTAAATAATAATAATACGTTTTAAATGTTTCAATTTTCTATAATTTTCTGTCAAATTACTGTTATTTCAAATTGTCAAAACATAATAATTATTATCATAACACTCAATTTTTACCAAGTTCATTTTTGTTTTTTTAGTTTTTTCTCAATTTTAATTAAAAATACGAATATATTTTTTTTTTACTTTTTACAACTTCTCCCTCTTTACAAGTATTAATTAGTTACTAGATCAAATTGCTTACTAGTTTAAATTTGAAGCATTTTTATTGAACCAAAAAGTGATAGTGCAGAAATACCTATATAATAAAATGTAAAAATTATAAATGTATATAGACTTATCTTTATGATTTTTAACGAAAATTTTTTAAGTAGGCATTTATGGTTACTTTAATATTAGTGAAAATTACGTAAATGTTTTTGGCTTTAGAAGTTATTTATTTCAAGTTTAAAAAATTGTTTTTGGTTAAACAACATAATGTACGTAGGTACTCATTTATAACATATTTGTTTATTTTTAAAATTAAATTAACTATTAAAACTGCCTAATATTTTCAAACAAACTTTATACTTTATATATTTCTATGGGCAAAAAAATATAATGTTTGAAAAAACAGGTTAATGATTTGAAAATACGGTAAAAGTATACTGTATGATATATGATATATGATGCACATACTTATTATGATATGAAACCAAAAACTTTTCGCTGTGTGTGTGTTGCTACAATATGTGTAGATGCTTAATAATTTTGTATTAATATCGAATACACCTTCGAATATGTATCCATATTATTTTGTTTGATTATTGTATTAAATTTAATAATATTCATATCATGTTTTTGTGATTTTCTGATGAATAATATATTATACATAATAATTCTAACACTACTTACATCATGTTAGTTTTACGAGTTATGCGAAAGTGGAAATTTGATACATGAGACTAGATTGAATGTTTAGGTAAGCTTTCATCTATTGAGTGGTAAATGCTGACTCTAATGTATGAGCATGATCATATTTTATTATAGTACGTATATCATAGTTATATTTTATATATAATTAATAAACAATACACAAATTACACAAATTTGTATTCATTTATAAATAAGATTTTAATTTATTATATAATAGCACTTACTTGAATATTACTCTTTTAACTAAAACAAGTTACCTTCACATTTTTTTTTTTTTTTTTTATTTATAAATTAAGACGATTCTTCTTTTTTTTCAAAGAATTTTTCTATTAATTTATTTGTAAAATTCAGGGCTCATTTTTAAACCTAATACTTTTTAAAATGTCAAATATATTTTCTTTTTTTATCTTTGTGAACACTTGTAAGATTAAGGATTACCAAACAAGGTACTTGTTTTAATAAGTTTATTTTTTTTTTTTAGAAAAAGATCTCATCGAAAAAAGTTTTGAAATCGAGTCATTTATAAGTAATAACACATTCAGTTTCTACGCTAGCCATAATATACTTATTATAGTACTAAAGTACTAAACAGTATAACATTAAATAATATTAAAAAATAGCACAATAAAACAAAAAGAAGAAAAATATTGTCATATACTCGTAGACGTGAATTATTTAAATGACATTGACTAAGCGCAGTAGAATGAGCATGCCCTAGGTGGTAAGCACCGCGGCTGTTAGTACAACAGGTCTCGATATTTCACATCCGTAACAAGCGTAGTCGTGTAGCTTGCACACACATCTATCGCATGTTCTTTCATTGAATGCTACGATAAAGATAAACACAGATAAGTATTACAAAAATATATGGTACCTATTTTTGTCATGCATTATGTTTTTTTTAAAATACGTAATATTTATTGATAAAAAAAATAATTTTTGTATTTTTATTAATTACATTTTTATTCCTAAGCATGTGGGGCATGCTGAGCATGCTTGGAAAATTCGCAACTACATCTATATTGATATATAGATGTATATAAATATATATTGTATATATTATATAGCCAATGACTATATAGGTAATAAAAAAAATCTATGACTAAGTGACATTTTGATATTTAAGCATAAGAGTATAATATATTTTAATGTATAGCAATTTTATTTAATCTAATATTAAATTCTGATGTTTCTAATAATTAAAATATGGTCCCTTCTCAGCAATAAATATTCTAGTGTTAATTTTTCAGCGAATAATGCTTTATTATACCATATTTAATGTTAGGTTGATACATTTGATTCTCATAGTAATTAGTAAGCATTAGTTCGTTTATTTGAAAATGTGGTTAGTAAAAATTGTTAAAAATGATACCAAAAATTAGAATTTAAATTAATTAAAAAAAAAAATAATAATAAAATAAAGCTGATCATATGTTTGGAAAACCACCCAGTACGATTGCATATTTATCAAATAAATACAATAAATGAACACACGTGAACTCAAATGCGCAACAGGACAATTTATTTATACGCAGATTGAATACGTGATATACACGATTTTCAAGTATATTATGGTTTCCGTTTACGCTCCATCATTCACTCGTGTTACGTATTCGATATCATAATACCCGAAATATTACAAGGCTGTAGATACATGCCCAGATCCATAATTAAAAAAAAAAAAAATCAATCATGTGAGGCATTTTTAACGAATTTGGAGTCCTGAATTGACCTTGGATTTACGTTATATATTATAATATGTAGGTACGCGATATGCATATAAATTACATTTTAACACTTATTTTTATACTAAAAGTTTTAAAATGTTGACTTGCTCTCTTGTTCTCAGTGACTTAATTTCTTTACTAGGTATTTAATTAGTTCACCAGACATGTTCAATGAAATTAACGATAATGGCGACGCGTACTACTTGAAACATACAACCAATTATACGACAATAGAACTATTTATATAGTTAAACAAATTGCGATTAGCAATATTTATAGTCGTAATTTTACAAGTGTATCAAATAATAAACTTCTGAATCAAACGATGATGATAAATAAATTAGCACTGTGAAAAATTATTTGTATGCTCCTGTCGGGTCGCACTTACGAATGCGTTTTTTTTTTTGTTTTATGCACCGCTGTAGTACGATTGACTTAACACAGAAATCTTAGATGGTTAGGTGCTGTTTTTAATTGCCTGTTCGACAATAACGAAATAAAAGCTATGATTATCATAATATCATTGTTATATGTTTATAGACGATAAACGTTGATGTGTAGGTATTTAAATATTTTGGTTATTTTGTCATTAAATATATCATAGTAATGGCGCTTTTCAGTAATAGTATTATAAGATACCAGTTAATTTTCGAAATTGGTCATTATGTATGCATAGATAACATTTTTTTTTCTTATTTAACCTCGAATATGCATACTTTTTATACGTTACTGCTCATTATGAACGTTATAATGGCTGATATTGAATAGCATACAATAATATAAGCCCAGCTGCATGCCTGCATAATATATAAGAGTTTTACCAAGACCTTCAATTTTAAGTCATTAAACCCGGCACCTAAAACATGCCACTACGGCTACTACTTTACTATACAAGACAACATTTCTATTGTGTAATTCGGCTCGTTATTTAAAAAAATATACAGTAAAACAAAACTTAACTCCTGGGTAAACATAATAATGATATAATGTCAAAATCGAATAGACAATAAATATAATTATGATATTTTGTATTCGTAATCGATATAAAAACGTAGAAAATATAATTGGTTTTTAATATCATGTACAGTGTACACGCAGTAATTTTATATCATCATAAAATATACAATAATGGCATGGTTAGGTTAAGGGAGAATTGCTCTTGGGACTTCCATAAATAATACTGTTTAACAAAGTTTTGTGACAACTATACAGCAATATTATAATTAGAAAGTATTTTAACTGGTCGATCTTTCTATGAATATAGGTCGATCGCGAATAAAAATTAATTTTACCATTATCGTCTAATAAAATAATCGGATAATTGCTGTATTGTGTTTTATAAATAATATATATTGAATTTTTCATTATCGGCCAGTTGCGATAATCGGAATAGTTTATCATAGTTAATTATTATCAGTTATATTTACGGGCAGCTATTAGTAATTATGTAACAGAGTTTTCAAAACTTGCTGAGAACCAATACTAAATATCACATTAATAAATTTGCATTTATTATCTATTATTATTAGGAAGAAATAATAAATAATTATTCTTTAGATATTTTTTTTATTTTTACTCATCAAACAAATCATTTAGACTCTAGACCTAAATGTCAATCACTAAAGACTTGAAATTTCGATTGTAGCTCACTTAATTGAAAAGGTTGACGACCCCTTTAGATTAATATGATATTGCTGGTCCATTGTAAGTACTTGAAAAATTATGAATAGATACATAGAAAGATTAAGCTAGAACTGCTGTGGTTGGAACCTACTCGTATATTGAGCCTTATTAGTTATTACTTATTATATACACTGTTGTAGTAATTTAGTAATTTTTATAAAAAGTTGTAAATGAATAAATATCAAATATATTATAAATCTTAATGTTTTCAAAATTCTAATTATTTCTATTTATTAGAGCTTGGAACCTTTGACTTAGACTTACAACATATTTAGTTTTTTGGATTTTTATTTCATTTTTAACTTTCTCTCTCTCTGTCTCTATGTTTATTATATTACCAAAAATTATGATAATTCTGGAAATCATATATATATATTTTTTTAATAAAATGTCCTGAAATATCTTGGGCTGTTAACCAATGTATAAAATTATTTATTATTTATTACGAAATTGCCGTCGTTTATTAGATAGTTTTGTAATCATAAAAATTACTTAGAAATAAATAGTGAGTTTTATGAACATTTCTATGCAATATTTGTACTATTATAATATTTGATAAAGTTTCAACTTTACTGCTTTGTCCAATGTATCTACACGTTTATTTTCAAAACACTCTTTACACTTAATATGTATTTTAAGATTATTTATGGCATAAAAGGAGAAAATTATTTCGGAAGTTGTGAGTTTATATAGTCTCATTGAACTATAGGAATTTAAAAAATAAAAATTATAAAATCAAAAATAAATTTTATTTTTTATAAGAAAAATTGCTCATTTATTATTAAATTCATAGTATAATTTCTTAAATTATTAGTCATTTAAGTTTCATCAAAAGTGACTAAAAAATAATTCAAGTTTTTACAATGTCATTATAGCTTAATCATATCTTACGTTGCTTATGTTATTAAGCATTATTGTCAATTACATATTATTTTGGCGCCAGCTATAGTTTTATGAACAGCAATATAATTTCAACACTATCGTCATTGGAATAAGTATTGTGATACTTTGACTGTAATATACATTGTCTATTAAACTGTGTTTTACTGGTTGCCAAAATCTTTGTTCAGTGTGAAAGAAAAAAGTTAATGAAATTTTGCCTCTGCTGGTTAACGAAAGAAATAAAAGTTAAAACTGCTAGCGAACTTATAATGTGACTTTCTTGAAAAATTTCTAGTTTGGTTACTATGTGTATTGTACTATATAATATTATACTCGTGTTATGAATGAAAGATAATTATAAAGTTTGTTATTGATAATATTAATCTCAAGAATATACTATTTCTGTATATTTGAAAAAATGTCCATAAGATATATATATATATATATATATATATTAGGTACTACACTACAATATGAATCGAGGAAAATGCACAGAAATGCTTAATATGCGTAACTACTCTATCAAGATTTACAAGGAATCCCTATATTCATGTACAATAATAAAGACAATGAACTATAATACCAGGAACTATGAATAATAAAAATGACTTATGTGCATCCTATATTAAAAATTCTCAGTGCATAGTCTTCGGAAATAGCTGGTATTGCATTTCTTTGGGCTATTATCCCAGTGAAATCGTACCTCGAAGACCATATGAAGGTTTGTTTTGCAAGATTTGTTTCACTGAAATTTTATCATACACTAATGAACAGTTGGTTACAGATTTAAATTTATCATAATCTTGATTATTCATACAATGGCGAAAATGTTAAATAGTCTAACAGAAAATAATAGCGTCAATCGATGTTGTAAGATTGTATCGCGATGACCGTTAAAAAATATTGCGGTTATCCGTTTTCCCTCTTGTATGTTGCACACAATGGAATGTTATAGACAGTAGTCACCTGGTCTGAGATTACTACGGTTTTGAGTGTTGATCATCGATTTACGGGTTTAACCTAATTTAATTTTTAAATTTGCAAACAAACACGTTCAAAAATTTGACTTCAAAATATTTTTTGGTAAAATGCGCTGAGATTTTATATACGTTATAGGTCTTTTCGCGACTAAAACAACAACTAAATAAATTGTTTATTTGTTCAAGATACGTAAACACGTCGAAAACGAAGGGGTATCTGCAATATTTTCTATAAATACCTTACAAAACGGCTGTCGACATTTTATTCGAATTTATTTCCACTGTGGTGCTGTTCTATTCACAATCTAGTAAAACGCGATAATTTTTTACTCGTAATTTATTATTATTGTGTATTATACACTAATTATAATTAAACCAAACTTTCAAAAGTCATGAGCTATGAGCCGAGCCGAGCTTTATCGACAACGTTATATGGTATGTTAAAATTAAATTATACATAAAAGTTAGGTTAACAGATATCTAGGTATACCTATCAATCTAATTTATAGTTATTATTACCAACAATTTAAACTTATCAATAGGCAGTAACTAATAGCTATAGTGAGTTTGAATATTTAATTATTATTATCAAACAGATAAATTAACACATCAATAATATACGTTATACGTGACAATCGTATTATTTTTCAAGTAATATCATATATTTTGTAATACTGTAATTATTTAAATTGATATTTTTTGTATAATATAATTTAAAATAGCAAATAATGGCAACATAGTAGATTTTTTTATACTCAATCGTGTAGTTATGTATTTGTACAAGCCGACAAATTTGCTCAATTGTGTCATAAAAAAGATATATTTTATGTTCGATTGTGTTTAGCCTTTCAATCACATGCTGTTTTCCGTTTTTGTTTTTATTTTTAACATTCCTAAATGTGCGTACATTGTGTTACTGATCAATTTTCACGACGAAATTACGGGTCACAAATCTTGACCTATAATGACAAATTATTACTAAGAATAATTGATTGTCAGAATTGACGGTAACGTATATTTTATTATGATAATAAAGTGTCAGATAGAAGTGAATTGAATCGAATAAGTAAAGCATTCGTTTTTCCAAGATTCCGCATTGAGTGGGGTGTAAAGGTAAAAGTACAAAGTCGCTTATATTATTATTTACAGTCTGTTTGTAGAAATAAACAATTTTACTCTTCGTTGCAACTGTTATCTAAAGATTAAAATATATTATATTTATTACATTTAAAATTTACATGATATTATCAAATGGGAATATTTAAAAAAATTGAGAAAAACTTTGGTAAGTAATTGCAGAACGCGTATAACATTTTTTAGAATAATTCCATAACTTCATATTATATTAATACACTCAAAGCCTAATGTATTTTTATCATACAGTGTCGTCAGTTAGTTTATAAAATCTTTCGACCCATATCCATTTATTTGTAAAATCTAAATACATAATTATAATCAATCGGTGTGTCTGGACTCCGGTGATAAGTATATTTGGTTCGTATCGCAGCGGATCCAAGCATTGTTGATATTTTAGCTAAGTGACAGCCTTTGAAGGATATTTTTGGTATGATTATTAACTATTACTAAAATATTATATGTAATTTAAAAATCAGGAATTCATAACTATTTTATCGTTGTGCTAAGAAAAATTAACATTAGATTTTGAAGGAAAAGTCATCTCTTTACGTACAACATCATTGTTGTATAAAACTGATGAATAATTAAATAAATAATATAACACGACTGAGAAGTTTTTATTTAATTTATTTAACTTAAACGCATTAAAATATGAATGTATTGTGCATTTAGAAAAGACAAACGGTCAATAATATTTAAAATCAATATATTTTTTAATATTGTAAGTTTTGATACTTGGTAAATAATAATTAATAAATTATATTCTCAAACTAAATAATATTACATTATAATGTATTATAGGTACATAATAACTATAATAACTATAACATAATTCAATATTGTTGATTATTGTAAAATAAAAATTAGTACTTATACAATTGAATAAGAGTAAAAGATTATTAGTACTTTTTTTCTTTAACAAAAAAGTAAGACCATAAACGGTTTTTTTATTTATGAATTGGTAGAATTTTTTCCGTGATTTCATACTATTATAACATGTAATTGGGAGCTAGCCAAAAATACTTTCGTTACCCTGCGTACAATATCATGACCACGAAATGGTTATTAAATGTATGCATATAAAAACTTATTAGTTGTTTATTTTTTATGTAGAAAATAAATTTTACAAATGTTAAAATTCTGATAATGTATGATAGTATCCTGTTCAAGAAGAATAATTATGATTTTTATGAAAAATATTCATTTCACTATAACGCACATACGTATAAACCAGTTTATACAGAATATACGTCAAAAACATTTAATAATATTTTTTTTTTTAATACTGTAACTATATAAAAATGTAGTAGCTCGTTTTCACTCATATTTTGGATCGATGTGTTTAGGCACTAATCGCTTTATTCTTTCATACGACATTAATCCAAAAATACAGCCTCCAAGTGTTTTACTAGCTAAGGTTCCAAATGTTCATGCTCAGCCAGAGTAATCACCTATCTGTATTATTTGTTTCATATGACGTATTCTACGCTGTAGTAGTCATCTTAATTATTATTAGCTCTCATAATCCTTCATTAATTTCATTTTCGATATATATACCTAATCTTTCATATTAATAGCTTTATAGTTACAACTGCAATATTTCACGATGTTATTTATAATAATCATTGAGCAATAATAAATCTTATATCTAATAAAGTCAACCAATTAATATAATAATCTTAAATTAATATTTTTTTTTTCTTTAATTGATCAAATTACAACTTCGGCTGCTATGATAATATTTTTATTTGTTCGCATATAATTATGGAACAATTTATTTTAGATTCTTACCTTAGCAGTAAATACCTTGGTTTATCATTAATCTTTTTTTTTTTTTTTTTGTTTATCCTTCATTAAGTTTTGTAGCTATGATAATACTTCAATCCTAAATTTCAAAGGTATTTTTAAATGAAAATTTGACGTAAGTACACTGGTAAAAATTACTAAGTAAGAACTGTCTAATATTTTTCAAAATAATAGGTAAAAACTAAAAAAAAAACATAGAAACACGATAAAAAAATGGAATATTTAAGGAACATTAGGTTTTGAAAATTTTTTTTTGTTATTATTTAAAAATGAATAATCTTTTTAGTAGGTATTAAATATACTCATCATATATGCTTTACATCAGTTTTTATCAACATAATAATATAAGTTTTAAATTATTTTTTTTTACTTTTCGACTTATTTATAGACATATTTAATTTTTTTAATATTTTGATTGTTTTTCTATTTTCAATTAATATATACAAGGTTTTTAAAAATTATTCTTTCAGCAAAAAAAAAAAAAAAAATATTGAAAATATACAATATAATAATATAATAATATACAATATAATATTCATAATATTTGTTCAAATTTGAAGGTTTTATGTTAACGAAATCAGTAACTAAAACTAAAATCATAAGTTTTAACTAAAACAACAATTTGTTTTATTTTAATAAATTTAGTTACTTTATTGTAATTATTCAAAAAATATATTTAAAATGTTTTGTCATTTCGTACCTATAATATGTTTCAATACACAATGGAATTTTTAAAATATTAGTCTAACCTCAACCTATTTATAACGTTCTAAGGTACATCGGCATTGACTTATATGTTAATAACAATATACGCATATATGTAAAATAAATGATTTTTTGGGGAAAAAATTGTTTAACAACCGTATTACCTACTAAAAGAAAAAAATTAATAAATAAAATATAAGATATATTCTTAGTAATAGAGGCTGAGAAAATATTAAAGCGACTTACTGAATTACGAAGTATACTAAAGATATACTATACAGCAGAGTACCTACTGAACAACAAATCTGGTGTTTTATTATCTTACTTTTTATTCAAAATGGAGTTTAAAAGGTGCTGATACGGTATAAAAATGTTGAATTTTTTATTTTAGCCTCATAGTAGGTTGGTAATCTAATTCAAATAAGGAACTCTTAAGTTTTACCAGAGAAATTTTAATTTCTTAGAATCTGTTTTTGAATTATAATACTGTTAAACTGCCACAATGAAATAATGTAATTTTTTTTTTTAATACACAATCTATACCTGTATCTTGCTAGTAAAAATGTTTTAATTTATTAATAAGTTACTAGTAAATAATTAAATTAATTTAATTCAATCTCAAAAATTAATAGTTACAAAGGTTTACTCGAAATTGTTTTTCATATAAATCATCACCACATCATCAAAATTACATCCATGGTTTTGGATAAGCATTTTTTTCTTATTAATACTCGGTTAAAATTAATATTTTATTTATTATTATTTTAATAAATACATTTATGTTAGAAGTAACACTATACCACTTAACTACTGAAATTAATGTGTTTAAATGTATAATATTGTATATTTTTTTTTTCGATCATTTAAATAAAAAATTTTATATTTGTTTAAATTTCTATACTTGCTAATTTTAACATACATTTTTTATTTTAGTTTTTCAAGTAAATAACTATTTAATTAATAATTGTCTTTTTAAAGCATAATAAAACAGTAAAAATTTAATATATATACTTAATAGAAGAATAAAATATAATAAACATGTTTATTGATAGCCGTTTATAAAAAAATTATTCCAGTGCTTTAATTTATACAGTAATTACTAAATATTATGAAATAGTGTGTGAAGTGTAAACTAACAGTTATCAAAAAATTGTTGATCATATTAAAATAACTATAATAATAACCATACAATATTGTACTGTATGTATGAATTTTATTATACGTACGTTTTTTTTTTTTTTTTTTATTTATAATTATTGACATTATTCAGTTAGTATGCACCGAAGTCCTAAATTTTGATTCAATTTAAATATATTGTTAATATTATAATTTCATAGTACATTAATATAAATATATGTTCACGCACATGTTTTTATTTTTATTTTTATATGTAATAAACTAGTTGTATCAAATTATATTAGGCACAATAAGAGCATGTGATAAAATTTAACAGGTCATGAGTTTTTGAAGAAACAAGCCACCCATTTGTGACATTTTTCAATGGCTTATTATTTTATTTTATTTAAAAGATCGCGATACCACTTACACTTCAAACGTTTCGGAGGATTGCCAGGTATTGTGGAAGTGGCCAAGTTTTTTTTTAATTGATTTGGATGATTATTTAATCGGTTGTAGAATCTTTTATAAAATATTTTCGCTTCATCATTTATTGATTTAAGTTTTATATCTGTGTGTAGGGTATGATTTGACACGTAGGATGGAGCATTCATCATTACTTTTCTAAAAGCAATATTTTGAAAGGTTTGGATTTTGGAGATATTTGACTTTTTCGCATTGCCTCGAGCTGTATACACACATATGTATAATATACATATTACATTGTATATATATATTTATATAATATCGTATAGACACAACTTTTATTATAACGGCCAAATATATTAGTATGATTTTAAATACCTATTTAAATTAAACAACTGTCAGTCATTTTTACTTTCACAAATATAATAAATTATGATAAAATACGGATATTCTATTTGAGTTTATCGTAAATTAATGAGATATCATCACATAAATATATATACAATACGTAAAAAAAAATGAATTACTATCTAACTATGTGGGCGATCTACACCCTCAGTCTAAAATATTTACTTAGCTGTCTAAGACCGCTAGTAAATATACTATTTGTTTGTATTTATATATATTTAGATAACTATGTGATAATTTTTACAAAACCTTTAATATATGTTTCTATTATTTTATCAGTTAGTAAATATGATATCGTGATAATAATTTAACTAATAGTATATATTTTACATATTATAGCATGTGAATGTGTATATGACGATAATTATATATTATCTTATCTACATCGTTATTAATTAGTATTAAACTCTTGTTCTCATGAAAAAAAAAGAAAAGAAAAATTGTGTAATTTTAAAATAATACTACGTTTATTTTTATAATACTATTATAATAAATATGAATGTATAATAATATTTTAAATATTTGTGATAGTATGAATATTTTAAAATTACAAAACAATGATATAAATCGTGGATATTACTGTCTTATTACTTCACGGACTAAACTATATCGTTATTACTTTAAAATCTTAAAGTGCGAACTCAGAATCATGGGATAAAAAATAAAATAATCATTGTATCGCTAAAATATAATATTTTATTGTAGGCCACATAAAGACATAATATGCTTTCCGACTGATCTCAATATTTTACAACTTCCCGAGAAAGCTTCTGATATAATACGCATCGTTATACGTTACATATTAATCTGTCGTAATTTGTAGGTCTTCCTATTTATATTTATACTCTATAGATGATGATATAATGACTACATGTTATCACACATGTACAACTCCTATAGTGTTCTACCATGTATGCTATTTGTAAACATATATTATGTATCTATTATATAGTTATTCCATCGGACTAATCAAACTGAGGATTTATTATCTTTTCAGTAATTTATTACTATTTTTAGTAATGGTTGATTTATTCACACATAATAGTTAGTTATGCGTTCAGTATAAAACAGAATAAGTTTATTTTAATTTCATTAGCTTTACATAATGCATGTATTCATAATAACTCTAACTCTTGTATACATGTCTATCCTTTATAGCTGAATTAGGCGTAGTTCTTAAAATAAAATATGCTCAAGTTTCAAATGTAGAACGATATTCAGTCCATAAATTAAACATTTATTAGATTCATTAATATTTATGTATGTGATTATTGGTATGGTACTTCAATGAATGATAATAATTTGGTGGTCACTAAATATGAATAGCTACAGATTTTGACTGATGTCACCGTTATCGGTTATTTGAATAAGTGTATTATATGTAATTAATATATTTTTGTATTGTTAAGAATGTATGTAAATATTTACGCTCAATGTAATGCATTAAAAATAGTAAACAAACAAAAAAAAAAAAAAATGATAATGACTTACATTATAAGCTGAATAATCAAAATTAATAAATACCAAGTATTTGAACGACCTGTAGGAAATAAATTATCATTATAATACACCTATCTGTTAAAATAAAAATTATGTAGGATACAAAATGAACTAAAATGTGTTAATTTTTGACATTCGATTTTACTTTATCATATTTATAAATTTTAATATGGCTAACTTGCCAATGACTGGTTTTAAAATATCAGTAAATTAAGTCGATCTGATCTATACAGTCATAAATAAATATATTACGTTTATCTATAAAAATGTATCAGAGAAAAAGCATTATTATCAATATTATTTTTCACTTTGCTCAGAATCAAAAATATAATTGTTATTATACTATGATATACCTTTCAAAAATATTTATGATGTTTGTACTTCATGGTATGTAATTTCTTTATCTTATTATTTATATTTCTCAACTCCTAATTAATATCCTGTACTACACAAGAAATTGAATTTGTAGAAATAAAGGGTGCAATTTTTTTTTTCTGGTAGATATAATATGATATCGAATTTTTATATCAAGACAAGAGAGTTTAATGGTATAATTTCTTTAATGTAGAGAAGTATGTGAGTGTTTGCAAATTAAACGAACGACATCGACATCGAAGTAAGGTAGGTTAGACCTTGATATGAGTTTAAATTACAAGATAGTTTAGTGGTTCCCAAAAAAAAAAAATAAAAATATATTCATACATACACATATATATATATATATATATATATATATATATATATATATATGTATATGTATTTCTATAGTAATATAATATATTATTTTACTTTCAATTTCTTTTGGACAAAGAAGACTAATCACATATTTCGATCAATAATATAACATAATACGATTAACTTCTGTCTGGTTTTTTTATTTGATATAAAAATTAATAATAGAAAGTCTAAATTTATAAGCTATATAACTTGTATGTATATTTATTACTAAGAAAAAATTTAACTGTCGCATTTATGTTTGAAATGTTCATCTTTAATTACACTAATTTCAAGTAATTTTTTATCATCTACGTATTTTTTTAAACTAAATTTAAAAGGAAGACTCCAATATTTATTTGAAATTGTAATTAGTTTAACGTATGTTCTTTTAACAATTTATTTAGTATGTTTCTAAGAAATTTTAATTTGTTTATAATTGTATGTAATAGATATGTATAGTTATAATAATAATATGTATGTTAAATAAATTAGCATAATTAACGTAAAAAATTAATTTTTTAATATTTAATAGATATCAATGTTTTAATATTATAACAATATAAGTGAATGCTTTTTACAATATGTACCTATATGAAATACTTCACACAGATCATCAAATAAGAAAGGTCTGAAAGAAATTGTTATATGTTTACTTTCTATTTTTCGAGACAACTTATAGGATATAGGTTATAGTGTATAATTATAATAACTACATTAAAGTTAAATTTCAAACAGATTTTATTATGTACCATTTAATATCCAAATAATTTAATTTTAAATTTCAAAATATCAAATTAATTTTAAACTTAAAATATGAACTAAATATTGTATGAATTGTTATATTTGTCGTTTTTATAATAAAAACTATAATATTAGGGTTTTAATTCTTGGGGGAGGTGGGCTAGGCAAAATTATTTTTTTAAGATGAATGATAAATAATCATAAAAACTTGAATCATTTGCCTTCGAGAAAGTACTATTTTAAATTTAATATAAATTTTGTGTTGAAGAAAAAATATCATAATACAAATCGTATTGAACATATTTTCATCATTTTAGTATAGCTATGTTTATTATAGGATATAAGTACTATACTATAATATAAAATTCATAGTTTATTTAGTTATTATATTCATTGTGAAAATGACCAACTGTACATAATATAAATAAACATTTAAACTAAAATTAAATTAAAGTAACATAAATATTTACTGCAATATTACAAATAAATATTATTATAGTAAATTAAAAAATATAGATGTCTGGATTTATTTCTTTTAACTCAATGAATTTGAATGTTCCCATTTTCAAATGATCTTTTTGAGTACGTCATGCGTTGTGACAACACGATTCATAGTAGTTTGTTCATTACGGAATTACATGTTGTATTATTCTTATAGTGCCACTTGTATAAAAGGGATCTACACCTGTCATGTCCTTACCTGATAGGTTAATTATTACCCATTCATACCTCGGTAATTGCATCCCTTCCACAATTTTACTAGGCTTAGCAACAAGGTATTTATTAGTAATAACTCAATGATTTCAGTTAAAAAATATGTTTAATGATAAAATATAAAATTCAATAAGTTTTAATATTTAATTTAATTTTATATTTTATATACAATAAATTTATTATTTATTATTTCTATTTTTGACTCAAGAGAAATATTTTATCAAGTTGTATGTATGTGAAAACTGTAGTCGTTATTATATAAAATAATTTTATAATAAACACAAAGTTTGTCAACATATCCATTAAACTTACAATGTTAAACGAAGTACCCCCATCTAATATGCATGTACTTAAAAACATTTTCACACAGCATTATATATTTTATTTAATAGTCACCTACAAACGATAATAACTATCACTGCCACATAAATTATATGTTAGTAAAACATCGTACCTATTAAATGCATTGAATGTAACTTTTTTTTTCATAAATTTATTTCGCAAAACGAAATTTCAATTGAGTTAAGTACACGTTGAATGAAATCAATTACTTAAAGGGTATAATATGACCATTTTATTATATAATACACTTAATTGTATTGTATCATAAATTATTAAATACATGAAATATATAATATATAATTTAGTGGATTTTCATTTACATGTTAACAATAAAGTTGACGAAGTACCTATAATATCATGTATTATAATAATTTATAATTGTTAGGTATATGACCGTCGGCATCATTATTATCGCCAGTGCGCACACTAACTACAATATACCAACTAATGACAGGCGCCTGAAAATGTGCGATGACAGCAAAATCGAACAACGGGTTAATTTTTTCTGCTATTTTCAAATGGTTTATCAGCGATAAACAGCTATCTGACTGCAATTTACTGTTGAGATAAGAACATTTAATATTAATACAAAATACGCATTTGCAAATTATATAACATTTTACTAGTTTAATAAAAACAACAACATAGTAGACATGCTTTAGTAAACTCTGCGCTGCAGCGATTACTTTTTAAATAAGATAGATTCTGTAGTACCTGTTATATGCGTCTAATTATTGTAAATTTAAACATACACTGTAATTATGTTTGCTAGAATATAATACGTTTAGAATACTTCCAAATGTATATTAAACTTGTTGGAAAGTTTATTATAATCTTTTATTTGTTTTTAAATTAAACATAAACAGAGATTATCATTAATGTTTCAATTATACTACGTACAAATAATACCAAAAAAAGCGTTTAATCATTGATATTTATAATAATTTACATAAAACTATTGTAGCTAAAAAGATAGAGCGATCAGAACCAATTTGAATGAAAGTGAATTATTATCGCTTGCACGTGACAAACGTAAAATTATTATATTCATTGTATTCGTTTTCTAGATATTTATATTATAACCTTCAATTTTTTCGCTATTCATTGTATTTAAGAGAAAAAAGAAATTAATAAAGCCGTTAATGCTTATTGTGTTAATGTACATTTATTATACATAGATTATACATGCCTGTATAGTGTATATTTGTGTATAAACTCATCGATATTTTTGAGGACATACATATATAACACATAACGTCGGAGAGTCAATATGATGTCAATCTTAAAATATTTAAAACATCGTAATATACATTGGTACGTGTTTGTACATACAAGAAAAAAGTCAACCGTTTTTACCTTGGCGGGTAGGTCGTAAAGATATTGACATATTATTATTATTACTTGTTTCCCTATCCAACCACGACAAAACAACTCGTCTAGCGTATAAAATCAACGTAGTTGTTTTCGAAAACAAAAGACATTATCATAATTGATTTTATAAATTCGTTATTCAAGGAATATTCTATGGAATATTTTTCGATGAGGTATTTGTTTTATTTTGCCATGTCCTGCACAGTAATTGAGAAACAAAAGCTTTAAAAAAAAAAGGTGACCAAAATACTGAGTACATATAAATTATTAATAGACCTTTAAACAATGACCTCGCTTTCATATGAGTTTACGCACTACATTTTGCCCATGTTCAATGAAATATTTGTACAAAATATACACTTTGATGCCGAAATATATTTTTTTCACTTTCACTTTCCGAGTGCGTGAGTGGGTCTCAGGATATTACCTTCTATTGCAGTAATTCTTCTATAAGCCTCTCATTGTTGAATATCATGGTAATTACATTATATTATTATTTGTCTCGTTTATACAGCATTCAAATAGTTAACATTTGATGTTATAGGTATGATGCATAATTTTAGAACATTTAATAAAAAATATATTAAAAATGATTGGGTTGGTAAGTAATATTTTTCTTTCTAATTATCTTTATCAATATTATATTATGAATAATTATAAATGTCATCAATATGTATAAGTATGTTCATAAATAATTAATTTAATTCTAGATTTTTATAACATGTATTTGAAACTTCAATACAACTATATCATACTATTTTTACACTTAGATAAAATGTAATACCTACGCATGTTTGCCTAGAACATTATTTGTGTCAAGGCCTTTAGTGAAATCACCTTCAATTTAACTTTTAAGGAAGAGAAAATGCTATGCATAGAATGATTTCCGAATCTTAATAAACTCATCGTTATTTATTTACCTATTGAATTTTTAAAATATTCAAGTTGAACATATACATTGGTATTATAATATATCACAAAAAAGTATAC
Source organism: Melanaphis sacchari (assembly GCF_002803265.2). Lineage (NCBI taxonomy): Eukaryota > Metazoa > Arthropoda > Insecta > Hemiptera > Aphididae > Melanaphis > Melanaphis sacchari. The sequence continues at coordinate 748,216 of NW_020270976.1, read as the reverse complement.
TAATGACTAGTGTGAACCATTATAAGCATATGTTAATAAATATAATTATTAGATAGATTATACTATCAGGGATTATTTTATTTTATATATTTAATAAATAGGTATAATACAAACAACAGTTTATAGTTATATATTCTAATAAAATAAATTAAATTGGCAATATTATATTATAATGTAATTATAATAGTTTATTTAATCAAATATTACATACAAGTACGTAATATATAATATGTTATTATTTTTGGCAGAGTTATGTCGACGATATAAATAGTCATCAATCAAATTAATGAATAACTCAAGGACATATTAAATTATTTTGATGTAAACGTATTGTTAAAATAATACAATTTCAATAATTTAATTTTCAATATCTGTATTATACAGTGATATATAGAGCTCATTTTAATAATTCGAGACAAATATTAATGTAAAAATATGTACCTATATTACTAATATAAAATATAATAACGTTTGACCTAAATCGTATCATAAATAGTTTTAAATATCAAATTAATTTAAAACTAATAATTAAAAAATATATAAGAAAATTTCTTAGTCAACTATCAATCGTACCGATATAAATGGAATCATTTAAATGCTGTGTGAAAAATTGGTGGCGATTACATTGAAGAACCTAATATATATAAATCCATCATTTTTATTAAAATAAGTTGAAAAATCGTTTGCTTACACAATTCAAATTAGATATTGCTAAAATGGTAAAATTCAGTCTAGTAAAAGTCATTCTTTAAAGTTTAAATCTTTGATAGAATTTAATTACTTTAAATTTCTAATAGAATTCATTATATACTTATTGTATATAAATATTATATTTTTTAAGTTAAATTATTAATATTTTATTTCACATAGTGTACGGTTGCAGGGACCTAATTAAGGATATTTTCGTATAACAAATTACCTCCTTTTTTATTGTAACTTATACAAGTAACTAGTAGGTGTAACAAATAATGATGGTGACCTCTGCAGTAGATAAAAGTGAATTTGGAGATATTACAAAATATTATACTCTGGTGAAATTGATCCCACGACTCGAGGTTAATACTAAAGGTTAATATTTAATCATTGAAACACCAAAGCCTTATCATCTAAAAATTAAGACCTCGAATCATAATTATTAGAATAATATTATTCTGATTTTAGTAAGTTTGTGTGTTATTAAATTAAAGATTATTATACGGTTATTTTAAGATAGATTTATTATTGACGGTAGTTGAAAATATTGCTCCCTCGGAAAACATTTCTCATTACAAAGTTAATTTATAAAAAAGATTTTATTTACATTGAAATATAACCAAATAATATTCATTGAATCTTGTTTTTAAATAACTAGTGGGAACTAGGAAATATAATATGTTTTAAAACTAGTTTTTTTTTTCATTATTACATTTGTAATTATAAAAAAAAAACTTAAGTAATTACGAAACTGTTGATACCTTGGGGCCATGGTTGTCAAATTGTGTAAAAGGGCACTTAATATTTAATGTGTTAAGTGTATATAGTATTCAATGTAATTTTAAATCAATGAGTAAAAGTAGCCTTCACTTTTCTTCAACCTTACCTGTCTATGAATGTTCTGTTATACAAATACAAACATAAAAAAATCTTGGCAGAGTTCAAAGACTAGCTGGTGCTGGGCACTCGTATTATATCGCTCGCTTTGGTAGTTGATAGTGGGCAATTATTATCAAATTTTGATCAAAGATAAATCATCGTTTTCAAATTGTTTCCGAGAAAAATACAGTAAAATCTGCATTAATTTATTTACTCAGTGGTTTAATTTTTTTATACATCTCTTAAAACTATAAAAAAACGGTTCAAAAATAATGTTGTTTGATTATGTATTTTGTTTCAATAAAAAATTAAAAAAAGGTTCCATAAAATGTATTATTAACATTCCTTTAATCCAAATAAAATATTCATATAAAAACATCTAGTGTTTTAATAATTACTCTACTCAAAAATCTTAAAAATAATCTACAGAAAACAAATAAGTTATATCGCTTTCTTTACCAGTAATTCAATGCTAGCCAATATTAAATTAATGTTTTAAATTATACAAGTATATCAATGATGAATAATTTAATTTGAAAACTCACTCTTGGACGGCCATAGGTCATGTTTTAAATGTTTATAATACTCATAAAATTATTTTATGACTTATAATAATTATACACAATTGAAAATAAATTGAATATAATATCAACTAATTATTAATTAATCATGACTTAAGATTTAACGCTAATTAACACATTAAGTGTTAATAAACAAAACTACAAATTGTGTTAATATAATAAATACAAAACAAATAATATATAATTCTGTTGATTGACATGAAGTTATAAGAAATGTTCGGTAAAAATTTCAAAACGTTAGATTATTATTATTAATTACCAAAAAAAAATATGCTTAAAACTATTTTTTAATTTTTATATTTTTTTTCCTGCTTTTTTATGTCTATAAACAAGATATATGATGATAATATAGCGTGATATCTAATGTTTATGTATATATATTCTGTTAAGCTTATAAACGTCTACGATTTGCACCGTTCACATGTAATTATTGCTGTGGTACTTCAAAAACTACCTAATATTATAAATGTTTTTTAATCAAAATAATTATTTCTATTTTATCGTTTCAAAACATATGTTATATTGTATACTTGGTATTTATGTAATTTAAATATTTTTTCTTGAATTTTGAAAAACATTGATACTAGCAGATATACATAATTATATTATATTATTTATTATACTGTATTACAGCTATCGACAATCAATTAAAAATTAAACATTAACAAGCTGTTAATGATTTACTAAGACTAATAAATGATGAAAACAAAAAAAAGCAAATAATTCAACCTTGCTTAAATAAAAGAATAGCATTTATCTGAAAATTTTAGACTTGTATAGTTGTATACACATAATTGGTCTTAGACTGTTATTATTGTATAATTGTGAGTTATTTACTTGTAATACTAAATATTTTAACTAATATAGGTGATTTTTGAAGAATTTTTTTTTTTTTTGATTACTGACCTATTATTTTTCAATAAAGTAATATCATTTTTATTGTCTTGAATAAGAAATTAACTTTCTTGTTCATTATTTTGTCTAGCAATTTTAGTAAAATAATTAGATTTTGTATTAAATAATCACACTTAATTAAGTTGTTAAATTTACTTTCAATTATATTTATACTTAATAAATTAATAATTATCAAATCAATGATATTTTAATTGCATTCTTTTTTATTTTACCTATTAAATATTTAAATCACTTTTTATTTTGCGTATTTTCATGATTATTACTGTATTATACATAGCATATAATGATACTTTATAATTTACAGTGCAAAAAAATCTGTGCTCTATTAATAACACACCTCAATTAGGCGGTCTGGTATGTACCAGGGTCATAGCTTAATTGAAGGAAAATGCTCTTTCAGGTTAAAAGTGGAAAAGAAAAGTAAACCCTTTAAAGTTAAAATACACAGAAAACAGATTTAATGTTTTTTTTTATTTTTATTATATAAAAGGATAAAAAGATAACATCAAAAGCTTCGTTTAATTTTAAGCCATTTATTATTCAATTCATTAATATTTAACATAATTTTATTTGAGTCGTTATATTTATTTAATTTATAGCGATACCAATTTTATTGCAGTCTATAAATAATTGTATAACATTAAGTACCGAAGTAGCAATATTGAATTATACAGTTATACGCTCAATAAATAATGATTATAATATCATCAAACTAATTTAAATGATTTTAAGTTAATTAATAATCATTAATTAAAAAATGTCGCTAAACAACGTATACTGAAAACGGCTGAACCTAACGTAATTTTAATTTTTACTATTACAAAACAACTACGCCTGGGTAATTTTAATATACTAAAAAGTAAATTAACTTTACTAGAAATTAATATACTAGATTATGTTCTAAAACCAATTATGTCCTCTAGGAAAATTAAATTACAAAGTCCTCATAAAGCCTACATGAAAGTATGGTATCTAAATATAGGACTCTGCGAAAAATCTAATTTAAATAAAATTCAAACGTTCCAGTTAAAATCCTTTTGTCTAATCACGTACGTCAATAATTATTTATGTGTTTTAACGGGTTGTAAAGTCATACTATTTATTTTGATATATATATCAAAATACAAATCACAAAAGTCTACACGACTATCCAAAAACGTATTTAAAATTTTGACGTTCCAGGTAAAGTTTTAATGCCGCCTCTACATGATGGTTACATGTCCCCTTCCAAAAAAATAAAAATCTAATACTAATTTTTTTATTTTAACAAGAAATATACAATCTGTACCTTTGGGCACAATAAGAATATGTGATATGATAGTTTTTACATGAAAACGTGAGGAAAGAAGCCATCCAGTGAAATCACTATCTATTTGTTTATTATTAATTGATTCATTTTTTTTCTTTTTAACAAATTTGAATTCACTCCCTTAATAAACTCGTCACCAACTTCTTTTCAATTGTCACGAGGGATTGCCTGGAGTTGTGCGAGAAACTAAATTATATTTAAGGGGATTAGAATTATATGGAAGTTTGTTATGGAATCTTTTTGTAAAATGTTACTGCTTCAGCGTAAACTGTTTTAATATTTGATCTATGTGTAGAGTGTAGTTAGAGACATATATGGTGGGGGCATTAATGATTAATGCTAATACTAATATAAAAACAAATTTATTGATAAACTGACCATACATTGTGTACACTTAATATAACATTATAATTTACGCTATCCAAAAATTAAAAATATTTCGATTTTTTGATTGACGAATGAAAATGGATAATGAATTATGGTTCAAAAAAACTGCCGTCGCTGCCGCCCCTAAATTCCAAAAAAAATTGCGACCCGGGGTGATGCTACCCCTTCGGCATTTCCCTAAATACGTCCCTGCGACTATCTACTCATATCATTACTACCAGCTACTACTCCTTATTTTAATGTGAGTATGTTAATAGCAAGAGCTATGCTTGAGAATCTTTAATTATATTCACATTATATGACATGTGTGTTACAATATTCGAAAACAAGTATGATTATCGGATAAATGACAAACAGTTAAAAATTAAACTATTCAAGAAATTGTAATAAATTATTACTGTTTCATAATTTATTAACAATTACGACTAAATCAATTATTAATATGTTTATTAAAATTTCAAATTGGAAAAATACTCCTAATAAATATCAGATTATTTATTCCATTTGAAAAATAATACATATGATATTTATACAAAGAATTGAGTACATACTATAATCGTATTTTGTAAAAGTTATTATAATGTAGTTTTACAGTTACTTGTTATTATTACTTATTACCTACTCATTCGGTAATGTTACATATTATATGATATAATATACGTATTGTATATATATATATATATATATATATATATATATATATATATTATGTAGAATAAGAAAATTAAATTAATGTAATTATTTCATGTTTGTACTAATATATAATAATGAAAGTATTAATAATAATAATAATATTAGCACATTAGTAAAGAAAAAAATTAAATCGATACAAATCAAGTAAAATCTAATTTAACCTTAAATATAATATTTATAATAGTATAATACTTGAAACACTTAAAGACATTACTAAAAAAAAATCATACAAAGACATTTTGCGACTAAAATTCAGAAACGAATCTAAGATCATAATTTATAACCCTAAATTATATCTCCATAAAAATTCAAAATTTTGCTAGTTATACATTCGGAGTGGAGATAAAGTTGAATCATTTCCGACGCACTATTATTAAAACATAATCGTATTCCTAAAGTTTTGCATTGAAAAAAAAAACTAAACCTAAACTTTCGTCATTTGTCATTATAATATTTTGGACGCGAGACTATAGTAAAATCACTGATTCCACAAGGTTAGTTTGTTGTTTTTTATTTTTTATTTATATCTATTTTGCTGCATAGAAACACGAAATTACGCAATAATTATCACTTTTGTTTTCTATCGTTTTCTTTTTCCATTATATCATCCATACCGTCTCGTCGAGTTTCCGATTTCGATTCGCTATTAATACACGGTGACGTACCGACGTGTACAATATTATACATCTGCGATGCGTGAAGGTTTAATATTTGTGGGTAACAGGTACAAGTGCACACACTAGTCCTGCAACAAATTACACGCAAGTATTGTTATACTGCTTTGATCTGATGATGTTGAGTTAAAACATTTTGTATATCAACACAGAGCTGGAAGTTGGAAAAAAACATGTTAATAATACCATTACAATAAGCCTATGAGAATTAAAGATCGTCTACATTCAGGCTAGTGTGACGATCAACTTTTTTTTTAAGTTGCGTTGTCAAGCATACTCGAATCCGAAATATTTGAATACAACTGGGTGCATTCGATAATTTTATTAGTTCACCGATAAAATTAAAATAATTTAAAATTATCAAAGTCTAAGATTCTATACTTTTATATTTTTGAATACGGAGTGCTTACGAACCGTTAATATTCCGTCTTAGAGGTAGCAAACAGTTAGTAGTTCATAAACCTGTAACAGCAACCGCACGATACGTGCTTACATTTTCACTTGAGCGTTCTACTAAGAAATTGTATTTTTTCAAAAATATAGAACTGTGTTCGCATTTAAAAAAATTAACACTACACGCAGTTATAATATTATGTATTTCTGTACATATTTTGAAAGTCGTTCAATCCATTTTAAAATACTCGATCGATTTAATTGTCATATTTTATCAAACGGGTAGACAGACACACTTCCTTGATCATCATTTTTTTCTGGTATGCTGATTTCAGTTACGTATTGGCACTGTTTTTAATTTTTCAGCGCCTAGTGTTTCCGCCGTCCACAAGTGTTGCCGGGAAAGTCGAGTTTTCTTCTTCTTTAAATCCACCGTGATACCGAACGACAAACATCGAAAATATCGTTCAGGTCAGTATATTCTGAAAATCGTACCAATCCGTCGTCGCTGAATATAATATTATTCGTAAAGCCGCTACATATTATCGTCACTCGACTACCGTGCCTGCACAC
>NW_020270976.1:451915-736919 GCF_002803265.2 Melanaphis sacchari | reverse complement strand
GGGTCTGAAAACAAGAACATTTTCTACCATAATTTCTCAAAACCAACAAACGAAACAACGTCCAACTTTATTGCTAACCGTAATGAGGATTACATCACCTATATGTCTATATATATATATATTATATATTATATATATACATGCACGACGCACTCACAGATGGGTCGTCATTTATTATTCTCTATCAATTCCAGTTTGACAATCCGTACTGTTGTAAACAACAGTCGATATACCTACGTTTTGTCACGTCGTCGACGTACGCTCGATTATGACTAACCTTCTGGTGGTTGGGGAGGGTGAATGATACACCGACCCGCCCACCTAGCTAGCGTCTCCGGTAACTGTTATACGCACGCCCGTCGGTTTAGAGTCGTTCGTTGACGGCGTAAAAGTTGAGTAGTGCTGCGTGACGGCGATGTTTCGTACCATTTGCACGCAAGCGGTGGCTGCGGCGGCGGTGGCGGCGGCCGTCGAAAGGAAAGGGGTCCACCACAGCGGTAGAAATGAACAGGCTGGAACCGGACCGCCGCCGAAGCCCGTCACCGTCATTCACGTCGATATATATATATATATACATATATAGTGTACCCTTTTGCCGTCCGCAAAGGAGTCGGGCGGATTTTCTAGCGTCTGGTACCTACACGGGAATGAGTGACAGTTTTAAAGGAAAAAACATAGGTATACTACTATGAGAAAAGGAAAAATCGCTCAGAAATCCTCGTCCTAGTTCGTCATCTGTATATCCATCGTATTACGATATATAATATTATACAGCATATTAAAGTACACGCAGACCGACCGATCGCTTGTCCGCCGCACTACTCGCGCGCGTGTTTATTGTGTTAACGCGAAAGTGAGAGTTTGGGTTCCTTCCGGTTTCGGCCGTCCGTAAGAGAACAAAATAAAATACTATGATTTACGCCAGTAGGATTCAATTTGGATTACCATCATGTACGGTAAGTGCAATGCGTGTTCTCATAATATTACTCTAAAACATTATTGCCACAGTAGACAACAATCGGTCGAACGACTTACACAATCTACGGCTAGTTTAAGTTCTTATACGCTTGCATATTTCTTACCTACTGATTTTATATGATTTTCTCCGCGAATATGATAGATTGTAAAAAAACGAATCCATGTGAAGGAGCAATCTATTAGTAAGATCAAAATTTAAAATATTGTTTTTTTTTTTTTTTTTGACACCGAATTTCCTGTTTAAAACGCATTCGTTTATTATACATAATAGAAGGACATTACAAGAAAAGACAAATGGTCTTACCTATATTTCAGGGAACAATAACGTGACTTTAATGGAAAGTTGTCTATATTATGCCTGTTGCAGTGCTAGACTAAATACATGATACTATTCAATTCTTCATTTAGATAATCTGCATGCAAATTAATATATGCTTTAATTCTAAATAATTCATTTAATTTCTTTTGAAAAATAATGAAGATAAACGAGAAATGTTGGTGAAGTTTATAACATTATTAATAACATTTATTATAAATAATATTTTACTATCAAAAGATTACAACGATAGTTTAGTTTATTAAACTCAATTTCTCTAAAATCAATATTTAAACAACATTACTGTGTGTATGGAATTCTCAATTAATATCGTACTAGGTATCTTTAATTTATTGGTAGGTACTCATAAAACGTTTAAAATGTAAACGGCCTTTAAATTTGATTCAAATATATAATATTATATCAAGCGTTACTGTTACGTATATGAATACATACCTAGATATATTTGCATGGTAACATATTTACGCCGATTATATTTTCTATATACTTTCGCGTGTCTAACACGGGGCATGTATAAATATATATATATATATGTACTAAATAGTTATACCCTTAGCTAATTATTAATTTGTCATTAAAAACGTCGAACTATTGACTGTAACATTCTTAACAAATCTCGCTATCGTTAGGTACGAACCGATAAGATTATAATATTTCGACCTCTCGACGGTTGGTCGGACGATATTTTATTCGGTGTGTGTAGGTGAGTCGACGTCGCCGTCCAGTGATTTCGAAAACGAAAGTGAATAGTATTTGAATACGGTCTGGCTATTCTATACCACTGCCGTCGCTGTAGTGAATAGAATACAGTCAGAACCTTTTTTAATCACATCGGTGGCCTTGTAATACATATACATTATGTTCTATAACGATTTTTGAAGTCAAACGAAATATATAGAGATCTATGTATACATATATAATATACCTATATATATTATGTATGATTTATAATGATATGTATGTGATTTACTTATGTCAAACGCTCTGATGATTATAATTTTGGGTATATATTATAGTTATGACGACAATGTTACGTTCGCGTAGGATAAAAACCTCGAGACCTTATAGGTTTTGGAAGTCCTTCGGGCTTAGGTCATCCTCAAGAACTTAACGGCACGTTAAACGTGTTTTAATGTCGAAACGATATTACTCCCAACGTGTCACCTTAAAAGCGCCTCTCGGCCTTAATGTGTGTTCTTGAGAAAACTTCGAACTATTTGGATGGTGCTATAACATTATGAGTTCGGAGTCGGTCTATACAAATGAATGCATAGAAAAAAATGAAACACGAAAATACTTTTTAACGGATTCAAGAAGAAACAAAATCATGATCACAAAAATTCGTTCATATTGCATACTATACTATTAAGAATTAATAACTTTTGAACTTTGTTATAGTGTCACAAGGATATAAATTTTGAATATAGTAATATAGTCATATTAAACTACGTTTATATTTTACGTACAGATTATGATACACGCGCGTATAGTCATAAAGCAAACATAGTTTGTGCAGTTTAAATACATCATTACGAATCAATTTAACTACACATTACAACATCGTAATAATATAATGTCTTGAATTTTAAGATTCTCGCGTCATCCAAAGTGATGCGATAAAATTCGGATAATATCCGACGGTCTGTCGCACAGACAACAACAAAAAACACGCGCCACTACTTCTACATAATGATATGTACACTATCTAATCACCCGTTGTGTTGACCTAATTCTAAATTCGATTGCAACATCGCGTGGTACAATGCCGCGGAAATAAAAACGTGTCTAAGAGGTGTATTCACATTTAAAATATGAAAAAAAAACATATAAACCACAATTATAATATAATATGTGTTCGTGGCTTTTATTCGTGAAAAAAAAACGCGCGTTTAAAAAGAGTAAAGACACATTATAGTTTTATTATTTATCATTTATCACACATGATAAAATACGTGCTATCGCTCGCATCAAATCTATTAATGGATCAAGTCCACGTGTTGGAGATACATATATTATATATCAGTTCATCAAGTATAGTTATGAATTTATGAGTTTTCACTTAAGCCATAATAATAAGTAGTTCTAATCTATAAATTATGGCCTCGATATAATAGACACTCATAAGAAGATAATTGTGATAATGTGACCCATAACTATTATTGACGTCAATTTTTTTTTTAATTGGTCTATATAGTTCAGAGAAATGCAAAGAAAAATTCCCTATCGATCAATATTATATATGTATACATAGTTTTACCGATTAAGTGCAAACAATTTTATACACAAATCCGTTCGTCTTGGTCTTCAATTTATGATCACCGTTGCATCATGAGTAGTTATATGAACGCTGTTTTCCTAAAATTGAATATATTAAAAATCATTTAAGGAAAATCATAGTGAAGGAAATATTTAAATAATCTTTTAAGAAATGAATATTGAAAAATTACCGCAGTCAAATTGGGTTTTCACACGCGATCCTTTTAACATTGACTGTAAAAACGGTGCCCTTTAAATGTATTTTCTATAAGACTATGTTGTTGTTTCTTTTTTACATACAATACGTAGTCTAAAATCGCCATTACATTTAACTCAATTATTTGGTTAAATAAAAGCATACTTAAGATTTGTGTATACACACTACACACTGTAAACGATATTTATAATCTATGGACCAAAACATTACTTACGCCAGATAAGTACTGAAAACCATCCCGAATTTTACACATAATTTTTACAAGGTTGATAAGTATATACTTAGTTGCTAAACTATCTTAGAATTTTTCCTGTGTATAGTTCTCCTGCTATGGTTTAATCTAGTCTTAGTATAGTTTAATCACATTCATGATTTGACGACTGATATGAATATCGCACTGGCACTATATACGTAAGACATATTATATTTTGTATGAATTGTGTTTTTGTGCAATACCTAATCAATCGCATAATGTTGTTAGTTGATGATCATGATTACTCGATCTGGTATCTACAGGCTTTGTGGTGGCGATGTCACTCGCATTACCGATTTAGTAAGGTCATATCAACACTTTGCAACTAGTTGCCCCGAATAGTTCGGGAAACTTTTTCCTATGACCAGTATTCAAGTGAGCTACAAGCACACTACATAATATGATAAAACATTTGGGTGGTGAACGAATATAAATGTCATCATATACAACTTTGTATAAAATACCGAATTTCAGTATTATTATTATTATTGTTATTATTATTATAGAACCTTTTCATCGAGCCTTACACAAATGATATTTGTTAAATTTAATCTATAGCACACATAATATTATAACATAAAATACATACTTTATAGTTATATTTATATTTTAAATTGACTTATTGGTGTTTGTTTGTTGGGTAGAGCATTCAAATTTTATTATAGTCTACTCTAAAACTAGATAGTCTAGATATATTATTTTAGGTTCGAGCACTAAACTAAATTTACTGATTCAATTATTCACGCATTGCTCTATTTACAACCGAAAGATCTGTCAAAATCGCATGGTTTGTTTCATCATCTAAATCTAATCTAACCTAGATATTTGACATTCGTTAAGTATACCTACACAAGTAATGTATGTTCCTTTAATCCTGTTAGAACCTGCATTACACAACGTTTATAGTATTATAAATAAATCGATAATATTTTATTGGAAATAGTTACGGCGGTTGTAACTTGTAAGTACATGATATGTTATACTTATAGATAGGAGCCGTGTGTACAGAAATTGGGATCCGGGCGAATTCACACCAATACCCCCACATCCTACCAATACATTGTATTTGATAGGTCTTGATAATATAATATATAGTCACCATAGTACAATAGTGTTGTGAGACATAGTCCCAGTTGTTTTCTTTCCTTTTTTTTTTTGTATAAATTCAAAATCGATGATGGACATTTTGTGGGAAATTGTATCACGATATTTTATTGTTATGAATTATATGATGCATATTATATTATACAAACACAGTGTGATTATCCATTCAATACGTAATAATATCCGATATTGAACTGATAATATGAAGATATACGCGTTAACCGATCGGTTCTTAAGTGCTTTCGGTGTCATAAATTATTATTTACGTGGTATATTGCATTGTTCGAAAAATGTATTTTTGAATCACATATCGCACTTATTCCATACATTGTCAATAATTATTTATCAAAACATTATTTTTTCTGACCTATAATATTTTATTTTAGGAATTAAAAGCTTTAAAAAAAAAGAATAAGTATTCCTATAGGTATTATACAATCATAAAATTAACAGTAAAAACTTAGTTTCAGTGGTTTCAAAGCATTTTTTTCTTTTTCGATATTAGTAAATCATTTCTAATTTTATCATACCTGAGATATATTAAATAATAATATTTACATTAAAAAAAAAATGTTTAAAAGCCATATATAACTTATAATATAAGTTTTGTACATAGGTCTTTGTTCATGTATATAATAATTATATTATACACGTGTGGAGCTGCAGTACTGCAATCTCTTGTTTTACAATAATTAATATCGTCAACAGTTAGGCATAGTCGTGTTGTCCATCAAGTACACCTAGTCTAAGTACACATAATATTACGTAAGTATAAGAATTCTGAATTTTTTCCCTATAACATTATAAACTTGTAAAATGGTTTTTTAATAGTCTTTCGTGATGTTATCGTTTAAACGTTTGATTTACGACCCTGGATACTTCTGCTGCAGTATGTATTGTGTTAAAATAGCGTTTTCGTAAAAAATCTAAGTACCCATAAAAGTGCCACGTTTTTAGAAATACGAAAGAAAAGTATTAGTGTGGTTGTTTAAACGAATGCGAAATGACCAATTAGTTTTAATTGTTATAGAAGCGCAAGAACACTCCGGTTTGAGCGCTTTATTCTTTTGTTTACCAATTGTGACTGAATGAATAATATTCAATGTATTGGCACGACAATCAAAATTTGAAATACCCAGTAGTGAATGTTACATTTGATTATATCTTAGTTGGTGGACAATTTATATTCTAAAAAATCTTAAATTAATTGGTTTGACATTTATGATATTTAAAAACTTAAAATTAATAAATAAAATTTAAAAATAATTTATATATTTACGTACATTTATTAAGAGTAAAAGTGACATTGTATTGTAAAAAACCAGCGTGTAAGGGAAAAATTAGAGTCACAGTGATGTTAAAAAACAAACGTTAATTTTCACAAATTTATAAATTCATTAAAAGAATTCATATTTAATTAAATAATTGCAAAGGAGTTTAAATATAAAATCAACAGGTTAGTGTGAGTATACAAGTACACTTGATGTATATAATATGTACGTAGTCAAAAATAAGGTAAAAAAACATCCCTTATTTAATAATTTTGTATACTATTATAAATGATCAATCAATGATAAAATATTCCTTATCATGTCGTTATATTATGTTAATTTATATAATATTTATGATGATATTTTATGTCATATTTTATGATATTTTATAAATCTGGATTTATTAATTTATTTGTTTACTTTTACTCGTAGTTGTGTTAATTGAACGTACTTTTAGTTAGAGAAATAATAATATTATTATTGTTTTTTTTTTTTTTTTTTTAGTAATTAATAAATAAAACCAAATATGATTTCAACACCTGTTACACTTAAAATCAATACAATTAATTATTAAGTATTTAAAATTCATATTAATGACATTGATTTGAGATCAAGTTATAGTGTGGAGGTCAAACAAGATTAGAAAAATACAATTTAGTTTTAGTTGATATATTAAATTGATATTCAGTAAATTGTCGTTCATGTTACTAACTATTCATAATTTATAGGCATTTATTTTTAAACTTATCTAAGCGATATTATTAGCATTATATTTTGTTCTGTAGTAAAAATATTATTATATTTTAATAAAAATATACACGCTTCTATTGAAATGTAAAATAGTATTAATAGTATCTATAGTCGTTCAAAAACAAAGTCGTTAGTTAATAATATACAATATATAATTAAACTATTAAAGTATATATAATATTATAAGTAAAAAAAAATGCTATGTATTCGAGCAATTTTAAAACCTATAATTATTCTCTTTATGTTTACATAAAATAGTTAAAATCTTATTATATTACATTTTATTTTCGATAAATGCCTAAAATACATAACTGTATAATAGTATATTGTAAAATTTCAACACCGCATAATTCGTGTGATATCTAACTTTTTGTAAATTTCTACAATATACTCAGTTCAAGTTAAAATACTAATAACGAATTGTACTTATCAAATTTAAAAAAAAAAATCCACAGTTACGATAATACGAAATCTGCAACTGCGATGATCGATTGGCGACGATGCTGTTGATATTATACTTCAATAGTTCCATACCTACTTACCTATACGGATTTGCTCATAATAATCAACTATGATACATTTATACCTACAGTGTTTATGTAATATGTGTATATTTATATATTCAATGAGTTATCTAGTTGTTACCAAGCCTTATTCCTTGGTTCAAATCTGTGGTCAGAATCAATAACAACAATAATAATCGACATATATAGAAATATGTGTTTGGCTAAGCGTGTAAGTATATAATATAATGTACGTATTCTATATATGCGTATTATACATGTATAGCAAAAGATAGTGGGACGTGGATGGAAATGGTGGCCTCGAACATCGTTGTAGGATGACAAGATCGCGTTGTTATTATTATTGCTCTCTCGCCATCACGCGGAGCCACGCTCGCCAAGGTCAACAAAACTTGCACAATTTTTTCTCCGCACAACTAAATTCGTACACATCCAGTCCAATACTCCATCAACTATACATACGAATATATATATATATATAACATCGTACTACACATCTTGTCTGTATTATTTCCCTTGAGTTTTCTTTATTTTCGCGTATATAGAGACGTATATCATATCAATATATATATTATATATGTAATAAAAACTAAATACAAATTAAAATTAATCATAGCTTACTGGTGTTGTAAATTTCAATAATCTATTGGTGTTTTGATGCAACGTATAAGCAATCATTAACGTTTATTACGATTTATTTTTACTGTAAGACGATAAGTTGAATTTTTTTACTTCACGATTAGTACTCGACTGTGTAATTAGGTAAGTATACCTATATTACGATAAAACATAGGAATATTTGATATTGTTATTTACGAAAAACAAAGTCTTTATGATGAACACACTCTAACGCCAGTTTTGGTTTTATTATCTATGCGTATGATAATATGTGTGTGAAATGTATGGCTCGTGTATAATAATATGTGGTTATTATTATTATTATTATTATTGTATATTTTGATATTTGCGCATTCTGCTGTGTAAATATCGTATTTGATAATCGGATTTCTACAATTATTACGTTATAATATGACTTTTTCATACGATTTAGAATGTAGCCGACAATAATATTATAATGATTGTGTATATTTTATTTGTCTACCTAAAATTATTTCCATAAAACATTTAAGCAATTAAATTTTATATAATATGTACCATTCATGTGTTCATCAAAGCATTTATGACTCATTCATATAATATCTTTTATTTTCAATTAATATAATATAGGTATCTATAATGTACTTAATAATGGCTTCGACAAGTGTTTATGGCTTATACATTTTTTTTTTATTAAATACTTACTAATGTTTCTGGATTGAATTTAATTTAGGAAGTATTATACCTTAGTCATGAACTTTAAACCAGATTTAAAATTAAATTTCGTAAATACTTGTATATTTTGTTTAAAAAAAAATACAGGTTACTTAAATCATAGTTTGAAATTGTTCACAATAACTGCCATTTATAGTTGTAGTTATTTCTAATAAAATTGAAGTTAAATCATTATACACACATCATATTATTACTTTAAAAATACAATGTTATTTTTAAAATTGTTTTGATTTTATTTTCTGTTATAATACAGCTAATTTTCATGATTAAGCTAATAATTTTCATTATTTTCTATGTTAAATTTACCTTTTTATCATATACGTTTATCCATACCATAAATATTATATAGGGTATTATATATATTATATGATTAAATTAGGCTTATTCATTTTTTTATCATTTCGTGTATATAGTATATTATATAATGCTGACATTTGACCCAAATTATTACTTAACTCGATACAGTAACTACTTTTGAGTAAAAAATTATTTTAGGTATTGTATACTTTTAACTGTACAGAACATTATTATTCACACGCCATATATATCTATGATTCAATATGAGATGCCGGCCTCACTAGTACTATCACCATATGCATGATTATACACGCGTATCTATAATTAATATATTTTTAAAACAAACATTTAATTGAATTTTACAGGTGTACGTTTATGTTTGTTGGTAAAATAAACGTATTATTTTTTTTTTTTTTGTGGGAGAAGGGTTGTAAACATATTGATTTATAATATTATATTGTAATACAAAATTGTTTCGTAATTTATAATTTATACAATATAGGGTAATACGTGATTATTATTTATAATATAAAAGTATAAATTAATAGATAAAATATGGAATGTGGCTGAAATCTAAAATACAAGAAAATTGCGTAAGGTAAATCAGAAAAAGACAATTATATTAAACTATATTATTTCATACACTTATGTATTCCTGTCCTGTCGTTTTTAACACTCCTCTTTTTATTCAAGGTCAAGGTCAGAAGCATTAGAAAATTTTTAGACAGTATAGGTATTCTATGTGTAAAAAAATTGGATTAAGAAAAAAACTTGCCATTAATATAATTTATATAGCTTTATCAATAAATACTAATGCCCACGCCTAATTATTTCACACATTTCTATAACTACATATAACATTTATATTAATATTATTTGTATTATCCACTTGAATGTCGTTTAACAATGCAATTTATCTATTTAGTATTGTTGACATCTCACAATGTTGTTATTATTATTATTATTATTATTATTATTGATCTACGAATATTTTGATTTAATATTATAATTTAGCGTTGAGTTGTTAAAATCTTTATAGATCAATTTAAGTTGTCTATCTTGACGAAGATTTTGTTTATTTATTTGTATTAATATGTTGTAACATGAAGCAAGCACCTCCCGTAAAAAAAAAAAAGAAAGAAAAGAAAAAAAAAACATAATCAAAAATGTAGGTATATAAAAACAACATTAAATTGTTTATATTATGTAGCCGGTAGGTACCTATTCAGATTTCCGATAACTATTTAAAATTCGATATCGCTGTAGAGAGAAATGTGATCAGTCAATAAACGCGGCCGCCCGCGTTACCCCCGCCGAGAAAAGAAAAGAAGAAAAAAAAATATTCGCCTACGTTCGAACATTTCTACCGTATAATATTATGTAGTAGTCTCGTCTTCTCGCAATTTCTCCTGTGCTGGTCGCCCCGCTGCCTCTACGCCGGAGATGTCGTAACAACCGTGCTTGTTGTTTCGTAACAGAGTCGCGTACGCACGCACATCGTACACTGCGATTATATAGTATGACGTACATAATAATAATATACGTATATTAAAAGCGACAGAAGATAAATAATATCGTTTTAAATTTATCGACATATTATAATATATGAAATACGTATAAATATATTATATACAAATACATATTATTTTCAAAACGATACGAGACGCGTACTACATAGGTATGATGTTACGTATTATTTATACGAATTTACACGAATCGGTAAAATTTGTTGAGATGAAAAATATTACGTTCGATCGATATAACAATAATAATAATTGATAGACTCCTCGCGATTGTAATATGAAAATTTTAAATATTTATTGTAAAAATCTGCGGTATACGGTTTCACGTTTGATCAATATCGCGCGAATCGATGTAAAATAAACACGGTTGTAAAAAAAAAAAAAAAAAAACTAAATTTCTGTAATACATACTGCCTACGTGCACGAGTATAAATAATATACTATAATAAAATAATATCATATTTATGAGCGTGTTTATAGCTATTATAATAGGCGCGCGCATGGCATGAATTCGCGCGAGTCAATCGATTCTTAATAAATTCGTACACACTTTCATCTCGCGTTTCGTATTCAATCATTATTGATTTGGTGTTATTATTATTCGCAATTCGTAAGTAGGGAGATAAGTAGCTGTGTAGAAGAATATTTTATGAGTATATTAAAAATATCGTTTGTCACTGTTCGTATTATTCACCAATGTCATCCGTGTCAAGAGTATATTATAACTAAAATATTATATGTGTATTCCGATCGACCTTGTAATAGATAGTATAATATTATTATTATTATTATTATTTATGGCTATGGCTTTATGACAACTATTTAGTGCCACTCGTATTAGGATTGGATTCGTATGAGAAACACACCTTTTGAGTGTAGATAATAATTTTTACAATATTATTATTGTTGTCTTGACTATATTTACGCATAATAAATTGATCGCGATTTTCGATGCTTGAGCGGCCGACCGCGTGCAGGGAATCCATAAATCCTGTTTTATCACAACCTATACCCTACTGAGACTTGGGTAACCAATTTATACATTTTGTTTGTGTGTTCATGTACCGTGTACGCGCTCCGTATACAATATTTTAGTTTTCGACTTCAAATCCGGTCTCGATTTTTTTTTTTTTTTTTTTTTTGTCGTCGAGAATTGTGTTTATAAACCATTATAAATAACAATAAAAATCGAAAAAAATGCGTTCTTACATTTCGCACCACTGGAGTACACGATTCGGACGAGAGATTGTTGATTCGGACCGCCGCGTATATGTTATATATCATATATATTATACCACATATCGTTTTTCACGTGTACATACGAAATCCGGTCAAGGATTTCAAAACCCTCTGTAGCCGTGGAGGCGGCGGCGTTAGCACTACAGTTTCGCCTATGAAAGTCTTTCGGAAAAAAAAAACGCGGCAACCATGCTGTACAATTTCTATGGCTTTGACGGTGCAGTCGACTCCGTGATTGAATGTTAATTTAATTATGTTTACGAACCTCTAAAACAGAGGCCAAATTTAGGATTTTGTCTACGTATACATGTTTGTGTGTGCATGCTCGTATTATGATATAATACTTACGATGATGTTATGAGTTCTTACTTATGAACAGTCTGCGCACTTTTTTAATTAGATAGTTTTAAGGGTTATTTTCATTGGTCACAGTACACAACGAACGTTTAAAGAATAATGTGCAAGTTATACCGAAAATCATCGAACTGAATGGACAGAGCCGTATAACACTTACCATAGTGCCATCGTAGATATAGTATCATGTCTTAATCATCTTATTCAAACTGAATATATAATATATTCAAGCCAAATCTACATGTCAAGGTAAATTTTAAATATATAGGTATGTATGAGATGAAAACATAAAAATCATAATACTTAATAAGATAAAAAAAAATTTGTAGATGAATATACCTAATATATCAATAATTAAACGTAGTGCTAAAAAATAATAAATAATAATATGCATTAAATTATTTATGCAATTATATATACTATTTTTTATTTTTATTGTTTCTATTATAATGAATTTTCCATCCAATTTTTGATCATTCTTATGCATAAATTTAAAATCATTGATACATTTAAAATATAATATATAATATTCGGAAAACAACATAATATAGGTGTAAATAAAATTTGTATTATAAGCATTTAACAACAATGATCAAATAGAATAAAATTATCGTTACCACATTGTGTTTTTAAAAAGATTTTAAATAAAAAAAAAAAAAAAAAAAAACTTTAAAAATTATTAATTATTATATTCGTGAATTTTAACAGTGGTTTATTTTGACAATACTTTATGACAATTGCTATAAAAAAAAATTAAATAAAAAAAATTAAAGAATTAATGTCGTTCAAAAAGCGACATATTGTTATACTATTGTTTTTTTCTGCAGTATTCTTTGTTCGTATATTTTTCTTAGTTATACATAAATATATATGATATAAAAAACAGATTATACATTTTATAAATAATGAATAATTAATGATATACATAGTATTTTTTTTACTATAACAATTTCATAATAATTTTTAATACATATTTTATACATGCCATCAAAATGCATTAAACATTATTTTTAATTTAAGCCGTACCGATTTGTGTAATATTTTATCCAAAAAAAAATATAGGTATATGTTTTAATCAAATTTTCGCTATCTATTGAGAAAATTCAAAAATAAAAGTTTCTTTAAATACCTATATATGTATAATAAATATAAAGTAAATTTTCAACAAAAATAAGAGTTTCTTTTACTTCGACACTGACGAGATGACCATGATGTTCAACGAGTATATTCCTATGTACATACGTACCTACGTACGAGTAAAATATAATATAGAATTGAGTGTTATTCGAAAAATAATTTACTGGCTACCGACATTTTAAATACCAATGTTTATTTAACGTATCTTTTGTATTTCTGTGTGATGGGTATTGCCGGTATTGGGCATGTTGCGTGCGTGAGTACACCACTGAAGTATTTACCTTTTACATACACATATACACACACATACACACACATATATATATTATATTGTTGAATAAGTATGATGTATATACATATAATATAATAACATAATAATGAAATCCAGTGATAGAACTCGACCTTTGTGAACGCCTGTCTAAAGATCCGTCTTGCCTACAAGGGAGGTCGTTCGGTAGACCTGACCCGGTTTTGAGGACGGTTGTTTTTTTTACATATATACTTACATAAAGGTATAGGTGGTGCGCATCTTACAACTCGTAAAGATTATTGATTTTCACTTTCAATGGCCTAAAAACAGTCTATTATGTTCAAACGAAATCTTCTTTTTCGAAATTCTTTTCACTTCCGAGTAGCCTGTGAGTGTATTATTATGTTTTGTCCATTATACAATACTTAATATGAGTAACGAAAATATTTATCGTTTCCGCCGTCTACCTAATCTTAAATCGGCAAACGAAAAAAAATAAATCCAAAATGACCTTTTTCCCGAACAGACGATATGTATTATTATTATTTTTATGATTATTACATTGTCGTTAGTCGTGTCCGTGACGTTAAACGTCTCCGAATTTGTGCGCGATTCGAGTGTATCTGTAAATAACATTTTATACGCGCTGTAGTATTTTATTATAATATAAAAATCGGTGAGACGCGATTCTATCGCATATAATATTATTCAACGAGTGTCGATGCCGTCGCCGAACGAAATTTTGTATCACTGTCTCAAAATGCATAATAGTATTATGTAGGTTAACCCATATCCGTTCTGGAAACGGGTAATAATATAATGATATATTATCATACGACGATAATTTCGCAACCGATTGCGTCTTATCGACCATAGATTCTACTTTCGTCGAACGCGGTTGATAAGTGCGTTCGTACGCTGTAATATTATATATATATACACATCGTATGAACATTCTACCTACTTACACATCTTAATGCAATAATTGATCGTCGTACACGGCTATTTCAGTACAATGAGCGAGTAAGTCAACAGCTGATAGCGCAAATATCTCCGAATACGCGTGCATCATGTATTATTATTTGTATTGGATATATGTATATGAAATGAATAGCGTTAATAGCGAATATTATTATAACTTTTTATCATTACCCATTATATTTTTTTACTATTTATGCCTAATTATATTATACGTGTTACATTTTAATATATTATACTATCTGTATTTTTCATAACTAGTTGTGATTGTTCTACATCCTTCAGATGTTTGGCCTAATTTTATTCGCACAAGGAACAACATAACCAATACCTATATCACGTTTAATATTTATACTAATCACATTTTTATTTAGGCATATTCTAATATAACCGTTATTGCAACTTTTTTACAAAATATGACGTGTTTTATACCGATGTAAAGAAAGAATGTAATTTTTCGTTTAACTTACACATAATAGATTAATATAATAGTGATAAGTTGAACTTTTATTCGATTCCTAAACCATATACTCCTCGATTCAATTTCACAGTTTGTGTATTATGTTATACATAAACACAAACTCTGTTTTTATTCAAAACAGAGTTTTAGAATCAAAATATTTTTGTTTTTTATGATTTATTCTTAAAAAATTACACTGTTATTATTATGACAGCTGTTAATACATTTTCTCAATTTATAGTGTACTTATTTTTTTATTTAGAATAAAAAATCGGAAGAATAATGGTTGAGTTGATAAACAAACATGTATTTTTTATAAAAGTTCCGTCAAAAATTATTGGGATTATTTGAATGCAAATTATTAGCGGTTTATTTATAATAATAAACGCAAAAACATTTAAAATAAAATTCTTACAAGTACGCAAAAATGATTTAATGTTATGACAACAGTCGACAGTTTATATGTAGTATGTACATACAGTAGGTATGTCCATTTTATAAAATATTTAAATAATATAATAATGATAATAATAATAATACGATTGAATATTATTGCCATGGTTATAACTTTAATAAACGCCATGGGTGTAATTAATATCTTTATATAGATGTTTTATTTATTATATCATTATTGGGTATAAATCGCTGGTTATAATGTTTTGCTTTACGTTTTATTCAATCTACTTTTTTTTGCTTTTACGTTCCCAACCGTACAATGTAATAATTTAATAACTATACTGTGCAATATAATACTGCAAAACAACTGGTGTATACTTTTATTCTTTCTATAAACGACACGATTCGACTTGACCTCACGGCTGCTGTGATTGATTTCGCAACTTATTTGGCACCGCAGCTATTACGGAATGTTTCGCGATTTTCAATGTTGTTTCGCGAAGAAAAAGAAAGTAATTACTCCGGTTTACCCGTTTGGGTTTCTCGATCAAACGATTAAAAATTATATATTATTATTGTTAATAATATTAATGAAAGGTCGCACGGAAGGATACTATGTATTCGATAATTTTTACTTTTTTCTTTTTTATATCATATGTTATGAACATAATTAATTCATCGAAATTACATAATACCTAATAGTAAATAACATATTATGAGTTAGATTAAGTATTTTTTTAGTGAGTACCGGTAATGTTAATGTTTAAATCACCACGTTCAATAATATACAACTTTTTTATTTAATTTTTACGAAAACTAGCAATAGTGAATTTAGTTTTGCTGGTTAACCGTTATAAATATAATACAAAATCAATTGCATGTTGAATGCGCTGTATACTACACATAACATATATAATATAATACGATTAGTTTTTTTTTTTATTATTTACTGCAGTTATTATGCAGTACTGCAAATAGCAACTATGAATACTGTTTTTGCTTTTGTTTTCAATATTACATGTGAATTATAATTATTTAGCAATATAACGCAGTGGCCTCGCAGCCAGCCCATTGTTTGCTTTCGCTTATTATTTTTCTTTCGATTTTCACTATCAAAAGTATTTCTATTATAATTTTATATTGGTGCATTTTATATAACATTTATGTTAACACTGTACTATTATTTGAAATACTTACAGTGTATTGGACATGATATTTGCAAAGGCTCTTTGAACGGCGTCGTAATTATTTTAATCATGACTATAAGACAGTTAATTAACACTCTGTTTTATTTCGACGTAAGCGCGTATTTTATGATATAATTTTAGGTTCTTGGGGCGTAATACGGTATCGGAAGAACACTGCAGTTTGAACTGCCATAATAAATTTTAATAATCGTTTATCTCAAAAATGCTTTCCATCTAAATATTAAATATTTTAATATAGTATAGTCTGGTATAAAATGCGTACTTATGTGGCTTTCGTTTCGAAACATTTATCATTCGGCACGCACTTCTGTATTTGTACTCATGTCTTAATCAATATTATTTTTCCTGACATACATCACTTAGAAAATTCGAAAACATATACTCATAGATAAATGAGACATAATAATATAAAGACACTTACTGCATTTTATTTCATTTTCCTAAATGTCTTACGATTAATAATTGATTTATGTTTAAGGTTTTGAATTAAAACTTATGTCCAATAAATGTTTGACTAATCTGTCGGCAATCGTTTTTAATATACATCATATTAGTTTTGATAAATTTGTATTATTTATTTACATAATAATGTATGCTAACTGAATACTATTAGAAAAATAACAGAGGGAAGCAAACTGCTTTATTTTAAATTATCGTTTTAATAATATATAATATTAGTGCCTATATTATTTAATTTTATAGATCTTAACTAGTAGATGGTATGCGTAATATGTTTTTACTGTAGTCAGTACCTAGGTTGAAATTTAAAACTTCATTAAACACACTGAGACCAAAACACGTAAACCTCTATAATTATTATTTTTTACCTATAAAGGGTAACATACATATGCATTGAATTGAACGAAGAGAGACTTAATACAAAATATGTGTAGGTACTGTGCTACTCATTAAAAACTTTTTGAAAAATTTTTTATAATATTTTCTTGACATCTATCGTACTTATGTATACTTTGATCGACACTCCCCTTAGAAAATTTCTCAAGCGTATATTCGTTCACTTTAGTATATTATATTATCGTTATCTGTACCGCACGACTGGGTATTATAGATCATAATAATAATAATAATAATAATAATAATAATAATAATAATATATGTAACACATTTTAAATATCTATTTCCCATCAAATTTATTAGTTCTTAATTACAATCATTAATTATATATTAATAAAAATTTGATCGGAGTAAAATATTAAATATTATTAATATTCTAGTCGTTATAAATTAAAAATTGCGATACTCGTATTACGTATTCTGCTATTAATCGCACGTATGATAATTTTGTACGATGTCTACTAAAATATAGATATTCTAGGTACATAATAATTTACTGATATTTATGAAATCTAATTTTTTACTTCATAATTTTACAGTTTATAGATTGGAAATTATAAGTGTATGTATTGAGTAAAATTTATGTCAAAAATGTGATGATTATATTGTGTTTATTTTTTTTTATGAATTTACACTAATATAAATAAGTCATAATATATTCAGCGACCTAATAACTGTTTGACAAAACTCAAGAAAGAAAGATTCTGGATACACGTCAAAACTAAGTAGTATAACATTAAAACACGCAGAAGTGACTAACATAATATTAAAATCTATTTCAATTATTATTTCAAAAATAGTGGGTGGTACTTTGTTTAACTACATAGATATTTTATATGAATCATTTTTCAGAGATCTAATAAATACAAATATAATCTAATCTAGAAATCTATATACTTTATACACTAATGATGAAAAAATTGATACTTTATATGTTTAATGGCTAAAATAATAATTTCATTTCATACATTTTGAACAATATTATTTGAATTACAATGCATTTTAAATAGATCATTGCATTTTGTACTTTAACCGAGTGTATTATATATTATACAAAATATATATTACGTATATAAATCGATATTAATACATCACAATTAGTTTTAATTTCTAAGAGTTGCGCACAACCATTTTCTAAGAAAAATATAAAGTTTGGTTGAAATTTCATTTATATATCTTATATCAGTATACATTATAATGTACTGTAATTTATTAAACAAAAGTAAGAGATCTTTAATAAAATATATGTTTATTATATGATCAGCTGGACGAGAGGGTATTACATATTTGTCTTATGATGATGTTATTATTTTAATCTGAAAACATACATGTTGTAGAGTTATAAATACTTATAATCATTATAGTGTACCTAAGTTCAATAATCACTGTATGCTTACGTATATCAATCATGTATATCAGATTAGACACATAATTTGTTAGTAGATAGTTTTCGGAAAATAAATAATAAATATTAATTTGTTTTTCTCGATATAAAATGTAAGTTTATATATTATGACTTGAGAGTTAAATAGAATGTTATACATCTCGTAATCAATGTATTATATTTTGATTATTCTTATTCATTAATTATTTTTATGGGCGCTTGCAATTTTATAACATCCTATTTGCCATTTATATATTATTTGATATATAATCAACACTATAAAGTATTTTTTTTAATGTATTATGAATAAAATACTTACTTTCACGAGATATAGACTCATATTGTTTTGAAGTCATACACTTATAATTTAATTTAATTCAAAACGATTTAAAAGTCGTATAATTCGTTTAAACTATATAGTTTTATTTATTTATAAATAAAAAATGTTTTGAAATTTGAAGTATTATATCATACAATTTTATGATATATACAATATACGTAATAGGAACAATCTTTTCGGTGTCATGTTACATTAAATTTCATTTATCAGACATAGGATAAAAATTAATATTATATTATTATTAAATATTATATTCTTGAGTATATAATCTAAATAATTACTATTATAAAAACATATATTTTTAGTTTAACTTGATAAATTTCGTTCATTCAATACAATTACTTATTCAACTCATTCTCAATTTGAGACGTTATACTATACTAAAATATAGCTTGAGTCAGTAAAAAAATCATTTACTGTGTTATCATGTCTAAAGTTATGGCTTAATCGAATAGGAGAGACGTGTTCAAATCATCCAAATGATGTGAATGTTTAACTCGTAACCTAATTTATCATATATCATGCAAACACTAATCAGTAATCAGTTTAACGAAACGCGTGTCGTACATCGTAAACATTTAAAACAATAATATTATACTGCCTCGGCGGGTCCATCGGTCGACGTCGCACTACGTTTTGATGCGACTATGTGAATGTGATTCAGAGTTCAGACGATGGTGAAAGATGAATAAAGTACGAGTGATAATATTTTAAAACCATAAAAATAAATTTATAGGTATACGTATAATGTGTACTGCACGTGGTTGATATATCTGTACAGTGTATACAAACGCTTATATAGATGTTTTTTAGATAGGTAGCGATTAGTGGTGTAGGTTTTTATTTTCTACTTTTACCGTTTTAGACGATTGCTACAAAAAACATAGTATAGGTAATGGAATTTTACTACGATTTCGGCATATTTACATAATTATTATGTATAGCGCACGACTACTACACATTTGGTTTTACCACTACTACACTCACACACATGTATATGTATTATGTATATATCGTATATCATATTTGTATATATAAAATATATACAACGTAGGTACCTGTTAGATTTCACCAAATTTTATGCCATCGTATTATATGTAGGTATGTGTGTTGTTTACATAAAATTAATGTATGTATAGGAGCATTATTTTAAATACGTACTAATTTATATTAAATACATCAACTCAGGGTAGAGGGAGTTGTAATGTTAATTTCATAAAATGAAAATGTAGATATTTATAACTATGTTTATTTTAATTTTTTATTCAAAATATAATAATAATTATTTTGTATACATCCTACATTAATATATGTAAACATTTATAGAGCATATTTTTAAGATTTAATTACAGGTAAGACACACATTTTAAGTGGTTGATATATGTAATTATATATTAAAAGCCGTGCAAATAAAATATAAACTTAAAAATAATCCGACGTTAGGTACCTATACATAATAATAATAATATGGCGTTATGACAATAATCGAATCGGAAACGAATCTCCCCTCCTACATTCCGGCAACCCGGCACTTTAATAGCGATGGTGGTTGTACAACAACAAAATTAATAATCGTTCGAACACACGGCGGCGTTGCACTGCAACAATTCTCATATTATAGGCGCTCGATAATAATAATTATTATGTTTTAATGTTCTGCGCGGATCGGTCGAGTATATTATTCTGCTGTAAACCGCGCGAATAACGATTTCATTAATAAATCACCACTCAATGCATACATTACTATCGTACTATATGGGTGTTGGGTCGCGATTAAACACGCAGGTTTCGTTTGCGCCGCGCTCAAAGAGAAGACATAATATACCTACACGTCATATTGTACGAGATAGAACGTCGGACTACGTTTCGAACGAACTCGCGTACTTATGTGTATGTATCGCCCTATATCATACCGGTGAAAATATTGTCGTATAAACCGCACCGGTATAACGCTCGTAACACTCTCGACGTCGTTATTATTATTTTCGTTATTGTTTTTTTTAAGCCGTACGTCGAGACCGTCGCCACTCGCCCCGTTTTCAGTCGCTCTGCAACACGCGCCGACCGCGTCAATTAGTCTAGTGCCGTGCGATGACGCGTGCACGGTGTATACACAACGTACGCGGCGTATACGAATAATAAAATATGCACATGCACACACACCGCACAAATATACCTACCTACATATTATTATATGCCGCGTAATGTATTATAATATTATAGTGTGTGTGTGTACCGTATACGCCACGCGATGTGAAAGTTCACGGAACGGCGGAGGTACGGGTTATATAATTGCGTTACGGCGGCCCGAGGGTTAAGCCGACCGTCGCCGGTCGCCTTTCAACCTTTCTTCTTTCTTCGTCGTCGTCGTGATAATATTTTAACACGCGCACAACCGATATATTATAATGATATTATAATACCGCGCGGTGCGCGTATGCAGGTACATCATGTGCGTATTACAATGCGATATATTATTATAATAATAATTTATAATATATTATGAGGACCGCGAGAAACTCTGTGCACAGGCGTTGCACACAGCTGTTGTAGACGTGCGCCGCAATAAAGTATAATTTAATAATAATACACTGCGCCTAAACGACGACGACAACAATGCGTGCGGCGGTGTTGCGTGTATTTATAATTTACACCGCCGATCGAGATCGCTCTCGGGGGCGGCGCCGCCCCGATGATCGAACGCCGCGGGGTGACCGGGCCGCCGGCGACTCGAAACCACCCGAGGAAATACGTACGTAATTAATAATTTACAACGATGTTGTGACGCGGCGCGGCTAAAGCTCGGGGGAGATGTTGACGACAAAAAACGCATCGAATCGTTATAATATCGTAGTAAAACTCCTGAATAATAATTATATTCGACGATTTGTTCGTGGATATATATATATATATATATTTATAGTTTTATAAACTGTGGAATATAATTTTCGGGGGTATGACGACTGTAATGCAACATTCAAAACAGTAACTATCAATAACCACGATATCATGTGCTCGAAATTATCAGCTGTGCAATTTCGTGCGAAATGTGTTAGCAGGTTTGAAATTCAAACTTCGCGAATTTAAATTCATGCCATACCTGTCAACAATGTGACTATGACTGTTTGAATAAATTACTCAAAGCCGAATAAACATCAGCCAGCTCTATGCGCAATCAGAGCGAACGAATTAATAAAATATATGTGAGGTCGACACGAATAATATTATAATATTATGGTGTTTATATAGAGCTGTAAAGGTATGTAACTGGATTTCTACATTTCGCCAAGTTCTCGGAATAAAAAATAATATAGTTTGGTCACGAATATCGTTCGACACTCGATTTTCAATATTATTGTTTTTGAAAACCACTTTTCTTTTTTAATATCAGGAATTCTTTAGTCATTCGCAGGCAGTTATTTTGAGGTCTCATATTTTTGATCGATGTATTACCGTAATCTCCTAACCTATATTCTGCGATATCATAATAATGACGATTTTTACCACAGCCGCGGCCACCGCAATAGCAGATGCAAGCCCGGTGCACGTACCTGTATTGTATTATATCATAATGCAGCACGATGACGACAACGCCGAAAACGACGTTCTAAAAACCGAATTTTCACTTTTATTTCGACCTTTTTTCGTTTTTTTTTTTTTTTTCCACTTTCCCCTCTCTCAGCTGCCGCCGTGCACTAGTCCGTCCAAGGTTAAGCGCAGCTATCGCGAACGGATGGGCCGGGAGGTGTGCGCGCGCACGTGTGAGGAAGGACATTTCGTGTCGAAATCGTATAATAGTCGCGTGTACTATGCATGTAACAGTGTTAGTATTTTACTAATTTTAATACAACACTATAGTAATAGAGTTAGTAGTAGTAGCAGTAGTAGAAGTAGTAGTAATAGTAGTAGTAAAAGTAGTAGTAGTAGTAGTAGTAGTAATAGTAGTAAAAGTATTAGTAGTATTAGTAGTAATAGTTTTGAGTCTGAGATCATTTGCTGCTGAGGTTACGCAATGGGCCGAAAACAGAGCACACGCACACTCGTCCGTTTGTGCGTGTGTACGTATGATTGTGTGTTTGCGGCGTGTGTGACCTAAATTCGGTTTTCACGTACGCATATACGGCGGGCGTATGGATATAATAATTACTATATAATAAAATATTATAATTGTATACTCGCCGTACAATGTTTAGATATTGTAATGTAGTCGGTTGTGATTTAAGAGTAAAATTCAGCCCGAGAAAACTATTTTACCGGCTTTCAAATGTGTTCAAGGCATAAAATATGCATGCTTATTTTTAAGTTTTATTAAACGTTTTGCCCCAGAATTGGTGATTACTAAATAAAATAATTCTTGTTTTGCATTGATTAAAAGACAGTATAGGTACTATAATTCACGATAGTTTAAAAAGATGTAGGTACATTATTTTATCTAACAAATGAGTACAATCACTTTGTTTGTAATGATTTCAATAATGTCTTCAACACCAATATTCTTCAGTTTGCTTTTCTCTACAACCATAATTGAAAATACTTTTAATTATTATTTAAAAAAAAACAGCTTACTACCATTCACAGCCCGACGGGTAAAGTCCTAATTTTCAAGGTGCCGTTGGTGAACTGCTTTCTTTTCAAGTTAATAATGTAAACCCTCTTTTTCTTTCACAAACAAAAATTTATTTATTATTACAGTGATCAGATTATATTATATTATATCTTATTTAGATTAAAATCAAGTTATAACTTTACTTTTTTAATGGTTGGAGGAATGAAGTGGAGTGGAAGAAGTAAACAGGCTGTTCAACATTAAATATTTATATATTAACATTTTCAAAAAAAAAATATTTTGCTTCGTAGTATGAAATTTAAAACAAATATAAGGCATTTAAAAAGTATGAATTATAAAAGTTTTTAAAAATGTTTGATTAGTTATTAAAATATTTAACAAATTAAGTAAAATAAAAATTTTCAAAATAGTTTTTACTTTTAAGAAAAATATTTTTACTAATACCTGTTTATATTTGTTTGTGTAAATAACTATTCAATATCAGTTTAATAAATCTCTTAGACGTTCATGTATCTATATGCTCAAAGTTAAATATGAAAACCTATATGTGGGTCTAGGTATATTATTTTCTTAAATTTGATAAAACAGTTATTTTTGTAAATTTACTATTTACTATCAAAAAAAAAAAAAAAAAAAAAGAAAGATAAATGGTTTATTCTGCACTTACAAATGTGCTATGTTGCTGTTTTGATGCGTGAATAAGACGAAAATAATAAATGCAAATATGACGTCTTAAGTTTTAATATTTTTTGAAATACATTATTTTTCTGCTGTAAATATTTAAGTAACTTTTTGATAAGAATTATTTCAAAAAAAAAAATGCTATAACAAGAAAAATATTTTTCTATATTATATGTAAATTTGATTTCCTAACTTGATTTTATCCTGAACGATTGTTTTTCATGTAAAACAATTTATGTATTTAATTTCGTAACTTTTATTATGCAACAACCAGAAAAGATATTTAAGATTTAAAATTAGAATTGTTTTCAATGTATCATTAATATTACCAATTTAGCAATATCAAAATTCTTTAAAATAAAATAGGTCGGATGGTGTAGTGGTGTACTTTTAAAATAATACTATAACACATTTATGTCAAAAATAATAACAACTATATTCTAATCATATAGAAAATAACATCTTGCTCATTTTGGATTGAGTATAAAAACTTGAAATATGTATTTATTTTTTTCGGCATTTTATACGAGTACTACCTTCTTTTTTTTTGTGAGTAGAGGTTGTGGAGCTAATATGTTATAAACGATACGGACGTCGTTTTCGGTTCACTGGTCAGTAGACACAAAATGAATCTGATATTATTATTATAACGTATTTGCTCGGGAACGTGATAAAGTTTGATTTTCGTATTAATTTTTAACCAAATACCACTTATCTTAATATATATGATAATATGTGATTTACGCACATTGCACGCTTGTGAATATCTACATATTAAGATGCCACACAATATCACGTTATGTTTTCACATCCCATCAGGCTGTCACTGTGGTGTTAAGTATATACATGTGGTCCGGAATATATATTACATCTACCTATTTATGCAGTACGCCATATTGGTATAGCCGCATAGATACGACGGTGGAAGTTTTTTCACATTTTCATAATGTTTTCTAAGTTTCGGTTGGATCGTCATCAATTGAAATAGTTATAACTACACTTTTATGTATGCCACAATTTATTTATTTATAGAGAGGAGGGATCTTTTTAATGGCAATAAATACATATCGTAAGTGATTAAATGCGGTTAACTTAAAAAATGAAATAGTTTAATTGGTTTTTTCTACATCATCTGGACAATTTGAGTGTTACCCATTAACCCACTGGTGCTGGCATAACATGAAACGTACATTTTTATGATAATAATATTTACATGCATACTACACGTGTATATATTTTTATAGAAATTACTGTGAGATTTATTTGTTTCATTGGTCTAATGTGTACACACAGATGAGAATTTTTTTAAGTAAACCGAAAATATGTGATAGATTACAAGGCTATACAATAAATACATGTGTAAATTAAAATACTAACAAAACAAATATAAACGCTGAGCAGCTGCAAGAATTGAATGTTAACACTCAATACCCGATGCTACAATTATTATTTACTATCCAGTAATCAACATAATAAATTATTTATTTCATCATAATTTTTTTAATCATTTTATTGTAACTATAATAATTGTATTAAATTAATAGAAAAACACTTTCGTATTACCCAAAACGTCGAGAAACATTTAAACATTTTAATAGAAAAGGTCATAACATTATATAATTTTTATAAGTATTTTACAAATATGAAATTTATTGACAAATTTCTATAAATTCGTTTTTTCTCTATCAATTGTATATTCTAAAATTATTTCTCGTAGTTGCGATTATCTAGTAGGATAAGACACTACAAATAAAGAAGTCAATGTGCCATGTATATACACTAAACATCATAAATACATTTGTATTATAAACATTTTCAATTACCGTTCCAGTTTGTTTTTCACAATATACTTTTATACAACTATTATATTATTATATAGGACGCATTATATTATACTTGCATCGTCAACAGGTGTGTAGGCGTGTGTATGTGTGTGCGTGTCGGAGCGAGCTTGAGTGCAACAAGTTTACCATATTTGTATTCGATTATTCTACATGGTATTTATAATAATATTCCATGCGTCATTTTTTTCTTATTTCTTTTGTCATCGTACGATAGTAAATAATAATTAAATAACGAACTACAGCTTTCGTAATGATTTTAGCGCGATGATTGATGTCATCTAGCCATTTTGTACATATCAATACACCAATATATTATTATAATAAGGAAAATTATTATTATTCCCATACCTAACTTAAGTTTAGCACAAGTATTAAAAATAATATCTTTCATAATTTTAGTGGTTTTTTAGTGGTAGTCAGTTGTGCGTGTTTTGCGATTATAATGTATATTATACATGACCCGATGAAGTATCTTTCATTTTAAAATAGTTTTTAAATTATTAAGTAATTATATGTAATCTAGATAAAATATAAAAATAAATATTATTATAACCTACGGCTACGAATTTCGTACAAAATGATAATATGATATTATTAGTAGTTTCGAGGTGTTCTAAACCAGATATGAACACTGTTTTCGGACGTAAATCATAATGATAAATTAAACATAATATTATATAACGCTGAACTAGATATACATATAACCCAAATTCACCCAAGAAAAATGAACAAATATATATTTACGTCAATTCTCTGGCAAATGAGCATCGGTATACTTCGCGTTGTTAATTAATTCGACAGAGATGGGTAATCTGCCTTTGTCAGATTATGCATATAATTTTAACTTTTCTAATATATTTAAGAAAAAAAACGTCAGCGTGTGCGTATATTTCATAATCAATATAAACAAATGTATAGCCATCATAGACTTAATTAAAAAACAATTCTTCTACAAATGGGTGAAGGAGTGGTACTTAAAAGTCCATTAAATGCTCCAAGTCCCGTGACATAAATACGTGTTTGTTTACAAAAGTCAAAGCATCGAGTACTTGGGTCTCAACAATATATAATATATCATAGCATACACTTTTCGAGTAAACGATGATAAATTATAATGTTATGACATTTTTCGAGTTAGAAAAATTCATTGCTGTCAAAACTCATTAAATTTTTTTATCATTTACAGAGGATGATGTTTATGCTGCCTAATATTTACGTGTATCCGAGTCGTTATTTTCATTTATCATTAACCTAATCTAACTTATATGCGTATATGTATGTATATAAGTATACAACAAGTGTTTATTACTTTTATGTTTAAAGGAAAATTTGACCAAAATCATTTTTATTGCTTAAGTGTTAATTTTCGGAAATAAAATTTGTTCCGTACCTACTGTAAGTCTCAAGAGTATCGTAAGAAAAAGAGTTTAGTTTTGCACATATCACTAATTTTCTCGCTAATATAGAAATATATACCTATTAATTTTCGTTAATACTAAACTTTTGTAAACACACTCAAAAATGAAATTAAATTAAAATTTTATCTATCTTCATTGTTATCATATATAGCGGTAGTGTGTACATTGTGCAGGTATATTCACATAGCTTTATGTACTTGTAAAATGTCTTATATTAACAAATATATAGGCCATCATAATAATTGAAATGTGAAAATATCAAAATAAAACCTTATTATAAAATTAATTGACCCCATCAACGAAAGAGACTTTAAACAGTTTTTAATTACATTTTTTGTTACAATATGTTCGTGATTAAAACAGTTCTAAAACCCTTTTGATACGTATATAGTCGGATGATAGTTTCAACCGATTAGAACAATATGTATGAATCTAGATCAGATTTTGATGATTAAAAAAAAAAATAAATAAAAAATATGTATTGTATGCTATTTTGATTTCAAAGGTTTATACATAATATTTTTTATTTTACTCTTCGATATACATATAAATACCTAAAAACACTTCATATGTTGCATATGTTTATCGATTATAGATGCCCAAGGGTAACTATAATTATTGTACAGAATTAAATAAATGCTGTTTATGTGATACGCATTGTAATTGCTGATGATCGATAACATTGATCCATATAAATATATAATATATTTTACTGTATATTTTAATATATACTATTATATTTACCTATTTATACAAGTCATTCATTCTCAATACATAAAAAAGATCTAGATTCACAATTTTTTTTTTTTTTTTTAACAAAATTATATATAATATAATTATTTTTTTATTTTATTGCTTATTGATTAAAATAAAATCTTAAATATTATAAAAATAGATACGTGTGTATAGAATCGTATTAAAACTTTTATTATCATCTGTCGTTCAAACAACCGAAAACGGCAGCAATTTCTCTATTATTACGATTATATATAGTACCTATCTATATTTTATACATCATTTATACTATAAATCGTATACCATATACTAATCTCGAATCAATTTTTATTTATCTGTTGTACAGCCACGGCCAAATGATGTATGATACTGACTCTGAGTGCGGCAATGCCGCACCACTGACCCTGCACTATGGCAACCACCACGTGTACCTGATGGCGGAAATCCAACAAGCTGGCGATGAGCATTCAGACATGGATCTGATGTGTGAGCAGGGCGTCACCATTCGGGCCCACTCTCTGGTGCTAGCTTCCGTCAGTCCGCTTGTTCGGCGACTACTCAAAGAAGATAACGTGTGCATGTACCATAACCTGGTGCTTCAGTTCCCGGAAATCAAGGAGTCACACATGAAAACGGTGCTGGACTTTATTTACACCGGACAGGCTAGCGTATTGGTGAGTATTAAAATAGAAAACTATTATAAATTATAATAGCTTTGCGCAGTGGCGATATCGTAACCAATAAGGTTCATCCGAGGTGCGATTATTGATAGTTGAAAAAACTATAAATTATAATAATTAATAATATTTACCACGTCGTTAAGTCGAATTAGTTGTTTATATTCTGAGCTTAGTCTATAATAAAATGCTGAATGTTTTACAAAAATATATTATTTACTTATGACTTACAAGAATTGTATTTTTTATTATTCACATAGGTATTTAAATAAACAACCAATTTATTTCTCGGGGATTTTTTATTAGTTATTGACTTGAAAACTTCAGTTTTAGTTTGGCATAATTGTAAATGTGATTTTTTTCTTTTAATTAGATTACCTTTGATAGTCACCGAGATAAATCTCGTACTATTTTCCATCTCTTTCGTTTATTTACACTAATTACATTATACTCGAATATTGAAATTCATGATGTTGTTTTTACACTCCTGTAGATAAACACATCATCGTAATGGAATTTGCATTATCTATTAAATTGGTGATACTAGTGATATTAATTAATTTTATGCCACTCGTGCACACCATTGTGTAATAGTGCAGTCAGATAGAAAACGCTATTAAAAGTACTTATATATAATAAATATATAGGCTACTATTTTATAATATTTTATCAACTAAAATACAAATATATATTATTTTAGCATTTTTAATTAAAATAAATAAATAAAAAAAAAAATTTAAGAAACGAGTACATACTTCTATGAGTTCTATGTACATTATTTCTAACATATTGTACATAACAGCACGCGAATATACTTTATATTATATACCCTGACTTAATCTAACGTAGAATTTTGGTTGTCGTAGTTGTATGAGTGTGGTGTTTTTGCAGGAAAATGAATTCGACGAGGTGGTTAGCTTATTGAACTTGTTGGAGATTCGATCAGACACGTGGCAAAGGGCTATGTACGAGTCGGCATCGTCATCGTCACCACCACCACCCGGACAACCGCCGTCAGCTGCGTCATCGGACTTGTCTGCAAGGACGGATCCAGAAAATCTGTCACCAACGTCCCGATGTGAAGTACACCCCAAAAAGCGACGGAGACGGTCATCCGTACCCGTAAATTTGTCCATCGACACGAAAAATGACGAGGATACGTCCGTTACCCAATCTAACTGGCGGGTATCTAAAGTGAGTCCTTGTCATGTCAAACAGAAATATCTGATACATAATATATCACAAGTAGGACCTAAATTTAAATTATTAAAAAATAAAGTAAAAATGACTTGATCACAATAATAAAAAAAATTAACTCAAATTGTTTTTAGTATTTTTATCATAAAAATAAATTTAATACGCGTATAAAAATTTAAGGAAATTTCATTAATTTTATGATTCATACATTATGATGAAAAAACTATAAATATCAATGACTTATTGATAATAGTTTATAGCTTTTATCGTTAATCAATTTATTAAGAGTGTCTTGTTCTTATACAAAAATTAAAAATACGGTTATTTTAAAATCTACGTTAAACTATTTTATGTGCATTAGTTTATAAGTATTACACAAATTTAAGAACGTTTTTTGAGATAAAAATTTTAAATTTTACACTTAAGACCGCGCGAAACAAACGTGTCGCGGACGACGACGGCAATGGATATAATATCGATTCAACTTGTAATTTTATACCGTTGTTATATTTTTACAGATACAGATTATATACAATGTTGTTGTATATCTGATTAAAATGTTTTTAAAAGTTATATAATATTACAATAATAATATTGGTTGATATTGAGAAGAGTAAAATATAGACAAATATAATATACAAACGTCAAGTATCGAATGATGGAAATATAGTTTTTTTTTTTTTTTGTAGACATTTCAAGTTTAAATGAGTAGCAAATTTCAGGGTATACTCTTGCCAATATTAATAAATAAAATTTTTTCAGAAAATTATTTTGATTTATTTAATAAAACAAAAAATAATAATATAGGTTGGTCGTTTTCATAATTGAAAAAAAAATCTATTTGATAAAAGTTGTAATATTCAGGATTTTTTTCAAAAATTTACTTTTAATGCGTAGATCTTATGTTATAAAACGACTCAATATGCATCAATTAATTATAATAATATGATTATTACTTGATCACTTACATATTGGTTTTTATTACATGTGTAGTTCGAAGAGAGCCACCGGAAGTTGAGGAGGCGAAGCAGTTCGCCGTTCGATGACTATGCCCACCACCACGAACGTGAATACCACCACAACGGTTTCCAACCATTCCCGAAACGTGAACCACACTGGGTCGAAACTGAATACCGGAGTTCGCAACTTCAGTACAGTTGTGAGGTAAACTTACCGTACATGGACTCGGCGGAACCAAACTTAGATCCCGAGATCGAAGAGACAAATGATTCGGACAGCAAGGACGCAAGGCTGAATCCCGCCGACTACGTGGTACGCATAATAATATTATATTAGAATATATTTAATTAGAAGAATTTTACTAATAATGAATAAGTTTCTCCGAAAAATTGGTTTTATCTAGTTGCGCTGAGCTTAAGTATACTTTAAACTGACCTTTTTAGTTAACACTACTGCTCTCGTATTTTTTTAATTATTATTGAAAATAATTAGCCCAATGTTACAAATATAGGTACATAATTAAAGTTTGCAACAAAGTTATTTATCTGAATTTAAACGATAAAATAAATCTATTTATTTGATAAGTAATTCAAAAACAATGGAATTAAATCATTAAACTATAAGAGAACTTGTGTTCAAAACACCTGTTGTCGCATAATTAGGGAAAAATTTCCCGACCAAAATGCATTACTAGTGACGCAATATCAATTTATCACAATTTCATGATAATATTCCCAGCGTATTTTAGCAAGAAATGATAACATTATGTAATGTTATATGTGTATATTTATATATATATGTGTGACCAAACACGAAGTCAATACCACGTATTTTGAAATAGCTTTTTCTGCATCTCTGTTCCAAGAAATGTCTTTTGAGCTTCAATAATATGGCATGACATTAAAGAGAGTAAGTAATTAGAGTAGTCTTTATATAATTAAATTGAATGGATTTTTCTTATCTTTACGTTGTGTATTCGAAAATCGACCATAGATGTAGTTTGGCTTTAATAATTTTTTAGTGATAATTAATTTAAATAACTTTTGCAATCTATAATAATTATACTTTAATATTAAAATAATACATTATTGAGGTGAATATTATAAATGCGACATAGTTCAACTTGATGTGCAGTGACGTGAAATGTTTTTGAAATTTCTCTCAAAAATGAAATTCTTTTACTTTAAATTTAATACGTTTTTATAATATATTGAAATGCTGGCACAGGTTTTTACATGCGTTTTGTAATTATTATTTGTACGATTTAATATTTCGATAAGTATAATATTGTCCAAGTTAATGAAAATCCGCGTTTATTTACATAAACTACCCTGATATCATTAAAAACCAATAATCAAAATTAAACAGCTTTGACGATAATAAAAATGTTGTACCATCGACGCTGTTGAATTCTCGAGAGCTTAAATTCTACTTTTATTCTATAAAACGTAATAATACTACGGTCTGACTTATATTATGAATTCAGAAATTTTTTTACGCAACTCCTAAGAATGTCGAGATAGCAACTTAAAAACCTGAAGTGATTATTAAAACATATTTGAATGGAATTTTGTAAAGATAAATCATCAACCTTCACCGTATGATTTTTTTTCTTTCAAAAAGTCGAATGAGTAGATAATGAATGCACGAAAGTGGTATTCAATTTTATTATGTGTTTATACTATTATATCTGTCATTACTTGGAACATCTATTAAATTATTATTTTCACCAACTTGCCATTTATTCTTGATTTTTAATCTACTAAGTCTATGAAATGTTCCCTTTTCGTTCCCGTCCACACCCATTTTCTTGAAATTCATATAATTATGTAGTAAACGGCGGTCAATACATACGTATATGGTGTAAAATATGCATTCTATATTTGTATGATGTAAAACAGAGACTTAAAAAAATTATGAAGTATGTATGACGTATGTATATATTATTTTTATTAATATTAAATTATTTTAATGTGATTTACCGAAATTTCACGGTAATTGCAACTTAAAAAAAAAACGATGGCACAAATAAAATGAAAAAATATTTGTGCTGCGTATTAGATATCTCATAATAAATTATTAACTTCTTGTGTGTATGTTGTCTAGTAAACAAAAAATTATTTAAATGTGCAGGTCATATAGAAAGAAGTATATTATGCAAAACAAATAATAAATATATTATTATAATATAATAGAAATTAAACCCGTTCTGAAGAATATTTTTTATTCATTTTGATCAACATAATATTGCAGTATTGTATTTTAATATCTTTCATAATACGAATAGTATGCACAAGATTTATGCGAATGAAAGGAAAACTTACTTAGTAAAACAATTAGCAAATCGAAACTATTGTTACTTATCTAAAGTATAGTATAATTGGAGTTTTGTAAACTATCGATAAATTAAATCAATAAAACAAATTGCAAAACCTCAAAAAATATATTAAACTAAATTATATTGTGCATAAAAAAATAATAATTTAAACACTTGTAGTATGTATTAAAACGTAAATAAAAA
This sequence comes from Melanaphis sacchari, assembly GCF_002803265.2. NCBI lineage: Eukaryota > Metazoa > Arthropoda > Insecta > Hemiptera > Aphididae > Melanaphis > Melanaphis sacchari. Next base: position 702,876 of record NW_020270976.1, on the reverse strand, counting down.
CATATTTTATAAATTATTGTTTTAAAACCTATATACCTATATATTTTGAAACAAAAAATTCTGAATTATTTTTAACAATTATAATAATATATATAAAGCAAAAGAAAGCAGGTTTATTTTTCTTCGTACATTTATAACATTTTCTTCATTTACTTCACTGCACACTAACGTCTATTTCAGGTATTGCCATATCCATATCATTCGACTTAAGTTTAATAATATTTTTAAGAGTTAAATAATATCATTAATAGCGTATGTTACTAAAAAAAATATTCAAAGTTAAAAATAAATCTTAACTTATTGATTATTAGTTACATTCTAATAAATCGGTTTATCATAATATTGTTTTTATTAAAAATAAATATGGTGTTCTTGAAATGTGTAGAAAAACTGGTTAAACATGTAAAATAATTATTAAGTATAAAATAAAAACATCGATTGTTTTTATAAAATATTAAAAATACAAAAATACGCATAAGATGAAAATAAATAAATATGTATTGTTTTTTAAAAATTAACTAACATTTATTTTAAAAATATGAATTTTCAATCGTTATACCTAAATTCTTCATTTCTTTAAATGAATTCCTAGTTTGGTGATTCACAACTCCTAAAACTACAAGTCAAACTAGTTATAAAGTATAAAGAACGCGAGTTTAATGCTGCAGCGTAAAAGCTATTCATTTGCCGTTATTTCGTGATCAAAAATACTTATGTATTTAGTTTATAGACTTATCCATCGTTTGCGTTGTTTAAAATGAATATAAATTTAAAAGTAAATATTTTATTTATGACCCATAATAGATATAGTATTTAAAAATGCCCTTCTTATATTTATAGTTAGATTCTTGTGGGCAAGACACAAAATAGCATATGCAGCTAAAGACTAAAGTGCTGTATTTTTTTATAAATTAGCTCGTATACTTTAAGCTATATATCGAAACTTAAACTTTTGTCTAGCCTTAACCAACCCATCACAAAAGAATATTTTTTTACTCGTCAATAGTTAGGTCAAAGATATTTTTTTGACCACGACCATTCTGTGCAGGTGACTCCGAGAAAACGAAAGAAACAGCCTGGCTTCCAGAACTCTCCAGCCCAGAACCCACCGTTCGTGCCCATGTACTTCCACGAGATGGCGTTCAGGCACCAGAAGATCACGCAATCACTCAGCTCCTTTGTGCATCATCCATTCGGGTCCACACCACAGCCACCGCTGACCCAGCCACGGACCACGGACGACGGTGATCGAGACACTCCACCGCACAGGACACCCATCTACATGGGCCGGTCCAGATCTCAGGACTCCGGCGTGTACAGACCGCCACCGCCGCAGCCCCAGCTGCAACCACCACCGCCACCACCATCAGACGACTGCAGTCCACCTCCACCGTCCGGACAGTCAACCCAGTCGTCATCATTTGGCAGTTTCTCTGAAAACGGGTCACCTTGGAAACCATCGCCTGGTACGTTTTTCGTTAAAGTATTAAGATATACCCATAGACACGAAAAGAGGAATAGAGGAATGGATAGGAGATTACAGTTATCCAAATTTTTACTTAATAAAATCATGAGAAGTCGACCTGAGTTATCAAAGCATGATAGCAATATAATATTATTGATAATTCACTTCAGTTAGCTTCCATTTTACAATCACAAATCCTTGTATTTAGTATATACGAGAATATCCATTTTTTTATTATACAAAGATATTACGACTTGAAAATATAAGTTCTAAAATACTACATATTTTACAATAGATAAGACATTTTAGAAACTATAAAAATAGAAAAGATACCTGATTTTCCGTGCGCTATATCTTTATTCGCGATTTATCAGTATAGGTGAATAATTCTATAAATTACATTAAATCTGCATGAATCCGTATAGGTCTTTATGACGGTGCTTAATATGTTCTTCTGGCTATAGACCTGATAAGAATATGTTTATTGATATATTTCATATTACTCGTACTTGTATAATGTATTTCATCGAAAAAATATTAACCGATTGATATACTTGTACTAATGAGAGCGAAACATTATACTGCATTATATTATCTAGCGTGCGTGTTTGGCACGTTTAACTAACAATAATATATAGGTATATTGTAATTTCTCACCAAGTAGTGGTTTCAAAATTCAAAAACTTTGGCACCCACTGAGAAGTTTTGCCGCGGCATAATTAAAATGGGAACCGACACAAAGAAAGTTTTCAAACGTTTGTGTTATTCCATGTATAAAGAAGCTCTCCTCATCCTTGTCTATTATTACACAACTTTTGGGACTACGATATAATAATAATATGACCACGTAAATACGCGCGTGAAGTGTACTGTCTGATATTATATAATACGACGTAAACTGGAATTTTATGCAAGTTCGATAACAGGCTGCACAGTGAATATAATGATATTTTAATGCCAACGAAAAGAAGAATGTGCTAGTTCGGTTTTTATAACATTCCCAAATATTGGTGAGATAATTTTTTTTTCTTATGGGAATAGGAATACATTCATATATACCAAGAAATCAAAGAACCCACTATGTTGGTTGTTCATGTTATCAATCTAAAACCAAGGTATAATAATAATAATAATAATAATAATAATGTGGTATATAAATATGAATTATAACTACAACTTACAAGTAACTGTACTTTAAATCAACTTTTTAATAAAAAATAACACCCATCGTCTTGGTTGTAGATGAATAGTCACTGATAGAAAATTTCGACCTAATATTTGGCTGTATCACTTTAATACTATAAAAGGACACACATTGGTTTGAAAAATGTAAAATATGTTTTGAGTATTTAAAAAAAAAGTTGGGAAGAGGGTAAAGTAATCAACTGCTCTTCTGTTGAGTAGGAATCTAGTGTACTTGTTATTAAGTATGAGCACTGAATAGATGAGTTATACGTATTTTAATTTAATAACAAAATATCATTTTGTATGGTGAAAAACAATTTAGAGCAAAAACGAACTAATCATAAAGTTACCAAATAGTTATCTTAGTAATACTTTTAGGTTTTAATAAATGTTATTTTAAAAAGTGCTGATAAATATATAATTTTTACCTTCAAATATAATATACTATATTTAACAATATGATACTTATAATTAAAACTTCACATTAATTTCAATGTTTTAGTATTTACCAGATGTTTAACCTCATAAAAGTAAATAGGTGTTTTTAACAGTCATCCGTTATAATCCCAATACATAATTATTAACCATACTCAAGATCACCACAGTTAAATTTCTTTAAAAATAGTGATATTTAATTTTCAATTTCATTTCTTTCAATATTTCACGATGGCTAGTTAAGCTATAAAAATAAAATAATCATTATTTATTTCTTATACATCTGCCGCCTTAACCCATTGATGTGCACATTACATCTACTACTGCAGGACTTATCGATATTCTGCAGGATTCATTTAGCGTGGTGATGCGAGTGTTATATTTTAATCGTTATTAAAGTAAAATATTTTATTATCATTTTGTGCCGCGGATAACTGCGTCGAGGACGATATGATTTTGTGTCTGCTTGTAGCGCACACTCCACATTGTTGTGAACAAACATTCTAGTTTTCCAGTTTGTATCATAGCCTATCTCTACCGCGGTGTTGATGTAATCTAATAAATTATATAATTATATCACCATCAAATTGATGGTTGCACATGCTATGGTCCTCCTCGAACGATAACAATATTATTGTGCACGCATTAAGTGTGAACTCGGTCAAATTATTATAGAAAACACATATTATGATAATAATATATTACTAAAATATTTAATGGTATTACTTCTACCATTCCAATACTACTAATAATATTATTATTTACACACATCCAAAATGTCAAAATAAAAAGTGACCATCACCGGTCTAATTTCTCGTACCTACTGAACATTTGAGAACAATATAATTACTGCAAACAAATATTAGTGTATTACATGCTAATTACTCAAAAGTACTAAAATAGCATTCAATAATGTTGTATAATATGATGAGCTCAAAATAAAATTTATCAATTTATATTATAATAATATATTATGGAGTATTGATTACATAATACATTCGAATGGCTAGACTAATTTTTAAAATACATTTGAAATATTTATAACGCCAAATGATTTTCACTATTTTTTATTGTAGTTGTTTTTAAATGACAATAATCTATATTTTTGATTTCGTTATCATAATTGAAATAAATAGGTACCTAATAGTATTCATAAGCGCTTAGAAATTGTATACGAAAAAGCGTGTAGTAATACCGTGAAAAGGGTAGGTATCCCACAAAAGTTTAGATCGTCCGTTTGTCCAAACTTTAAACGCTATTATATCACCAATATATATATATATATATAAGATTAAAATCACAATTTTAATAGTAAACAAAGCCATCATAAGAAGAGATTGCTATTTTGCGAAGCGAAAAATTCCAACGATATCTAACGAGTGTCCGGTCGAAAACCGTCGGAATGTTTTTCGGAAAAATGTTAAAAATGTTAAAAATATTAAAAACATTAAAATGTTGAGTACCCATTCTCTGTCACGTAACGATTTCAACTATTTTTGTTATTTAAATATAATAATATAATATTATATGAAACGGCAACAAATCGCAATATTATCTTATTGACTTTTGGGTTTTTTCGTTTTTTTCTCTCCGCAGACGTGAAACCGATGTCGCTGTCGTCCGAACCGGCGGCGGAAGTGCAGCACCAGCACCAGGCGCACCAGCACAGCTCGCCAGCGTCCGCGGCCGGACCGGCGTCCGCGGCGTCGTCGTCCGACACGGAGGACAAGTCGTCGGGTTGCGCGGGCGGAGCGGGCCGCGAGTACAAGTGCACTTACTGCGGCAAGCAGTTCGGCATGAGCTGGAACCTGAAAACGCATCTGCGGGTGCACACGGGCGAGAAACCGTTCGCGTGCCGCCTGTGCGTGGCCATGTTCAAGCAGAAGGCGCACCTGCTCAAGCACCTTTGCTCGGTGCACAGGAACGTCATATCGCCCGGCACCAGCGCGGCGGACCAGGAGACGGCGGCCGCGTTCAACTGTTGCTTCTGTCAGATGACGTTCGACACGCTCCAGCAGCTGGTCCGCCATTTTTCGGGGCCGCACAACAACTTACTGCTCACCAAAAACCTGAACGCCTGACGCGCGCCGGCCCAAATTTTTTTCTCCTCGCCGGGCGGCGCTCTGTCCCGTGTCGCCGATTTTTTTTCTAATAATGACGATAATACAATATTATCGTCTGTTATTATTTGCGTAATACAAATTTTCAGCGGACAAGACGTGTACCTCTATATTATACAGTTTTTTTTTTTTTTTTTTATAATTATTTTTATTATTATTATTATAATTATTATTATTATTATATGTATAAAAAAAAACCGTTTTTCGTAATTATTTTTATTAGCTGTTATCGTATTATTATTATTATTATTATTATTATTATGATCATCATCGTTACTGTTCTCGTCGTTGTTATTGTTAACTTTTAACGCGTAAAAAATATTCGGCCGGATAGCGATTTTAATCCGGTCCCCTTACCTGTTTAGTATTTTCGGCATGAAACGCTATATCGTGTCCCTTCCCCGTCATTCATTTAGAGGCGCGTATTATACACTCCGACGTGTCTCGTAAACCTGTTATAAATATGATATCTTAATCCAGTGCAATATGTCACACTCCCATCGTCGGCGGAGTCAGAATAAAAAACTTGGAAAAATCTGTGACATCGTCCAAAAGTGTTCATAATGTAATTTATCGCGAACGTTTTCTGATTGTATAATTATTATTTTATATACCTATACATCCTGCGTGTTCACTAATATTTACATAGATTTAAGTGACAAACTCAGAATCACGTATATTCGTCGTTGGTAGGTGCTTATATGCATTCGCAACAGAATTCGAGAAAAAATTCAACAACAATAACAACAACGACAACAATATTGTTATGTCGATGTGTGTAATGCGCACGATTAAATACTAAATGTAGATACTTAATTCGTAGGGAAAATTAAGATCTCTAGCAATGAATAATATGAGCAGTTATATACGTTTAAGTTAAAATAAAATTATTATATGATAAACTACGTCCTAAATCGATCGTTACCTTTATGTTTATAAAACAATAATTATTTGATAATAATATAACTAATAGTGTAACAATTTTAACAAAATTATAATATAAAATATTATTATACGTTCTTTATTGTTTGCACGCAAATACGTGTACTGCAAAGATTTGATGATTGTATGCGTTCAAACTGTCGTCGAATCTCAGCGATTCACTGTATAATTATTTTCGGACCTATTTAATTCGATTTAGTGCGGTCCGCAAACACTTCCAACAATCTTAATGATATCCAAAAAATATGTTTTTAACGTACTTCCAAATGGGTTTTTGGACTTAGCCGCAAGTGAGATCATATTTTGTTGGTTGTACACGATCTCGGTGCAGGTGTCGCCTGCACGAAATCGAAATAGAGATACTTATTTAATTTTAGACACGTTGCATAATTATTGCCCATAAAACTTGTACATAGTAAAATTATGTAATGTATCATAAAATACATAATATTTTTTATATATAATATTATGTTTTTATGAATAAAAAATGTGTACATAATTTATAGTATTGTTACGGTAATAATAGTGAATAGTAATAATAATATTATGTATTGTAATTCGCATTACACAATACATGAACTAAGACGCGTATTAATATTATAACATAGTGACGCGTGATCGAAACTAGTCATAATTTATTCACTAAGATGTGTACGAAATGTAAAAAATAAAAAATATTGCGTGTAAATATGTACTACCTATAAACAACACCAACTGTGTTTGTAAATATTATATATAATGAATAAATGGTTTACTAAAACTTTTACTTGACTACTGTTGTTTTTAATTCATTACAGCCATAAATCCAATATCGATCCAAATACGTGATATATTAAAGACAATGTGTGTGTCTGCAGGAGTTCGATGTGGGAAATTTTCAACAACGCAACGAATTATATTATTTTGAAATGGCTTCTAATACATTCTCATAGGCCAAGACATCGATTTAACGTCAGTGGTAGTGCTTTCGATTAATTCCAGATTTAAATTTCCGGCGATGACGACGTCTATTTGAAAATTATCATCAAAAACATAAATTTTTTTTATTATGCACATTGTGGTTATTTTTAAACCGTGTCATACAAACGTAATGGAAAAATATTGTTGTGTTATTATGATTTCAATATTGTAATTTATTCAAACGCCACCGCTGCCATTTTTCTTCTGATCCTGACCTCTTTCGCGCCATTGTGTCGAGTATCGGTGACTTGTAGAAAACAGATGTATATGTGACGCGAATTGTTCGCAGCATTAATAATATGCAGAACATTATGTAAAAATTGTAGTGTAGTGTACAAAGTATAAGCGTGTTGTTATTTTGATAACGATAATATCATTGTGAGAACGGTTGGAAATATGTCATTGTATATAATGAACTGACGTGCATCGAGTATCCGACTTTATCTTCTGTCCTAATATAATATCCTGTAAATTAAAGTAATAGTGTATCAGCTACCGATATCCTGAAACAAATTTCATATTGCAAGCAATAGTTTTAAAACAAACTTTACACTAATTATATTTGTTTTAAAATATCGATAATGGAGTTAATTGTTTTTTAATAATTATTAAAATTGGTATAGAATCGAATAAATTTGCAACTAGTCTTGAAAATAAAATATTGAATAATACGCGTAAATAACTGTCACTTCAGAAATAATTTAAATTTTAATAAAATTTAATTGACAAAATTACCTATTAAAATAACGTGAAAAACGAATACGGTACCATACTATGATACCACGGAGTTGTTAAATATGTCACTATTATATCATGTTATTTTACCTTTCCCCTGATTTTATTTAAATGTTTCTCTCGTGGCATTCGCTAAATCATCAAAAACTGTCAATTCATCATACAGTTATCATACAACTAAAACTATGCTATAGTACAATACGCTATATGGAATTTAGTCTGCACACAATGAAATTTAATTGTTTGAATGCATCATGTAAATTAGGTATAATAAAAATTATCATATTTATAAAAATAAAAACTTTTTTCTCATATGACAATGACATACATGTTATGTAAAAGTTTCTTATATTTTATGACCGTGTTTGGTCGTAATGCAATGTGGTAAATTGGCCAAACGCCCAAACATAGTTTTATCATACACTGATTATGCTAATTATAAGTAGAAATTAATAAACCAAAAATATATTTTAGTTAGAATTAAAAAAAAAAAAAATTAATTTTTAAAACAATACATAAACCAACACTTTATATTTGATAAAAGTCGCTGAAACGTAAATTTAATAGACGAAATACGACCTTAAATATGTAATATATGCATTTAAATTTAAAAAAAAAAAATGTGAAAAGAAAAAATAATAATATGCATTAAAAAATGAAAATATTCATATTTCAATTTACTACACCATGAAACGTATGCTGTGCTTATTCAACATTTAATATGATCAACCATAAAAAAAATATGCAAATATACATAAAAATTCGTATAATGAATCATGCATTTCCAACACATTCCAAACAATATATACGCATTAATAATGAATACAAAGTAAAATGTGAAGGTGAGTTGAAACAGAAATACATTAAAAGTCAAATATATAATTCGCGTGCATTATATAAAATTATTCTAATAGTAAGTAATATATACAGTCTGTTACAGTTTATTTGTTAATAATTTAGAGAACATTTTGAAAATATATCTTCTAACATCTCAACAATTGTGTGATAAACATGAGAGCATTAGAATCTGCGACAAGTTTAAATGCATCTGTAACAATTCAATGTCTTTTAATCAATCTATGAAAAAAAGAAATAAAATTTAATTTTTAATTTGTTTTGTTTATAATAAATAATAATACATTTGTTAATAATAAATTTAATTGATCCTGCGAACAGTAACACACATAAAACTACGATACGAGATTTTATAGATCATAATATTATATATATATATCAATAATTATACACAAACGTGGGAAACAATTCAATTTTTCTTTTAACATTTGTTGTACTTCTTCATCCCAATCATCGATATAGCCTTCTTAAAGAACGTCTTGAGATGACCTACAATTTTGGATTAAAATTTTAAAAAAAAATTATGACAGCCTAACCTAACCTATTTTGGACATTTTAATAACATTTTCATATCATACAGTTGACAAATATTTCATATTATTGATTATATAATTCATTATATTCTTATTCAACTGGTTTAATTTGTCAGTAATAATATTACTTAGGCTAACTCACTTAGTATTTTAAATTACAGAAAAAAAGTTTTAATGTGTAAGATACCTATTAATTGTATTTATGAGATATTTGCATTGGATAAATTTCCACTAATTATCATGTACAACAAAGTTTACATAAGAAAATATTACAATATTATTGTAATTTTTAATTACAAGTTTCTACCAAAAAGATCTAAATATAAAATAGGAACAAGGTACTTGGAAAAAATTTAACTATACACAAGTAACAAATATAACTCAGATTCGTATTTCAGTTACTACCCAGTATGATATACATCAGTACCAAATTTTTGTATTCACTGATATTTAACAAATAAATATTTATTATAATTTATCTTTTTCGATAAACGGCATTTAACATTAAAACAATTTCATGATAAATAATCACGCCCATAAAAATTTAAATCTAAATATGTATCATTTATAAATAAGGTATTTAACTATAGCGGCGTATATAGTCATTACATTCAAATTGATTTTTGTTATCGTGTATTTACATCATTTTGAAGCACATCCTACGCATTTTACTTTATACTGTTCAAAATTTATTAAAAAAAAAATGTTTAAACTTTGCAAAATATTTTTAAATATTTTTAAACATTTATTACTATATATAATATGGGACAACGTTAATGGTTATACAAACACAAGCTATCGAAAAAACCACGTGGATATAAAATTGTTTAATTATTACTTCTTAATCGACCAGATACCCAAAAATTTAAATTTTGTTTATCAATATATTTTTTTTTTTTTGAAAGAATTTAAACAAATATTGATGATATCTAATTAAGATAATTTACGACAATATATCTTTATACATTATTGGTTACTATTAATAATTGATTACTTAGCATGAACAAATATAATATTTAAATTAACTTTCAAGATATAATATCTAAACTAAATTGATAAATACTATAGATTATGAAAAATTAATTTTATGTTTTAATTTTTAAATTAACTCAAATGTTAATAAAATTAAATATTTACATAATAAATATTTAAAACTTATTTAAGTGAGTTATCCCCTCTCCCTGTTATCTGAAAGAGATTAAAAATTTAAATTTAGTAAATACACTCACTTGAAAATATTAAATACAAGTTTTTACTATATTTTATAATGGTTCTTAATATTAAAATATTATCTAATGAAAAAATATAAACCACAAACTTTATAATTTAAATATATTGCATGCTACATCGATAATAAATATGTATACTATTAAAACATCTAAAGTGCGAAAACGAAATTAAAATATATTTATTTTAGTAAAAAACCAACGCAATAATAAAAATAAGCTATTTGTATTCACCTAATTTTATTTATAAACATTATCGACAAACAAGTTTATTTTTATCATAATTTATACCAGTGAAATTCATATTTTTATTACATTTAAGATTAGCTGGCGTGGCATTTATCTCTACCGAATATCCCAAAAAGGTATTCCTCGACGCTGGCATGTACCTATATTGCCTATTTATTGCGCCGTGTAACACAACGTAGTTACGAAAAATAATCATAAAATTAAAATATAATTTATTTATTATTTTGAAATGTATAGTGTTATATAATATACTTACTCAATTTTAAAAATATTCTATGATATTGTACTTAAAAAAAAAAAAAAACAAATTTAGACTGTATAGATTTTTATAACTTAATCATCTCAAAAACTTAAAGCTAAAACTATTTAAATATTATATTATAAATAGTATTAGTATAGTAATGTTTTTACTGCAGTATGTTGTTTTTTTTTTAGTTATTACCGAAATATAAAACAAATGGAACAAAAAAAAAAAAAACTATATGATACATTATACGCAAGGTTTTCTCATTTTAAGTTCAATCTCGTCTAAGTAAAAATTCCCATGAAATTATCAAGATATTTTAATTTATTTTTCTTAAGATAGTGGTTTTAGATAATATTGGTAAATCATAATATTATATAATACATAATAAGTAATAGCTTTAAATCCATGTTAATACCGTAGTTCCATAAAAATACAAAAAAATACTATTCAATATATTTTAAGGTTACTGAAAATATCGCATTCATAATCCATTTAACCTTATAAATGCAATATACGTATCTTATTTTGGAGACGCTGATTGAGTGATAAAGTACTGTAAATGTGCTTAACCAACTGCACGTGTATTATTGCTATTTGCTTTGCAAAAATAAACCGCAGGACATATAATACGACGAAAAAAAATACTCATATAAGTGATGAAACCATTCTACAAAGGATATATGCGATACCAATAAAAGTCGTTTTAATCGTGAGTAGTGACTACGCTAACTACAATAATGCTATACATTTGTTTTTATAACCACTTCGGACAAGCGAAGGATAAGAAAAAAAAATTTTAAAAGAAGAAAAACGAAAAAAGGCAAACTCGAAACGCTTTTATTTTTTTTCCACCCTACCCCCCTCTCCGCGACAATACGGACTTTATACCTTATACAACCCGCAACTGGCTTTTTACAATAATATTTTATACGCGTGTGTTTGTTTTTACGAGAATTATTTTTATCCATAGCATCCATAAATGATGAAATTCAACGTCCTGTAACCTTAACAAAAAGTACAATTATTTTAAATTTAATATATACTCTATAATTTCTACCTTATTATTTTTATATAGCTTTTGAAGAGTAAACATACAGTTAATTATGTTTAGTAAGAATTGGTATAACATTAAACAATTTTAGAATGTTTTTTGTACAATACATTTGTATTAAAACTATTATATTATAAAATATTTCTGTATGATATGAATTTTCAAAAAGATGCACGTTTAGGTTTCGTTATTATTATATATTTTTCAAATGACTAAATATATCTAAAAAAATAAATCTCTGAAATTTAACGTCACTAGAAGATTAAAAAAAAAAAAAAAAAATCAAGAAATATAATAATACTATATAACAATATAATATCAACTAAAAATATATATTTGTTATGTTTATACAGATGTTATACGAGCTTGATGCTTAAAATTATCTACATATTAATCAAATAACATTATAATATCAATTAATAAAATGAGTGTTAATCGTTAAAAAAATGACTCTGTATAATATGTAATGTTGTTACAAAAATTTTTAACATTTATGTGTTCTTAATAACATAAATTGAACTAAAACAAACTTATATTGAATTATTTTACATCATGCTAATATTGAAACTGTTCCACTAAAAGCAAAGAGTCTATAGAAAATATTATTTTTTGTTTATAGCAAGATATAAATATCCTGTGATTAATATGCACTATACAATTTGCTATATTATAAGTCTCCACGACGTATACGTACGTATTATTATTATTATTATTATTGAAGTTATCGAAAAAGAAACGATACCTATACATTTATGATTTGTAATATATATACGTATGCCTTTTTTAATGTTTTTCATAGAATGTTTATTTTATAGCATATTTCTTGATTTCTCCATTTTTTAAACGAATGTCATTTAAAAAAAAAAAACCAACAAAAAAGTACTTTTTTTTTTTAATTTAACAATTTTAATTAAAATAAAAGATATTTATCTCTTTTTTTCTTCTTTATTATTACTTTAAAAAAATATAGATAACGCAATATTATTTTAAATATTTGTAATCACTTTTTTGATTTATTTTTAATCAATGTTTATCATAATATTATGTTTACCTAGAAAAAAAGAAGACAAATTGAAAAATACAGTTTCAATAGATTATGAGCGTATCTAAGGATATAAATATATATAGAGAAAATAAATTTACATTTATGTTACGAAAGTTGACTGACGATCATATTTTTATGACTTAATATTATATCATATGCATTGAAATAAAAATTATTTTAATAAATTACTATATTTTTTTAGAAATTTCAATTACTTTTCCTGAAATATATGATTTATGTAATTTTCCTTTAAAATTAAAGTATATTATTTTCGCACCTAACCCTTGTTTACTTTAATGTCTACTATTGTTTATTAAATGTTACGAAATTTTAGCGATTACAATGAATTTGAACAGATGTCCTTCATGTTTCGTTTTATTAAACGTATAAAATAATACCATTATTACAAAAACAAAAAGTTCTTCGACGATGACTGACCGCCACAGTATTTCTTGTAATTTTATGGACAAAATTAAAAATAAAATAAGCACGAAGTAAATGTTTCAAAAGTTTCTCATTTTAGTAAATAACTTATATAGGTGTTAATTTAATAATACAAACTACACCCATACACATCAATATTACCTCTACGGTCTGACTACTAAACCATCAAGCTGATGATTTAAATGGTTAAATATAATAACTAAATTTGTGTTGTTCTATTATTGATACTTGTGTATTTAACATAATATAATAAAGTCAAATGAAAATATAATTAATAAATTTGCAAAATGTGATATGATATAATATCGATAATAGGTAATATAAATCTAACTTAATCCTTTTTAATTATTTTTATACTAGATATTGTGTGTTTATATCTGTATGAGTATACGATAAATTATGTCGATAAAATGGTTTTATTGATATGAAAATATTGAATGAAACTATTTGTCTCACGATATTTACAAAAAGATAAAATTAAATTTCGAGTTATATAAAATTTTATTGAATGGTATAAATGTATATTATCATAGTAATTAAATACTACATTTTCCAAGTAAAAATTATATCAACCTACTATAGTATAAAAATAAAATAAATCAATTTAATAGCTATTAAAAAAAAAAACATATAACAAAATATAGTGATATTATTGACTAACAGATCGTCTGCCAAGAATGATATATCATTGAGTTAAAATTTAACACACCCATAATGGTAACCCACTTGGCATCTATAATGTACAGCAGAATAGTATCCATTTGTCAATTTTTTTCGATTTAAATTTTAATAAATCATTGAAATTATATATATCACTTCGGAAATTGTATCGCAGTGTTTTGACAAAACAAAAAATCCAATAGACATCATTTGTTTCTGAGAACATTGAAGATATCATCACAACCACGTAATTATTTTCCAATTGTATTTGTTTTATTCTAACTGCTAAAAATATTTTCATTTTAGTGCATTACAGAAAAACCCCATAAATGTTCATACTTAAAAAAATATCTATAATATACTATATAGAGATAATATTACGGTTATATTTAAATTTTATATGTAGTTAATATGAAGGACCCAGCAATAAATTGTTCGTGTATACATGAAATATGTTGAATTCATATGGCAGTTACTGTCGGATTTTAATTTTATTTAGTTTTATAAAACCAATGCAAGGAAAAGATAATAAAAAAAAATCATCTGGATAAATGTAAAGATAACAACATTCAACACTAAATTTTATTCATGGTACAAATAAAAGATATTAAAATATTTTAACCAGATAAATTACAGATGATTATAGAAATAAAAATAAAAATAAATAACAATTAAAAAAAAAATAAATATTTTTGAACATTTCTGTATAGTGTATAATGTAATACGTTTGTTTTTGCCTTAATTTATTACGTGTTATGTACCCCTAAACCTTAATTTCAACACATTATATAAGTAACGATTGGCTTTCGACTAAAAACTATAAAAATGATATAACTTCACTTCGTAGTTCGTATCACAACATCACGTACATCGAATTGAAGAAATGATAAAATGCAATAAAATAACGAGTGAGGAAAACATTAAATTTGAAAATAATATTTCTAAAAATACATCCTAAAGTTATATATACACAAATTCATACTTAAATGTAAAATTATTGATTAATAAAATTGAAAAAATAATATTTACGTGTATTATTTAGGTATATGAAATAATGTTCAATATTTTCATACATGTACATTGTACGTATTAAAAATAATTTACAAACAGTGCGTAGATCCCATAATATATAACCTATAACCTAAAATACATTAATAGAATGTCACGCAATTATAACTTATCATCTACTTCTATTAATTGGTATTTTAATTGTAGTTTTTGAATATTTATAAAATTATGGGAAATAATTCCAGTCGTGACAAACAACAATAATACTTATAAATTAACAAACTCGTAAAATTGTATCTGTACTTATAGCTAAATACAAAATTGTATTCAGTAATATTAACTATTCATAGTCTTTCACAATAACGTCATATTTATTTTGTAGCCAATGTTATCTTACGTACACGCTACGCAAAATGAAATATTTTTGGACAAATCTAGCTAATTTTCACAAAAAAAAAATAAAAATACTTTGTGAATTTATCTAGATAAGTGAAATGTTTGAGTAAAATATATATTTAAATAACTTGTAATTATTTATCTAAATAAGATAAAAGATAAAA
The DNA here is from genome assembly GCF_002803265.2 of Melanaphis sacchari. NCBI lineage: Eukaryota > Metazoa > Arthropoda > Insecta > Hemiptera > Aphididae > Melanaphis > Melanaphis sacchari. Next base: position 687,156 of record NW_020270976.1, on the reverse strand, counting down.
AATAATTATGTCTTAACACTGTATAAAACTATAGGTAGGTACCGAAATTCTTATAACAATAGTAAGCTATTTTACTTCATTCACCATCATCAATAACAGTACGACTTTGACACTTTGTAAAACATATTATACGAATGATCGGAGTTGGAAATTTATTAACTGATATAACAACTCTCTGCCGTTATGTGATGATATTATTTACAAACATAATAATATTAAAATTCATTATATACCGCTTAACATGTATGTATGTACTTATACAACTGACGTAAAACATCTATAAACTATAACGTCTTAAGAGTTATGTCATGTTCTCATGATGATTCATGTGTATATAATTCAAAATAGTTGGCACATTGTTACCAGCCGTTTTTTCCTCATTTATCCATATAAACCCATAAATATAATTGTACCACTTACAAGTTATTTTTAGTATATTTATATAAGATGATTTTTTATCATTGAACACTTATTGTTTTAAAATATATTAATATTTTTGAAAATAATAATGTAAAATTTACAGTTAAAATAAAGCAACAATTTTTTTTATAAAAATAACAATCTTTACTTTTTTAAGCGACAACATACTTTTTTGAATTCATATTCTGAAGTAAAATATTTTTCATAGTAATTTAATACATAAAAAAACGAAATTTGATTAACTCACAACATATTAATATAAATATTTAAAGTTTAGTTAAGAGAAGTAGTTGACCAAAATGTTATGGTTTATCCAAATATTATTTCACTCACACTAATTAAAACTTCAAAATATACTTGTACTCAAATTCTACTCGTCCAAATTTCGATTTTTATGTATCAAAACACTCCGAAAAAATTCTGCTCCAGAAATGAAATTAAAAATGTAAGTGTTTATTTAAAAAAAATAAAAATATAATTAGGTATCTAAAAAATGTTATTCTGACTGTAAATTATATCAGAAAAATATTTTCAAAAAGATTAATAGATTTTTAAATTCAACGATAAAAGAATCACTTTGTATATACATAATATTATATGACGTGTTTATGACAATGAAATTTATTATTATACTTGGATCATATTATAATATGATTATGGATTACTTACAAGTTTACAACCCACCGCGGGTGACAATATATTGTATACTCTTCAACGAAATATGCGATAACATATTATTATGCACATATACGCTAAATCACCTGACGTAATGCAACCGTGACCCACTAATTAATATACACTATGTTGCAAAGTAATTGTCGTGTGTTGATTATACCTGCTTAAATAAAACAATTTGTGAATAAGGGCCGTGAATGTCTTGTATTGTTTTTCACCAGTTAAAATCGAGTTTATCTTTTTTTATCGTACAATATGTTTGTTTTATGCATGTATCTACTTAACGAAATCTATTCGTTTCATTAGAACTATACTGCACAGAGACAGTTTTTTACTATACTATGTTCACCATAAAACCTTCCGGATTAGACGGGTGCTATTTGTTTACGTCTAGTTTTTAGTAAACTACGTAAAGAAAAATTATGTGAATCGTTTGCGTTTATTTTAACATCTTGGCTTATTACAGGAATGATATAACCCTCTTAAATTAAACTAAACCCATATCGTTTTTATCTGTATAGTTCAAATATAATAACGGAACATAGAGATGAATGATACGTTGTCTACATATCAAATATTTACATATTCGATATTAATTATATTAACAAATCAATTTTTTTTAACTGTAAAAGTTGTCCTTCATTGGTAAGTCTACGCAGTAATACTATAAAATGTATAAATGTATAGTAATAAATAATAATTAATAGTTACAATAAACAGGACTCGAGCATAACTAAGGTTTAATATAGTTATTAGTTAAATTAACGTCAATTCACAAATATTTTAATTTATAGTTTTCGTAACATATTTTATTTGGTTATTAATCGTTTATATAGTTAATTCAAAAATATATAACATGTACTGAAATGATTTTTATAAAAAAGTTAGGATATTTAATTTGTATTTATCAATATTTTTAATATTGTAGAGTTTTTAGGAGGAAGCAATATTATTATGAGTGCTCATTGATGTGACAGCAAGATGGGACATTCTTCTTCAGAAAAAATAATAACTTATAATTCATTAAGTATAATAAATTGTTTAACTAATTTAGGACATAAAATAAGTATGAAAATACACAATTCGTTAATTATATTATCGTATTAACGACACAATATGTAAGTACTTATGAAAGATTATTGATATTTTTTTAAATTAATTTTATCCTTCCCTACTTAAAACGTCACCTATGGGACACCCATGAACATGATGGTAGACCACGTACTGATGGCCAGCAGCCTATTATCTATTTAATTACAAAAAGTATACAAATCTATGAATAAAGATTCTATTAAAAATTAAAAGAACTCCTGTTTATTAAATTTTTATAAATTAAATTTATTCATTTTTTAAAACATTGTTTTGTCATTTTACAAAATAAAAAAAAAAAAAAAACAAGCAATATTAAATTAACTTCTTAATATTATAGTATCTTGGAACATGCAACGCGTGTTATAAACGTGTATGAATAAAAATATAAACTTAAAAATGAAATCAATCCCATCCATAATATAATTAATTAAAATATTGTATTACATAATTTAAATAATGAAATCAAATACTTTAAGTATATAAATAATGTAAACAAAATGCGCCATAATTAGTATTTAATTTATTTTCAAAAATACAGTATAATTCTACAAAGTACCTAATTATCACAATCAAAACTTAAATATAAAAATTATACGGTAATTTTATAATTTATAACTAAGCACAGAATGTGAATAGTTAATTACTAAGATTGGCATACTATTAAAATAAATTAGCATAAAAGAATTCACAAAAATAATTAAAACAATTATTTTTAAAATAATTATAGCCAAAAATAAGGATTTTTGTTGACAATTCTCATTATTCTGACAATTATTTGGCTTATAAATTATAATATAATTATTGGTGGAATATACAGGAAATACAATAGGGGAGACAAGACTTGAATAAAAGAACGAAACTTTAAAATTAAATCAGTTTGTAGAAAAAGTCCAAAAAATTCGATACCTAAAATTATTAACTATTACTCAAGCTTCAACTCTTTATCTCATTTTCAGTTAAAACATTGATACATGATAATGATAATTGTAGTATGTTTTTATGTGTATAGGATCTTACATTTTTAAATTGTATAATAATTTTTAATATGAATGATAAAAAATATATTATTTCCTAGTATACGTATTTGTGTATAATATGCAATGATAACATTAACAATTTTGTACATTATTTGAAGGATATAATTAATGGGATGATTTTATTTTTATTTCTTGTTTTGTTGTCTTTGTACAAATTTTACCTTCGCTTGTATTTAATTTCCTCTTTTTGCATTAAAATAAATTAATTTTAAACCCTTTTTGTTTTCAAATTAAATTACTGTCGAGTTTATCCTTTTTACTGGTAAAATGGGGACCGACAACTCACGTTTAAATATTTGAAAGTTAAGTATACTTGAATGTTTTAGAATGATCATTTATTTTATTTCAATGAATAAAAAAAATATTTGTTTCATTAAAATATAGTTTCACAATGATTCAAATATAATATAGTGACTTCAATAAAATTTACGTTTATTTCGGAAAAAGATAAATAAATCATATATTATCATTATTATCCTTATAGTATTATATTAAATATTAACAGTACGGTAATTAAAAATTAAATCTAATTTTATTTTATTAAATTATAGCTATGTTAGTTGAAATATGTAATTACTCAGTGTTGTTAATATCCTGTTAAAAATAAATGAATGATAGTATGTTTGTATACTTAAAATATTTTTTTTTTTATAAAAATAATATAATTTATTATTATTAATATTGCCACTATTATTTAATTATAACTAATATGTTTACAGTTAACATTAAAATTGCATTATAATCTACTAATGATATATATCTATTGTGATATAAATTAAAAATATAATATTAAAGACATCATAATTATAATACGAGTGTACGTATTGATAAGACGTAATATTTAGGATAAAATATTTTGTAGAATATTATTTTTTTGTACATATTTTATTCTGTTAGTAGAACAATGAATTTATAATTGTATGAATTTCAATTTTCAAATTTTTTTGCGTCTAAAAAAGCTTTTTATAGTAGGAAGAAAAACTTTTTAACTTAAATAATATATTTTTAGATATAAAAATAAACCTAGTTAGTTCTTTACTAAGTCTAAAGTAAAAATTTCTTAGTACTTACATTTCTAATTATCAGGAAAAAAGACCAAAATAAATTATAGGATAACAAAAATTGTTAAAAAAAATTTTAATTTTATTGTTTTTTTTTTTTTTTTTTGTGTGTGTACTTAGAATCCTTATCAAATATTTATATAGTTATATTAATATTTTTTATATATGATATAGTTTTATAATTTTTTTGAAATTTTATAATTTTCTTCATTAATTAAAAGTTAATACACGTCAATAATTCTTGAAAGTATAACAAAAGACTTCTTGTAGGTAAATTGTTAATATTAGAATAAAAAAAAAAAAATTAAGTGTCGATCTCTATACTAATTTTTTATAACTGCTTTTATTGTTATAATAAATTGTATATATTTTTAACAACATAAGAATTTCAGTATAGTCTAGTAATTAAAATTTATAACATAAATTTAATTTAATTCCACAAACATTTTTTATAAATTTTTAAATTTTAAATGTTGATAATGTTATTTACTCGCAAAATAATAATTTCTTATTAAATGATTTATTTTTTATATTTTAATTTAAAAATTATTAATTATAGAAACTTAAAACATTCAAAATTACTTAAATTATTGTTTTCTATACTTAATAAATATTTCGAAATACCAATACTAATTTTAAGATATTTAAAAGAACAAAGGGATCCTTTCATCTCTTCTTTTTAACTTTTTAATATGTCAACGTATCAGCAACTAAGAAGATTTTGTGTATTCACGGTTTTTCAAAGAAATATTTCTTATAATACATTTTTATTCTATACTTTTATGTTCCAAAATGATTTCATGATTTTGAATAATTTTTACAACGTATTCACATCAAATATACAGAAAAAAAATTCTTGGAAATGTATTTAAGCTTACAACATTTTCAAAATACAGTAAGAAAAACTTATATAGGATCTTATTAATATTTCAAAGTTTTGACCACTCCTAAATATTTTTGAAATCTTCAAATGTAATAAATAGTAAATTATTCAAAAATTAAAATATTTAAAAAATGTTACCATACAAGAAAATAGTGAAAAAAGTGAAAAAAGTATAATCTACGATTACTTATTCCTTTTGATTAACAAAACTGATTTTTTTTTTTTAATTGTTTTTGTGGAAAATTTTCCCAATAATTAAAAAAATTATTGGATATTTTTAGACATTTAATCTATTAAAGTGCCAACCAAGTTATCTTTCTTAATTTAAAATATTGAAAGTTATTTTATAGGTACTTAAATATTAAAGTATTAATTTTGTTTTAAAAAATTACAAAAATTTAAAACATATTTATAAAAAAAAAAATTCAAAACTATGTGTTTAATATTACCTCGTTATAATTTAAAATTATTTAACAGTTCAAATTCAATAATACTTATTTCAATGATATTCTACATAATTTAATGATAGAGGCGTGGAATTAAAAACACTTACATTTTTATTATAAGCAAACAATCATTCATTCATAATCAAATTAATTATTAAAATGTATAATGAAATATTAATATGTTATTAATTATAAAATAAGAAACGACTATAAAATTTAATATTTTATTAATTTTATGATCGATAAATATCAGATCAATATATGAAATGATATAATAATAAACCAAATTCTTCATTTAATATAAATCACTCATTTAATAAGCAAATAAAATCACTTATTGAGAGAATAAGTTTCTGTATTTACGGATTGTATTAAAATTGCTAAAAGGATCATTTCAATATACATTTAATATTTTATAAATAAGTAGGTCTTATGTATATTTCTATTACATTGTAGTTGATTCTATTGTATGCATTATAATAGTAAATGTTTTTCTCAGAAATTTATTTTTAAATAATAAGAACGTCATAGTTATTGTGTACATGTATACATTAAAAAAGTATTAAGATTTTTTTTTTTTTTTTGAAAATCATAATATCTATCATCGGAAAGCTATATAATATTAGGTATTTATCATACACAATCACCGTATCTAGAGTCTATAGTGAACGGGAATTCACCATTGTTCGGAATACTTTACTTGTAAGTGACAAAACAATATTATAAATTATAATAATACGTTTCAAATGATAACCTTTTGATTTCAATTTTTTCTCCAACTATTTTGTTTATTCATACATCAATAATATATATTATATAACATTTTAATAATATGACCACGTACCATTATTCATTTAATGGTTATGGCATGTCTTAAAATTATACCACCGTTTGATAGATAAAGTAACTAAGGTTAATTAATAACATCATATATAAAAAAATATATAGTCTAATTAGGAGAGAAATGTTAAATACTGAGTACTAAAGATTAGGTCTTGTAGTTGATATTAATTTTCAAGGCTCACTTGCTTGATGTTTAAAACGATTGTAATATTCTCCTGTAGTGATTAAAACATTTATCGATTAGACTGATAATATAAAACAATATTAATTATATTACAACCAGTTATGTGAACTTTTATCAAAAAAAAAAAAATAAAATAAATTTTGCAATAGTAGACTTTTGGAATATCTATATTTTTTTACTTTGACTTGTATTTTTTTTTTACGAGTACTTCATTAAAATCTTTTATTAGTTTAGTTTTATTAGTGTTTTTTTTATGGTAGTCTTTATACTTGGATTTTATTACAATGTTAGTTCAAGATCTATTTTTTCTAATACCCGTTTTAATTACTATACTTTACTTATATATTTCTTTGAAACCCTATTATGTATACTATTTTCTTTGTAAATGTAATATTTGCGTTCAAAATAATATAATCGTGTGTAATTTATACATTTGAAACTTTTTATTTGTTTTAATAAGTTTTAAAGTTCAACCAATTTCAATATATATTTTGTAAACAATGACTACATTTAGATAATTAATTTATTTAAAAAAAAAAAAAATGCTTACTGTCTTAATGTTTTTTATGGTCTTATAATAATTTAAACATACCACACATTGTTGTATGGTAAAGTTACAAAATATAAAAAATTTATAACCAACACAATTTTAAAACATTATTTACATTTATATATGTTAAGTATTGAATAATTTTGTGTCATTTAGTGTATTGGCTTAAACTAGAAATCAATATTCAATAATTACATTGACATTGATATAATAAGTATATACTTAACTATGTTCAAATAGTATTACATTATAGAATTTATAAAAATAAAATACTTTTTTTTTTATGTTATTTTATATTTTTAAATATCGGTATCAAGGTAGGTTTTAAAAAGTGTGTTTTTTGTTCTTCGATTCTCCGAGCATTTTTTTCACTGTTGATGGTAGTTGAAAATATTTCTTACAATGGTGAATAATGGATAATGTAAGACATGTGCTCTATTGTGAAGGGTTCATCAAATTGGCTGCAGTAAAATTGTTCTTCGAGTTGTGTTATATATATAAGTGCAAGGTTGATGTGTTCGATTTTTGCTCTTATGGTGTAATGTTTGAATGAAAAAAAATATTTGACTGAATATGACATTTATTTATTTAATTCTTTTATTGCATTATACTTATTAATAATTGCGTTTCATCTAAAAAATAGAATGATTATGTTTTCACGATTACATAACTACTATTTTTTAAATACCAATTTTCCTTATTTTATAACTATTTTATTAATTATGTATAGTGAAAAAATTTCAATCGTTTATTTAACATAAAAACGTGCACTATTTAATATTATTTTGACGCTTCTAATACATAGGTATTTCGATAGAAATAGGGTGAAACGATTATTTAACGATTCGTATATATTAATATTAATTTTAATATATTATACTATTTAGCACATAAACATCAATTAAATTTACATAAGTTTGATATTAAAAATATATTGCAATTATATATTAATTATAGTTAGCAGGTATCTATAAATTAAAGAGTTACTTCTTATAAACTATAACTGATCGTAAAGTTTGCAAAACCAACGGTGTTATTACTTTTAGTATTGAGATTCTGAATTTTCAACATTGGTTAACTATAATATATTATCAGAAAATCAATATGTAATTATATTGAAATAATTTATTACTATGTACGCTCAAGTTTAAAGGTAACCATCCCTCCTCAAATTGAAACATGGTGCCCATAAACGACTTATAAACCATTGTACAGCGTGCTATTCTTCCACGTCATTATTAGCAGGTAGTTTCGTGCTAAAGTTTTGTAAAAGTTCAACAATTTTAATCATGCTTTGTAATTTTAATTATTATACCATACAATTTTCTTTGGAATAACTCAATAGCCTAATATTAATATAGTGGAGTCTGCAAGTATTCAAAATGTATTGATTACATAACTTAATCCAATCAAAATTAAGATTGCATCAATTTTATAACCAATGAGCTTATTTGAACAGCCCGAAATATAATTTAATAGACAAATAAACGTATAAGTATTTATAATCATAATTCATAATGACGAAAATAAGACAACAGAATTGACAATAATTATTATAAGGCGTTGAGTATAGGCAATTCAAGAAATAAATATTACGAAAACAACAATTTAATTTTTATATATTTTGTCATGAAACATTTTCTTTCCCTCTTCACTTCATTATTAAATAAAACCCAATTATAAATTTCTCTACTCACTGCATTATCTAACTATTTATATACTTTGTTTCCTAAATTTATCGTATATTATACATTATACATAATATACATATATTTATATATATATATGAATCTTATCTAATTTTATTATCAAATTATTCATATTATGTAGTATATATTAACTTCATATTTACCTTTTGTTAAGAATTTATAATTGTTTACGTGTTTATGTACATAATATTATGTCTTTCACAAATCATAAATACAAGTGATTTGTAATTTTACTGAAAATTCTGTTCACTATTAGATGACTAGCGATCATTAAAACAATTAGTTAATATTAAAAACAATTAGATTGAAAATAAATTAAATTTACCGCTAACTCTTCAAATTCGATATTCGTATAAAAAGTGTAACAATAATTTATACGTCGTTTGTACTGTACATAAAATACAATTGTAATTTTGTATTTTAAAATTTAGGAAAATAATAATGTAACTTACCGGGAAATTTATATATACTTATCAATTGATAATTTTATTTCCAAATACCAATTTTGTTTTAAATTTACAATTATTTTTATAATTTTATTATTGAAATACAATTAGTTGCTTATTACATATTCAATTTTTATATTTAAATGCATGGCATGTGTGAAGCTATTTAATTGATTAAAAAATTATTGAAATGTATTATGGGATAATAACGATGAATCGTTTGTTAAAAACGGTTATAAGATCGGATATCTCTGCAAGTTTGTGAAATCGCATTATCACTTTTTTTTGTTATTTAGTATGAGTATGCAAATATACATATATTACAATGTTAATTAATACCACGCATATAACAAGACAAATAATTGGAGGACTTTTTTTTCTCGTGAATAAAATATTGTAATTTAGTTAGTCTCGCAATTTGGCTTCTGTGTTGTTTTTTATCGGTGTAATAATAATAGTATGCGTATATAACTTTCTGTGGGTGTGTAAATACTTACTCGAAATATTTTATAGCATAACGATTTGTTGTCAAGTGGACAACGAGCAAAAACTATTTTGTAATGACTTCAGCGAAAATAATATATATGTATTATAATATGTATTAGGTTACTCACCATTTAACTGGTCAGTGGCCACTCTCATAATTTTCTACTATAATTAATTTATTAAAATTCTGAGTTTTTAATTATTTAAATTTAAAATACTAATGCTTAAGATCCATTTTAAAAACAATTATGTCCATAATTATAAATATAAACAATTAGAAGAGTGTCATATAGCAAACTTTTTTTCCGATTAAGAACCTTTCTTTTTTTCTTTTTTATTATAAATAATTGTCAAGTCGATTTTTTTTTAAATTTTAATGTGCATAGATAAAAATATAAAACAACCTGAGTTATGAAATTGTATGTACTAGGTAAGCATTTGTTATAGTCTTTTATAATATATAAAATATATATGATCTGTAATAGTTTGATAATCATTATATTAATTTTTAAAATTTTATGATTTTTAAATATTATCAGAGTAGAATTAAAAGGTTCTATACAAACATATATTACATCAAGTATTTTATACTGCTTTTGTTTAAAACCATTATCAAAAAATATTATACTTTATACTTATGACATAAAGTGGAATAATATCTCAGAAACTACTTGTTTTAATTTTTACTTAGAAGTATTAATTTTTTTAAACATTTTAATCTATAGTAATACTTTTCACAAAAGTTCTGGTTTAAAATAAAAACTTTTACATTTTAAGTAAAAATCTAAATATTTGAATGTATAGTATTTACTATTCAAGTACCTAAGTATATATATATATATATATATAAATACTAACATTTAGAATTTGAATAAATACCTACATTACAAAATAATATACGAGGAATAAGTGAACGCTTAGGGTAAAACAGTCAGTATAAGATATATAATACAGTGTGGCGTATACTACGTTTTATCGTTGGTTTTCGTATTGTTTCATCGATAAAATGTTAAAACTCGATGAGCCACCCTATATACATAAAGAATTATAGTTATAGTGGCGCCAGTTATTATATCATGTACATACTGTCGAGGACATTATATCTATCGTATCTTAAATCTAGAAGACGTCTGCAAGTCGCAAAGACAAATGAAAACGACGAGAACGATGACCCACCACCCGCGCTTTGATTATTACGTCCAGTACGTGAGTGTCATATTATCATTTTACTACTGAAGTCATAGCATAGCTATTGTAAGTTGAAAGTTCTATATTACGGAACGCTTTACCCGCGAAAAAATCGACTTTACTACACGCTTCAATAAATGTTTTTGGTTTGTTGAACATCGTGACGGGAATATTATTATTAATTATTGTTATCGTGCAAATAATTGTCATTGGTCCTCTTTGTTTTTCTCTTACACCTGGCTTTGTTAAGAATAAATACCCGGAGCCGATTATAATAAAAAATTTAAAACAATATAATTTCTGGTAACAATTATATTCATTAGATCATCGTGTGAAAGTTATTATGTTTCTGTGTTATAAAAATATTTATTTTAATCGACGGTGGAAGAACTGGATGTATAATATTATTGTGTGAGTTTGCAAGTGTATGTAATAGTATTGTGTTTGTTTAATATTTAATGTTTCTGTATTATAAAACTATAAGAATACGAAATGATGTTTTGTCATGTTGTGTTTTTTTATGTTTTACTATTGTTGTTATTCATACTTATTTGGCTTGTATATAATATTAATATTATGTCATATTATTATTATGATATATATTGATTATATGGACAAACACATCGCAGGTACATCTTCGATGGTTATGTATTTAGACATTGTGATTGTACCACAGACAAATAATAGGTATTCGACAGTCGATAGTATTATTCATCGGTTGAATCTAGTTCAGTAGCACGACTTATTTAATCATAACACTGGAGACGACGTTTCAGCGGTCAATTATTTTTACACCACTAATAATAATAAGGCATTAAGTGCTTTTATACAATCCGCAATATCATATTATTAGGTAGTATTACCGTGCACAGTGATGCCTAATATGACGGGGTATTGTATATACGACAAGAGGGCGTGATAATAAAATATAACAACCTATTTCATTGCTTAAAATCTATGTATATTTTATTTTTTTATCATTTCATGATTTTTTCGAATAAATATAAATAAATAAATAATGATCGTATTCTTAATACTAATAAATATTATCATAAACTTTGTACTGTTGTCGTATAGAAGCACGTGTTCAGTTCAAGCTCCTCCTTCTTCGCCACGTGTTTTCGTTGGTTGCCTCATTGGGTGCTGCTTCGGCGATGGCACAGCTGTTCTGGTCTGTCTTGCGGAAGTAGCTCTTGCTCAACTTGTACTTGTCCAATACACCGTAGGCTTTCTGCATGACGGTACCTGGAGCCAACTTTTCACGGGTCATGATCCAAGCGTTCTCTGTGAAGATCAACATACAAGTGCGCATTATATATCAATACATTCGATTTACATGATTATAATACGTCGAAGTGATCAAATAATTGTCAAGTACTCACGTGTGTTAGCTACTCCATAAGACGAGCAAGACCAAACAACGGCAAAAGAATCATAGTCGGTTTCCAAAATCATTTGTTCGGTGGAGTAAGAGACTACAAAGTACAAACAAATATCGCACCGGTTATTAACACTCGTATTTAACGCGACAACATAAAACGATACCGTCAAGAGTTTCAAATTACAAACGAAATGTTTAATTTTTATAAATATCTAAATAAACCATGGTTTGAACATAAAATAATGATATATATTTACTTGGCAATGTTGTGTACTTGACATTCATTTTTGATTCAGCTCCTTTGACGATCAATCTGATTTCACCGTCCAATACGCGTTTCACTCCGGTACTAAGAAAACAAAAAAATAAAATGTCACATTATTTTTGTATTAAATGTCAATAGCAGGCGTTAGAAATCATTTTACGTACAATCTGTTCATGATTTCGTTGGAAACGAGGTATCTACCATCAACGGCCTTTGTGTAGTTTGTTTTTACGCAGCGAGTTCCAATTTCAAAGATGTTCACGTAGTGTTCGGCTTCGTACCACGTTCCCAAGTACTATGGAAAACATGTGTGATTAATATATCTTAATGCTATGATTTTTTTTTTTTCATATATTTTCTAATAATAATACATGACAATATAATCATAATATTGAAATTCATAAATTAAGTAAATATTTATTTTTAAATCGTTTTTTTTACACAAGATAATAAAAGAAAATATTTTTTAAATATATTATGATATAATAATATTCATCGATAAAATTATCATTTTAAAACATTTTTCATCGTCGAAACTAAAATGAAACTTTAATAAAATTATAGAATGAAGTTCTAAACATTAAAATGAAAAGTTTCAATTTATTGATTTTTTTATTTTTGTTTTTAGGTAAACACTATTTGTAAACTGTATATTAACCCTTTTAACTCTTTTCCTTGGAATTGAGATGAGAATTATACTATTGCTATATAAAATCCATAGCGTGTCAATACTACTATGATACAAAGAAAAAAATACCACTTCTGATTTAGGAAATATTACTACCTATTCCCTTTATGATAGTAAGTATAGAATTATTACGAAAACATAACCAGAAACCAGTCGCTAATAGTCACGAAAAATCCTAATAAATCGTCGAAATTATCATCGTTTTTAATGGTTAAAAAAAAATGAAATGTCAGTTATGAGATGTAATTATAATTATTACGGGTATATTTCTAGCACTAATTTTAGTAAAAAAAAAAAAAAACCAATGACCAATATTTTGTCAATATTGATTATATTGGCCTGACCGGAAATCATTGGTGATTAAACTCCGATACCAGAATGTGCGCTTACTCTGTTCATGTCGAAGTCGGGTTGCGAATCGAATTCCGGACATCCACCGATCGCGGGCACTTGGCAGGACACCATAGCGATAGAAGTGCACACCAGCAGCAAAACCAAATTCGTGTTGAACATCATGGTCGTCTTCGTGCGGCGTTTGTTGCGGAAACTAAAATCCTCTACACTATCGTTGCAGTCGATCTGTGGTGTAGGTACGTCCGGTTTGGCGTACAAGACGAGTGTGATGCCAGCCTGTGGACCGGTGGTCTTTATATACACGACGGACGCTCGCGCGCGCTCGTCTGGAAAGTCCGGTGTGTTTGTGTGTGCGAGTGTGAGTATGTAAATTTTAAAACTCCACTGCGTCACCGTCTTTATTATTATTATTATTATTATAAAAACGATATATCAAATATCTTTTTCTGTCGTGTGAGAACAAAAATCAGAAACGGTAATCTACATTCGAACGTGAACAATTTAGTTCGAATCTGTCTACTGTTCTTATTGTAGTGCCCTGGGGGAGCAGTGGTGATCTTCGACCAGGAGGTTTCCGGGCGGGCGAGAGAGGTGCAGAAGGCGACCAGAATAGATTTATCCTGCTGCAGGATCCCGGCTGCTACGTCCATCGCGCACGACGACGACAACGTGGGGGCGGTCGACGAACTCCATTGGCCTGGAGACCGGTTTCCAGCGCATAAACGCATATTATACCGAATACACGTTATACATACATATATTATTTTTATGTGTATAATATATTATATGAGTGTGAATGCGTGTGATGTTGAAACCCCTCACGCGAGCTGCTCACCTAGCTGAAATGTTATGTCTCCGCGTGACCCCATAACGGATTCCGGGTAACGGGACCGCGTGGATTTACGATCTAGTACTTATTGTGGCGTTCTACAAACAGGGTTTCCACCAGCGACCCACACATATCGTTTATTTTTATTTTTATTTTTTACATTTCCTTTGTCGTCGTCCAATCGTTGTATTCATACTTATTGCACCTATTTTATGACAGGTGTAATAAGAACAAACACTGGTAATGGGCGAGTCTGCGGTTTGTTTGATCCATAAAATATTTTTGTTTACATGAAAACTAATATTTTACTCGGTTTTTAAATTATATTATAATTTTTTTATAAATTTTAACTTATTCAACTATGTAGTAAATATATAGCTATCGCTGTTACGTAGACCTGCACGTAGAAAATATCGCGAGTAACAATAAGTTTAAGTAATTGTTTCAAATTTTTAATTTTTTTTCAAATACATTTTGTCATTGTGACCATCAAACAAATTTTATTTTTGGATGGTTCCAAGATTTTTATTTAGCTTATAAACCAATTAAAAGTAATTTATATCACAAGGCGATGCTACATGAATAACTTAGTCCTGGTTTACCCTGCAATATAAAAAAAAATTACAAAATAGTTATTTCAAACATCATATTTACTTCATTAATATTATCAATAATATGTAAAAATCGAATATTATTTTTGGCGAAAACAAAATTTGAGCTTTTTTAAGTTCAATGGAAATTGAAATATATTATTATTAGAAACTAATAATACCCTTTTTGTACTAAATCACTGTAATAAAATATTATAGAGCACACATAATAACTAATCCACATGTCACCGCAGTTGTAATTTAAATAATACGCTAGAATTGTATTTCACTGTCTCCTTAGCTTATTTTATATGTACATTATTATCACGATAAGTGTTGCATTTAATAACATTTGACCAACAAATCGGAAAGCTTTGACTGTATATTAAATGGTTAATGAAAAATGAAAAAATGTCTATATGCATTAAACAGCGTAATCGAGTTAGGCACGTATAATTTACGTTGTGCGATCGATTGGAAATCGTAAATGGAAACGGTAATGTCTCTACCGTCAAATGTACCGCAAATATCGATAGGTAACCAAAACTTCGATTAATAATTATTGTAATCGAAAACTGCAGCATTCAAGTTATCATAGTTATAAAAAATTTCCGTTATCACCTCGACATCGGTGATATAGAGTGTATAGATAATTTTAAGTATATTTAAGTATATTATATTCTGTATTTCTGAATGATATGTTTTTTGTCAGTTTAAACAATTTTAAATGATTTAATAATATATATATATATATAAACAATTACTTATAACAAATGTACGTAATAATTAAGCTTATAATTAAAAATAAAGTATTAAAAAATTGAAATATTTCACAATTTTATATTTCATAAAATTTTTCAACAATTATAATACATGATTGATTAAATTGTTTTCTTAATGTGAATTTGAGCAGTTTAAGGATGTTGATTGGTTCTAAGTTTGGAAGTTAATGTTATGAGATACAACAACAATATTTATTTATCATAAATAACATAACATTGTTTTAAATGATTAGAATATGTATTGTTTAAAAATTGAACTAATAAAACAAATTTAATAAAGTTTGATAACAATTAAAATATACCTACTCTAAAATATATAATACAATACAAAACAAATATTGAATCTTTATCTTCAATTATCTTTCTTAGTATGTGGATATTTTGTAGGTTTATACGATTTTCAATTAGTTTTATCAGTCACAATATTCACATCTATTATTTACAATAAACCTCGGAAATGTTTTACATTTACATATCAATACTAAAAATATATTTAATCGTGATTTTGATGAATTCAATAGTAATTTGGACTAATTTACGAAGAATCACAATGAAATATCGTAATGACATAGTAATTACATGGTATTATGGATTTTGGTATTCAATTATTTAATCAATTATTTAAATATTTTATTTTATTAATTTAGAATAAAATGTTGAAGATAATTAATGATTAAATGATAATGGATAATTTGATTATGCGTGTAATTGATTTGTGAAATATTTAAGGTAAATAATAAATGATATTAATTTCTAGCATAAAAAAAAAATTCAATATAGCATAAATTTAATTAGAATTTATAATAATAAGAATTGAAATATTTTACGTTAACCGTTTTATATAATAATAATACTGCAACTAATGCATAAATAATCAAATTTTAATACTGAATAGTAATCGGTTTTGCATGATAACTGAAATATAAGCTAAGATATTTAATGCTTGTTAATCATTATTTTTTATATAATAGAACATACTCTATGAAGAAGAAAAAAAAACACGCAAAAAATTACCTAAACTCACAGAACTAAAGATACTAAATGCTTTTTCTGTTGTGATAAATGGTTTTAGACTACAAGAAAATATTACCAATGAAATTTATTTTAAATTCAATAAAATTGAAATATTTTACAAAAAAAAGTAAAATTTATAGAAGTAATAAGCAAACGAAACCCACTGACTATTTATTTTTAATTGAGATTAAAAAATAATATATACATATATATGTTTAATATGATATTTTATGTATATTTTCAATGCAATACAGAATATGAAATATTTAATCATGTAAATATTAAAAATGAGAAATACCATTTAACAAATTTCTCTATTTTACGAATTTTTTTTTGTTCCCCGCGAGACTTTGTTATATTATGGAAGTTTCACTGTATTTAATGATAAATATTCTCTTTTTTATTTTAATTTTTTATTTACTAAGTAATTAAGTACTAAATACTTCTGAACTATTTAATTATTTATATCTGATTAAATAAAATAAATTACTATACTTACGTACGAAATAAGTTAGAAGTTATATTATATTTATCTTTATTGACTACAATATTAACGAACAGTATATATTTATTAGTTTATCGTTTATGTTTTACTTATATGCAATATAATGTTACATGATAAAATTTGTCAAATAATGAATAATAAAATTGAAGGCACCTATATAATAATCATGATATATATTGATGAATGAATATTACATTTAACTCTGTGTTGTACGCCTGTAAGTAATAAATCTAATACTATTTAAATGTTCAAAAACAATGGTTTTTACATATCATAAATCATAATGTTAAATTAATCGGCACATTTTCTGTACACGAGTATTTTTTTTTTTTTATCTTTATTGCATTCGTATAACCGAATTGAGAGTCGTAACACAATCCTTCCGTTTAGTGTCCAGATCGTATATAATTTAATGTAGGCGACACTACACATGTATAATAATATAGTACACTATACATTCAGTTGACCTACATGTTTTCACCAATAAACTTGAATATATATTACGGTTTTGTATAACTAGATATGATTTTTTATTGTAATAGCTTATTATACTATTTTCTTTTCTACCATCTATGACTTTACTACGTATTATTATATTATTATACTTTCCGTATAAAACCATAAACCAACAATACATTTTCGGATTCTTAAAACTGTAGCTAAACGCTTGAATACGTTAATTTTACGTGAGTAAAATATTTAATTTTGTTCTCTACAAGTATCATACATTATGAATAAAATATATAAATTATAATAGCATATAAGCGTTTGCATGTTAACATATAATAAAAACCTACTAATTAGATGAATTTATTATGGACCCGATAATGAGAAGAGATGAAGCATACGAGACCAACGTGAAAAACACAAAATAATAGTCGTTTGCCATAAGATAAATTAATGCGATGAATTAAACGAACTATCGTCGACAAATTAATTCAAATAAGCGTAATATGCCATAACTCATGTCTCCTAATAGCTAACGAATAAGAAAGATATCAAAAAAAAAAAAATAATAAATAAATAAATAATTAGGATAATAAAGTTCTTAACAAAACTATTGTTTTATTCTGAAGTTTTCCCAGTTCTATTTAAAAAGGTCTAAAAAGCCATAAATTATTATAAGTAGGTAAAAGGTTAAGTTTATCAAATAACTTATAAGTGCTACATAAAAATAATTTAACTTTAATTATTTGATTTATTTAAACACATACACTTGTTAATAAAAATAAAATAGTTAACCATTATGTTTATTTTTAAATGCCATAGAAAAACAGAACACTAGTTCTGCAAGGATATATTTTTCTTTTATATTATGATTTTTCTAGAATTTTTATTTGATTAATCTACCTTCTGTTTTTGATATAATATAAAGTCGAACATAAAAACAAACATAGCTAATTAAATTATCGATTTTAGTTAGATTGTTCTTAGAAATATAGTAAAATCATTATTTATGGAAACTTCCCAATGTAATAAAAATCATAAAAATATAACGACATTAATTTTGATTACAAAATAATGATACTTTATAAATATCTGAAACCTCTGTATAGTGGACAAATTTTCAACACTCTCAAATCACTGCAGGTACATAAAAGTTTCACTTATAAACATATCATACCATTTAATAGTGTAAATATTATTTTTTTTACTTATAAATATAAAATTTGAAAAAATAAATACATTTATGCTGTGTTAAATGTATTGAGATCTTATTCATGCTTTAATATTGATATTATTTTTAAACAATAGTCCTATAATCATAAAATTTTATTTTTAATAATATGTTAAATTCTGTTCACCATTACAATCAAACATGTTTCAATGAATACAATGTCTACAATATTACAATAACGCAGGTATATTATCCACCAATAGAACTTTTAAATACGCAAAAACTATATTATGTTTTATTGTTGTACCTATATAGTGTGTGTTTTTATACACTGGTTGTTATTTAATGGAAAATCCAAGAAATCAACTCGTTACACGTATTTAACACTAAACGAAAGTCTATCACATTCATTCTTTCTTTGTTTTGTCAACTCGCCGTAATAACAACACTACATCGTGAACACGCATATACATATATTATATGTTATGATTTGTTAAATATTCCGATAAACAAACTTTCTTTTTGATGAAAATATTTTTATTTCATCTGGTTAAGGCGGCTAGATATATAACTAGATTTTGTCGAAATACAATTTCTATTTCTAAGAACATCCAAAAAACACTTTATTTTATTCAATAACAATATATTCAACTATCACTGAGCGTTAAGTATTTATGTTATTTATAATCAAATGATAGAAACAGGAATATTATAGTATTCATGTTATTCTTAAAAATACGTAGTTATTATAATAACTACTTACTATGTCAAATATTAAGATTTGCATACTATTATAAATAAAAATATTATTAATACATAAATACGTCTACAAATTATTTTTAAACATTTTATTCGCTACCAGAAATTACCTGTTGTCGAAAAAATATGAAATTTAATCGTTTAAAATATTATCTATAATAATTTATAATTTATTTTAAATTAAATATCTATTAATAATTTCTATAATTTTAAAATTTATAATTATATTGGTCTATTTATAATGATAACTGATATTCATAAAATATAAACATGTAAAGTAAAATCTTGTAGACAGTGCTGGATCTAACATTTTTTTAACTCTGGGCAAAATATAAAATTGGCGCCCTGTTACAAGTTTTATTTTCCAACTAACACAATACAAATTTTGGTACATGAACAGAGAAATATTATAAAAATAGAAGATAATTATACTGCACTAAAAGTGACAAATCTTAGAATTAAATTTTTAAAAATATAGCTAATATATTACCATTTTTTCTTATAAGCCAGTTAAAATAATAGAAAAGCTTGACCCAACTCACTGAACATGATTTTAGACTATAATTTATCTACCTTGGGTTCGATTTTTTTTGCATTTAATTTTATTATTTATTGTCATGATAATATTATGTATATCTATTATTAAAGAATTCAAATGATATTGGATACGCTTATAAGCAATATTGAATAAAAATATTAATCTAATAACAATAATAAAAAAATCTTTTTTTTTTTTAAGAAAAACATACTATTCGTAAAAAAAAAAAGTACACAATAATCATAATTTATGTTTTATAAAATAAAAAAATAAATTTTTAGTGCTTTAAATGTATAAAAAATAACTGTAGTAATATATATAGACGGAACTCTAATAACTATACTTTGAGGTTTCTGTCCCATTATTGTATAAATTTAAATATTTAATAATAAATATATCTATTTTCAAGCATATTATATATTATATTAAATATATTAAATTCTTTATTTCACAGTGTAGAAAAGAAAGTAGAATCCAGTAATGACGAAAAACCAGAGGTAAAAATACTAGGTATAATACTACCTGTACAATTGACTGTCACGAAGGAAAAACATGTGTCGGTAAAAAGTAATTAGCCTGAATAATTTAGATAATTTTTAAAACTCAGTATTTTGTTAATGGTAATAAGTAATAACTAAAAGCGCATATTAAAAAAATAACTGGTTACTTAAAAGAATATATATAAATATTAAATACTCATTGTAATATAACGTTTATTTTAGCTATATTTAATTTTAAATTGAAAAAAATTGTTTATTGTAATTTATTACAATAAAGTGTCCAGTATTAATAATATTATGTTTATATTTTAAATTATCATAATTTTAATTTTTTTTAATTTAAAAATGTACGTCTTTAATATAATATATAATGTAATTATTTAGATATTATAAAAATTTAAATTTATAAAAATTAGTTCCCAAATTTGTTCACAACATTCTTGTAAACCTAAAAAAAGAATATATTAAAATTAAACCAAATAAATTCATTAGTTTGCGCTTTCTATACTCTAACCTTCAACCGGTTTCATAGGATAACAAAAAAAAAATTCACATACGGAGTGATCCATTTGAATAACTACACTTATTTTCTATAGTCAGTATTTGTAATTTTTTTTTTTTTTTTTAAAGCGTTTATATTAATATTACGTATAGCTTAAAATCTTTATAAGCATATTACTCTATTTTTTATAAGACACTTATATTTTTACTATTCTCTATGGTAAAAAATTTTCATTTTCAATAATCCCCTATTACAGTAGAATATATTTATAGAAATATTGATTTTCAAAAATATCGATTAGTGGTACAGTTTTTTGAGTTCATAAAAACTGAAAAATGGCAAGGAGTTATTATCTATCAAAAGAGCTAGGATCCATTACTCCACTCATTAAAAATGTATTTTGTATCTTATGCAACACAAAATATCTACGTATAAAACTAGTGTAGCAACAATTATTTTGACAGACCCCCCTGTATGTGTAAATTCGCGTATATTCAGTTCATCGTAATTATTTACTTTTAATTATCACGTACATAATATTATTGCCGCCACCCAGAGAAAACGCGTAGAAATCTTTTTGATTTGTCTTTCAATAAACGTCGTAATATCAATACGGATGTCAAGATGCAGCGGCGGTGAGATTCAATGCTAGTATTATAATTATAATTCTATTGAAACGGCCTTTAAATGTACGGAGAAACACATATTACCTATGTGTTCTTTTGTTCGGTAACAGTTAAGAAAGTCGATTGAGCTTATATTATAGTCAATTGTAGAAGAATATTAATAATGCTCGAGACCGAGGGCGATCATGAACAAGGGAAATGCGCGTATAAGTATTCTTGGTTACTATACATAATAATATTATGTATTATACATAAGTGTGTGTATAGGTATGCATAATTTAAAAACTTTAATCGTCTGATTACTGGCAATTTAAAAATAAGAGCTACTTCACATATGAATACGCAACGGGTGTGTGGGTATTCAAACGGCAAAAAATAAATAAGTATACGACCAAATGTTTTCATTCATTCTTTTATATCATTATAATGAAATTAGCATGATCACAGTAACAATAATACTAATAAAAACAAACTAATTATTACTATCATTTTACTAATGTATCGTTCATTTGTATACAAACAAAGTATAATTTTCTAGTTAAAATACACATTTCCGTAGGTAATAAAAACCCTTCGTTTGATGATAAAAAAAAAGTTTTTCTTTTTAAACCCACTGGATAACTAGGTATTTATTTACGAAAATTATAACCTTTTCAATGCCTTTTTTTTGTTATTCATTTTTACATTTCCGTAGCAAGAGAAAATGGAATTCGTTTACCAGGAACTAACTAAAAAAAATAATAATCAGTTATACCAAAATATATTGAAATAAGATATAAAATAAATAGTAAAAATAGTTTATTTTTGCAAGTATTAAACCTTAGATTATCAGTAAATCTATGTATTTTTAAAAGACACTGTTTTACTGATGTTATTATGACATTAATTGTTAAAATATAAATAAGATGTATTATAGCAATGTTTTATTTTTATTAAATAACGGGAAGTAATGAAATCATGGACGAAATTATCTCATGACTTTGCACAAAGTTTTATTTTTTATTGGAAAATATATAGAAATTTACAAAAATTAAAAGCTTATTTCGTTAGATTGATTAAAAAATATAAGTTTTCTTTAAAACATTTCAGTACTAAATTAGTATAATAATTATGCGTACATTTAATTATTAGTAAAATAAATTTTAAAAATGTGCTTAACTTCCTATCCATCTACACCAATGGGCTACGAAGTACCTACATTATCTAATTAAAAGAATTAGAAAAATCCACAGCAATAAGCTAAACTAGTTTTTAAACACAAATACATAATATTAGTAGTTGTTACACGCGTCATTAAAGACACTGATGCACCACACCTATTTAGTTTTCATTTGAAACACTGATTATAATATGCGTGTAGTCAGTAACGCTAATCTATATACTTATAAACATCGTGGACGCTATTTCTTGTTTCTTTTTTATTATTATCAAGAATATTTTTACAATCTATATAATAAAATAATTAAATTAAATAAAAGGATAATAATAAAACTTTATGAATTTTCGAGATTGCAGAAAATATCGGACTTATAGCAGTGAAAATAATATGTATAATAATAATAACAAGTAATTTATCTAACTTTAAATTTGTGAATGCAATTTAATTTTTTCATGCTTTCACCCTTTTTACTATAACTTAAGTGTTATATCCGATATTTTATTGGGTATTATCAAAAACTAGCAAAATAAAATTTATATAATTTAAAATTGTGTTTTTCGAAAATAAAGTGAAAAAAATATATTTTATAATTATATTATTAGCGTAATCGCAAAACGTAAGTTTATGTCAAACTATACGGTTTTCGACAATAAAAACTGTATTATACTTGATACACAACGAGTTAATTAAAAAAATAAGTACGATAACGACAGTTTTTTATGTTGTTTTTATGGTGAAAAGAAGTGCACGTTGTCATGGACAAACGTTACCGGTTTACGAAAATTAAATTTATCATCAGCTAGTACATCTACAGTCTTGCACGTTTATTCATATTAATAATAACTATCCGTCGTTCTAAAAAAAAAAAAAGAAAATCATAATTATTGTTCCATGGAACGGTGGCTTAAAATTACCATACAGTATAATTAACTTAAGCAGGTTTAATACATTTAGAAATAACTATTTATTAGCGTTATTATTAAATTGTCTGACTTATAAATAATATAATATATCTTATCGTTATACTTACTCCTATAAATAATATAGAACGTATAGAATGATTGTTATTACTTATATTCCTTGTCAGATAATCATATTTATGGTTTTAAAAGTCAACTTTTTTTTTTCTTTGCCTATCTGGTGCAAGTCACCTGCAATAACTGTGTAGTTAGGCCATTGACCCTTACTACTGCAGCTAAAGTTATCAAGCCACTCAACATGATATAGCGACAACGGAGTATTGATGAGTTATTTCCTTAAGTTTAACTGTAATATATTTTCAAAATATATTATGCAGTTGTTATTTCATACAACAATCTAGATTTAGAGAAACGCAGGGTTATTCTAGGCTTTACATTTCTGTACTTACTCTGAATTTTAAATGATAAAAAATTATTGATAATTGGTTAAGTATACAAAATATTAATATCACATTAAAATGTTTAGAAAAATATTCCAAAAGAAAATTAGTTTTAAAATTGTTTCTCGTTGCGACTGTTCTACTGTGAACTCATCGTTCATTTCTGCAACACAGCACAAGTACATTGCATGTATTAAAACGTGATGATAAAAATTATAACGCATACACTTCAGGATTATACTTATACAGATTAAAGTAATAACCGGTGATTTGTAAATTTGTTATTAACGTTGTATGAATATAATAAATAAAATGAACATCAAAAGTATCTATAAGCGTGGTGCCTTGGTGATATTTTCTGCTATGAAGAAAAAAGTATTTGAAAAAAACGGTGTCAATTTTCATATTGAAAGTATTAAACGATAAACACTACAAGAGTTATGGAATTATTTCTACCTTTTGGTTTGATAATGCTATGGTATTTTTCGGTTTCATTGTACTTGCTATAAAGTTCAACATAATTCCTCAGTAAAATTCCAATATTTTATAAAAAAAATTATTTTTTTTCCATTCAACAAAACTATAAAAGATAAAACTATTATTACTATTATTGTAAATACCTTAAATATAGGTTCTATTATCGACCTGCAGTTTAACGAAAATAGTTTATCATGATTTACTAGAATTAAATGAAAAGTATATAATTTTGAATATCAAATAAATTTATAAAAATCCTATCATATAATATCACATTTTATTATCTAAACACCTTAGGTCACTGAAAAGCCGTGGTTACTGTTATTATACTTTCAACTGTGTTATATTGCTATGATTATGTGGTTAAAAATCGTTTTTTGTAAAAGAGACTATTAAAATTTTATGACATTGCAATCGTTTAAACGTAAAAATATAAAATTTAAAGCTGTGAGTACTGCTTATCGCCGTTTATGTTAATGTCATCATACAGAAAAATTTGAAAAATCATAGTAAAATATAATTGTAAAAAAACAATTAAAATAAAAAAAAAACTACTAATATATATATACATGTAATATTTTATTGTATTATTCATCTTATTAACCTAAAATATTAATACACATAATATTATAATATAATACTGATATTTAATTATAGTATTGTTTATTTTACGATTAAATTACACAATATGATAGTTTGTAATGTTTGGAACAGTTAAAAAGACCCATATCCATCCGTTAAATAGCCATTTTTAGTTTTATGAGACAATATATTATTTTAGTTTATTTATTATTATTTATTTGGTATTGACAAATATTTCATAACTGAGTCCTCTTCAAACCGTTATCACTCAACTCGTTGTTATTTTCTTCTTGATTATTCGTCCATAAGTACCGAGTCGGTTGTTTATTTATCAGACAATATACTAAAGAATTAAGTCTTGAACGATTATAATCTAATTTTCAAAATATTTATCTCCACACGATTTCTGCACGCGTCTGGAAATTCAGGTTTATCAACTCATCAAAGTGAATGAGTGAGTGTTTTTTTTCTCTCCTTGATAAGTCCTTTCGCCTTCCGACATTGTTCAATAATCTATTGCAGTGATGATCACATTCGCGAGACACTATCGCCATACTAGAACGCCATATCGTATTATAATTATTCGCGATAACGCCACGCGTATTTACGAGGGAAAAAAGGGTCTGACGCGAGGTCGCTTGACGGCAACCTCGAACCCTCGCATCATGCATTCTTATGTGTATTTTAATCTACCTCAAGTATCTCTCTGTGAACAATATATTAAGGTCACGTGATCTTATAACTACCGAGAACCCGATAATAATACGTATATTACTTAAAATATTAATAAAACACAATATACCTATAAATAAATAATAATATAGTAGTAATCCGTGTTCTTGGAGTAATGTATCATTTTTCTCCACGTGTCGAATCCACTACACACACGCACGCCTAATATAATATAATATCTTTGACACGGTGTGGCCGTGTGGGTAACATTGCGCTCAAAAACGGATAATAACCGTCGAATCGACGTGACAAATTTGGTTGACAATATAGCAACGTCATAACGCTATATAATAATATGTAGCGTGGCAACCGGCAGGTATATGAAATTATCGAACGGGCCTAAAAAAATCGAACTCGCGTCGATACACCGTCACCATCATATAATATGATATAATCATTGCGCGAAACACGACTATACCTAACCTCGGCAATAACAATATTATATAAATATTGTTTTTTTATATATCTCGCGCTTATAGGCAGCACGCGTGTTATTCACGCACGGGTCGAAACAATGGGCCCCCCCCCCTGTTTACCGATTACGGGCGTGAATATATACAGCAAACGCGTGTAAACAATGAGAGGCGCGGATTGCGTTGTTTATCTAGAAAATTTTTTTGCGCTCGGAAGGTCTCTCTCGGTTTTAACATTTAAATTTTTTATTTTTTTTTTTTGCCGGTCGCGCGCGCGCGTTCGCGTTCCGTCGGGAAAACGCCGAGGAGGTGGGATCGCGCGGTATTACGTACGCACTCAGCGGCTGCTAAAACAATGTATAAAACTAAAACGAAAAAAAATTTAAATAATAGAAAAATACGCCTAGTAACGCGCGTACCTGCAGCTGTACCTAACAGCGTATACGAGCCGGCGGCGTCAGTCAAAAAGCGCGCGCGCGACGCGTAGAATCGTCGTCGTCGTCGAGTAATACCTAAAACGCCATCGCCGAACCGCACGCGATAAACATTTCACGACGATCGATAGAATTTCGAGCCGATCCATAGTGGAAAAATCGCCGGAGAAAAAAACATCGATCGTTTTAGCAATAATATAATAATAATAATAAATCGCAATCGTCACGCGTTCCACCGGCGACGGCCCAAAATGAAAACGACACGTCGACGACGGAACCGAAGACCGTAAAATGATATAATATGATATTACATATCGTACGTCATTTTTTCGTCGTACATGATATTATTATGTGATACCGCGTTACCCGACTTGACCAGTCGTCGTCATTGTCGGCAGCATCGATCCCCGTGTGCCGACATTACCGAGCAGCGAGCGGATGCTGCCCAAGACGTCGTCAATCATCTACAACGCGGGCCCTAAGTCCTACATCGCCGCCGACCACGATGACCGTCAGCTACCAGTCCAAGGTGTCGTCGTCGAGCAGCGCGGGTTTCACCAAACTGTTGTTTCTGTGGCGGGGAAGTCTGTACCAAGTACTGTACAGGGAGCTGTTGCTGTTCATGGTGGCGTTCATCATCATCAGCACCCTGTACCGGAACGCATTCACCGTCTCGCAAAAAGAGTAAGTCCGTATGACGTGATCTAGCTGTAACGATAATCGTCTAGTATTCAGTGCCGCGTTAAACATTATCTGAACAATGTTGGCTATCTTATTTTTTTTCTTATACGTATTCATAATTGAAGGAAAGTTTCCGAATCGATGATTCATAATTAACCGTTTTAAATGGCAAACTAAATTGGTTCCAGTTTAAATTTGATTCACCACATACGCGAATTGGTTCTCGGAATAAATTAGTCTTGAACGAAAGTATTCATTCTCGTTTTGTATAGGTTTAGAAACAGGACTTGGCGCCCAAATCATTAATTCAGACTTCTGGTTTGAATATATTCAGGTGTTCAAACAGCAGAATACAAAGTTTAAAAAACCGTTTAGATTTTCGTTGTTATTATTATTATTTGGTTTAATATTGTTTAATATAGCTAGTAGTTCAAGAAAAACAGTTTGAAAAATATGTATTAATAAATTGTTCAATTCATAGGATATAGGACGACCCCTATAATATTTAATTAAATGTATACAATATTATTGACACACCACAAACGATAATATGATAATGTAACAATAACTATATGAGTAAAAATTTGAATTTAGCTCATTGTTGTTTGGTACTGTTGCTATTTTTCAATTCTGTCAACCAGTTTACTCCAGATCATTTGTCGTGATAACTATGAATACAAAATTGTCGTTTATATCTTTATCTTCACGCCATTAAGAACATTTATCTTTTAGAGCCACGATTACAAAATCGTTTTAACCACTAAACATACATACAAAATGATAATATCACGAAATTAGTAAAATAAAAATAATACTCAGACTTCTGGAAGTTTTATTTGGGTTTCAGTTAATTACAATGTTTTGACAAGGAAATCGTGCAAATTTTGGATTAGGAGTTTTAATTGGGATCAAACAATCAACTATAATGATTTATGACTTATACGTAAATAAAAACCGTTTAAGTAATTTTTTTGTGAATCTGTAAGTTTGAGATCCAGACTAAATAAAATATGAAGTTACAAAAACGTAGATAAACATGTATAATGTATATAATAACATAATATAAAAATGTAGACGTCAGATACTCATTGTAAAATACAAGTGCGATGCTTAACCATTTCTAATTTAACCTTCGTTGTTTGGACGAACTTGTGCAATGCTTAAGTAATTATAGGAAAAACGTAATAAATTTCGGTGGACACCGGTGCATCGCTTTTAAATTGTTCAACCGGATATGGAAAATAGAATAAAGTTGCTCAAAATAGGGTATTTCTTGGCTGTTTATCGTTAAAAAAAAAAAAACCAATAACACTGTAAATAGAATTTAAAGTAAGAATACTATAAAAACAGCGCATCTGACTATCTATCATCGACTATCTATTTTTTTTTTATCCAATTTCCAAGCTATGCTGACTACAGCTGTTCGGAAAATAGCATACAATATTTTAATAGTTGGAATGATTGTTGATGCATTAGAGGGACAGATCAGCTAACACCACAGTGGTACATTCAATAGTGACCGTGGAAATGTCAAAAGCACCTGACAAATCAACAGTATCCGTCGAATAGAAACTAAAAATCATTGTCGATAAAAGAACTAACCACCCCCTCTTTAAATAGATTTTTTGCAAATATTCAGTCCATAGTTAATTTTCATTAATTAACTTTCGTTACTTTAATAATAATTAATAATTATAATTATAATTACTATAGGTATGTTAAAAAATGCATGTGCCATATAGCATTAAATAACATAACTTTTAAAGTTCTAACTATTCTAAAAAATTTACTATCTACTCATAATCTTTAGATTAAATGTTTCATAAACATATTATTAAAAGTTTATTACTGAGAGACTTAGAAAACATACTGTTTCCCAACATTACTGAATCTACTATTCTACATAAATTATAATAACATAAAATGTAATAGCCCAAACAATATCATGAAAGTTTCTGGTTTGCCAAACGTTTTTTAGTTAAATTACCTATCGAATTGTTAGTTTCAATGGTTCTGAGGTGGGCTAATAGATTCCCGTTACAGCTAAGTCTGATTTTTGATTTCTCGGACGGATGTGTGCATCGGAAATTGGGGGTTCTTCAAACCAAGACTACTATGTTGTCTTATGATTTTCTATTGCTATGTACATGACCGCTTCGTTAAGCACACGACAATTTATTTCACTAACTGTTGAAATCCACCATTGAGTTTTTTTTGTCATTCATTGTTAGCCTTTCACTCACCTCGTATCTAGGATTTTCAATTTATCAGTGTTGTCGTATACAACTTAAATTTAGTACTTAACAGCACATAAATAACCAAGATAGATACACAAAAATGTATTAAAATACGGAAGAAAAAAGTTATAATTTAGTCGACAAGTTTGCAAATACTACAGTAGTATGGTCAACACAATAATGTTTATATATATATACTACTTATATAGGTACCTAACCTAACCTACACGGATGCTGTGGCAAATTTATCTGAAAGGATAATAGTAAAATTAAACACTAAAAAAACTATCAAAAAAATGTATTTTTTGTAAAATACAAAATAAAGAAAAACCGCACATTTAAAAAAAAAATCTATACTAAATTCAAAATATCAATGAAATGTTTATTTAATTAATAATAAAAATTAGCATTTTTAAAATTATATTTGAATTCTTCATTTTGCCCTTCTTCAGGCGACCACGGGTACCGAAGTTAAGAGGCGGATCCAGAAAGTTTCCATGATAGGGGGAGGGAGACGCATAGAAAACAAAAACAAAGAGGTCATCAGACAAAAAAAATTGTGGTCCAATAATATCTTTTTTTTTAATTTAGAGATTTGGGAGGGGTGCGTACCCGCTTTGTCTCCCTCTTTAGATCCATCCCTGCCTATGTTTATCTATGTTCAGTTCATATTTCAATGCATACAATTTAAATTATTTCCTTTTGCTAATTACGATTATGGAACAAATCTCTTTCATATCTGGTTTAATTGATACAACATATAATAAATTGTATTTATTATTATTTATAAGCAAAAAAAATTTTAATTTAAAAATACCATTAAGTTGATAACAACACTACAGTGCAGTTAGTGGGTGTGCCTAAAAGTTAAATAAGTCTATGTGATATTTGCATTAAGTTTTAATTCAATGATAAGTAATTTGTTACGAATAAAAAGATTTTGAGCGAAGATAGTCTAACTTTTTGATAACCAAACAACATTTTAATAATAATACTAGCATTTTTATAATTTCTGTATTTTTCCCCTAATGATTTTACAAAGTAATTGGAAATTTCAATTTTTGACACACAAAAGTACAAATTTGATCATTTTTTTTTATCAGAAACCTCTCTTTAAGTTTAAAATTGAAGCTTTTTTTTTCTTTTATAAAATATATCTTCAAACAGAATTTGAAAAAAAGAAACCCCATTAATGCTGAAATTAAAATAACAATGTACTTGAATATTATGTCGGTTTGCTTAAATTTTTAGATTTTATAAAAAAGTAATAAATGAGATAATGAGATAAAAAATTAAATAATATTATAATTTTATAATTATACTCCAATAATATACTAATAGTAATACTCCTTTATTAAATTTTCATTCTATAATTCTAAAATATTTGAAAATTGTATAATTGCATGATAAATTAAAATTTTTATTATTTAGTACATGTAGATATTATAAAAAAACCTTGTCTCCTCAACAAACATAGTTTCAAGAGACAACCATTTATACATCAGTACTATGTGTTTGAAATATAAATATTTGTATTATTTACATGTATGTACACTATTTAGTTTTTCAATATAAAAAAAAAAAATCACACATCACACATCATCATAATATCAATTCATTCGTCGCTCAGTTTAAAATCTAAACACGTGTTCAATACTCAATGAATTGTAACAATATATAATAATAATATATTATATTAGCGACGCAAACAATTAAGAAAACTTAAATAATAAATTTCTATTTACAGTACACATATACCTTATGTCATAGTTTTTAGTGAATTTTATAAACGCATTATTTTAATTTTTACGAGCTTTTTTGAATTTTGTATAGATTATTTTCATTGCCATAAACTTAACAAATATGAACCAAATAAGTAAATTCTAACCTCTGCTCATTTTTGGTTAATCATTATAATATGTACCAACGCTAAAATATCAAAACCAGTTTTCAATTTTGTCTTCTTTGACCGCTGTTTACATAGTTGAATACCATATATTTATGTCATATGTTATAGGTATAAGTTGTATGACGATGTTGCACGCCCGTTGAATGCGTTTTTATCTAACAATGTATATATTTTACGTGTTTGAAATAATCGCATAATCAGTATGTGCCTTAACATATGCAGTATTAATTTCAAATAAAATATATACATATCTATGCACGAATGTCACGATAGTGTTTTAAACATTACGACTACAAATAAATCGTCCGTCGAATCGCAATCGCTGTGCAATGGTTGTATTATATTCACTCAATATAATCTTTGATCTCTTTTATTCACCTTGTGTCATAACATAAATATATACACAAAAATATATTTTATTGGGTACGAGATGTACAATACTATAGGAATATCATTGTCCATTGATTATGGAATTAACTATTGGTTGCCTTTTTAGTCTATTCTATAATCAATAGAAATTTATAATAATCGCACGAATTACATGGACCACAATATCAAAATATTGCACATTGTTTTATACAATCGTAAGTTATGGTACAAATACACCTAAAAAAAATTATATATATATTATATATTATATACTGTAGTCAGGATCATCCTTAGGCTTCGATTATGGAAAGTAAATGTCTAATTGTAGTACTCAATAATTACTTATTTTTATTTGGTCTCCACGTGCAAATCTTATAAGTTCATATCTAACAAATTACTTATATAAACATGTTAACAAAATATATATGTAGTAAATGTCTTATTTTATAGTTATAGCAAATATCAATTAAATAGTATTAAAATAATATTTTATTAAATAATAATTAATAAACTCAAATAATAATTATTTAAAGTATCCATTTCAAAGTGATGTTGGATAATATATGCTAGGGAATAGATGTTATACTTTTAATTACGTTAACTTTTCAAGAAGACATTATATCCAAATGTGTTTTGTTCTTTCTTCAAATTATAGCACTCAACATAAAAAATTGTACGTTTAGAAAAATCGATTTTACGCTTTTATTTTTAATAATAAAGTCAATAAACGAATTATCATACTTAAGTGTAATAATATTACCTAATATAATATTAAAAATTTGATAAGAGGTCCAGATTCAAAACTCCGCGTATCAGTAACTATATCAACATCATATCTTTCATATATGTTTTAAATATATATTTATAATTTTAACTAAAATTTCTCTTTAGAAAATATAGAAAGAGCTATCTCTGTTATCAATGTTTTAAAAACGACTGTTAAAAAAAATATTATTATAGCATTAACTATAAAATAACTATTTGGATTATTCTATTAAACGACATACATCTTTTGGACAGCAAGGATAAATAAAGGACGTTTGTATGTGTTTGAGCATAAAATACTTGATAATCTATTCGGCACAACAGCAAACAATGACTTTTCACTGTCAAAATATAGACTGCCGCAACCTTTATAGAATTCGCGGTCTTTTCAAATGACAAAACAAAATGACGATTTTCCAAGTTATACGATTCGTCACAAAAAATCATTTATATAACAGTATAAAAACAACATATTGTACATAAAGTATGAAATACATTACTAAAACCAAAAACAATAACAATGCAACCAATATCGTTTATACAGTGTCTTAGGCATAATATCTACATAAATTGTTTAATACTCAATAATAATGGATAATTTAAATTTTTTACACGTACTATTTTAAAAATAATGTTCTTTTTGTTATTATAATTTATAATATTAGCCATACGATGTATTATTATACTATTTAGTTACAAACGATGTCCAACGTATAACTATAATAACTGAACTCGTCTACGAAGTATATACTCATAAGAATTGCCATTGATGATTATTAAGTTCCTTTGTGTATTATTATTCAATTTTTTTAATCTATAAACGTATTTTTTTTCCTAAATCTTTTCCAAGTACCTACTTAAAACAATGATGGCAAAACATGTCAATGGTGGAAGTAAATTGTGTAAATAATAAATATTGAAAATTATAGAAGTTTACATAACTAAGCTCATCCTTTAAAATTAATAGCGACATTAAAACGGACACAAAAAAATTAACCGTTGCTTATCTATGAACGTTTCGGTTATAAAAAATGTTTACTATTTCACATTAATTACTTATGAACTATTTGATATTATATAAATACTATTTTCTACATTTAATGCATAATAAAATTACGAATTTAAACATGTTTAATTTATATAAGTAATAGTATATAAAATACAATAGTATTATATTATATGTACAAAAGTATAAATAGTTGCAATTTTTATCGCAATAAAATTATAAAAAAAAAGAAAACCAGGAAGTCATTTTGCAGTATGCTGTGTAAATATATGTCGAGTTTACTTCGTCATTAAGTAGGTCGATAAAATGTCAAATTAAAGTTCAATGATACATCAGTGCATATATAAAACAGTTCTGAGAAAAGATAGTCTTATCAGTCTTTACCTATTTCCAAAGATATCTTATGACTTATTATAATATATTTATTTTGTTTTAAGTTATTTATATTTCTGTTATTAATAAGTAATAACTAGTAAAACTAATCAAAAAATTTTTTTTTCAAAAAAAAAATCACTTATTGTGTTTTATTATTTTACTTAGTTTCGACACACCATAGAACGGTGTAAAGAAGTTTATGACATGAATTATATAAAAATAGCTTAAAATTAGTCTAAATATTTTAAAACTTTCATAGTACAATAAAAATTAAATTAAATTAAAAGTGGAGTATTTAAAATTCTTGTGGTTAAAATTATTTTAATAGTAATGACATAATACGAAAAAAAAAAAAATCGTTTTAGGATAAATCATTATTTTACGTTTAAATTTCACAAATATTTTAACTTAAAATGCTCATAAAAAATAAACATGTATTTACGCTCAACTTTTTTCATTGCACTAAGAAAAAATTGTAAGTAGTTTCTTTGCTTCTAATTTTCTAACTGTTTGGCCAATTCTACAAATTTGTATGCACGTGAATAGAAAAAAAAAACTACAAAAACTCATATATTTCACATATCTATTATTAACTCAAAAGAGCCAACCAAGTTACTACCAAAAACATACTAGAAGTTAAATATTGATGTTTTTGTATTTTAGAAATGCCTTATGTTAATCAACAATTTAAAAATTAATGATCAGTGCTCGGACAGTTTGAAAATTATTAACTCATTTAAGTTTTAAATTAAGATTTTATTATTTTAGAAAAAAAATATTTGAACATTTTCTTGTATTTTAAAAAGATGAAATTAAGAAATTGTAACTTCCCTCTTAACAATTTGGATTACATAGTTAGGTATATTAAATTTACAGTTATATTGTGACTGCAATTATCGAATCTATTCTAATTTAAAATTAAATACAATCTTAACTTATAGATTTCTATTATATTCGGTAAAGAGTTAAAATATGAATTTAAATTTTGAAATAACTTTAAAACCATAAATTAAATATGATTTATAGGTAAGCTAATGATAATTTGTTAAGTTAAAGAATAACTTTCTCAATGTATTGTGAAAAATAAATATATTTTTTAAATTCTTTTATGGATAATCGAGGCTACTTCAGATATATAATAAATTACTGATTGTCACATGGTCTATTACGTTTATTTGTTCAATCGAAAATTTGTTATTTACATATGTGATTAACTCCTTGTTCTAACAGAAACCATATTCAGCTAAAAAGCATGTAAGCTTACGGAACTTCTTTGGAAATAATTGTAAAAATCTTCATTAAAAATGCAAATCAAACTACAAACACTTTTTAAATGTATAAAAAAAGCCTTACTTAGTTTATTGGTTTTATGAATATCCTAAAAATCCTAAAAGTAACATGCAGTTTTATTTTTAAATCTGAACACTGAGGAAACTGAAAAATATCTTAATATATATATATACTTCAACAGGTGGAGACAAAACACTTACATTTCAAACTTAAAATATTCAATGATCTGTAAAATATAAGTCTTAAAATCTTATCAAATATCATTTATATGCCTACACCAAGTGCCGGAATTTAAGTCGTATTATTTTCATGAATAGTTATAATAAAGTAATTCTTAATGAAACTTAGTTAATTATTTTAATCTAAGAACAAAATCGTTTCATGCAATGAAAGATCTTAGACCGTTTCCATACAAATATTACATATACTTCATAAATATCAAAAATGAAAATACTCAATGTTAACTATATCAGATATCAAAAGTTCTATTAAACATTAGTAAGGTTACAATAAATTTCGAATATTACATTAAATTATTTATTATGTCGTAAAATATAAATTATGTTATTCTTTTTGAACCTATTTAATTATAATGTCTAATAACTAAAATTATTCTTTAAACTATACGCATATATATTATATTTATTGATATATATATTAACGTCGTACATTAAAATTAAACTTCAGTAATAATCTTAAGTACAGTCAAACGATTTAAAAAAAATAAAAAATAAAAATGTTCTACATTTTTTGTTTGATGCTTTTATTCGCATTTCACTATAACAAATTAATCGAGTATTCGAATTCTCGTAATAATTAATTATAAAATATTTACGTCAACATTTTCCAAAGTTTTTTGCTTTAAATTATTATGCCATAAATACTCATGGTAATTTTGTTGAAATATGAAAATATAGTAATTTATTTTTATTTTGTTTTTTATCAATCTCGACTGAACGTAAATAAATCGAAATACGTCTAAAACATAAACTCATTCCATAGCTTATTGTTTTTTTTTTTTTAATTTAATATCATTGAAGATATTTCATGTTTGAATCATAATTATTATTAACAAAACTCAATTATCTTCTTCGGTATTGATTTGAAGAAAATTATAAAATCTGTATAATATTGCTATAATTATAAATACTTTATTATCAAAAACCACTACTGAAATAAAGTACACAAAAACAAACTAGAAAGTCAGATTTTCTAATCGTTTATTAATGATCATCATCTAATATCTTTAATATACAATATTGCTACAGGTTACTTAAAAAAACATTTTTTGTTTTATTTTGTGATCAATTTCAGATACTGGATTTTTGTTTTTTATCTGACTTTATTTGATTTATAGTTGTTCCTGAATTAATTTTTTATTAAACTTAAATTACTTAAATATTATGGTGACATAATAAAGTCTAATTAATACGATTAACTATTAAGTATTTTTCCTTTTCACCATACTTTTAGTTTTTGAATAATTACATGATAACATTTATTATGTAGTGTGGTTTACTTAAAAATTAACAATTTTAATATCTAAGCACAAAAACACTTGTAAAATACGTATATGCAATGTAAATGTATAAAGTACATTCATGATTGTTCAAAAAGTTTTAAGTTGATGAAGTTTAAGTGAGTATATTTTGCGAAAACAATGCGTTTTTTTTTGATAAAATATATTTTAACTCATTGCAATATACCTATATATAAATAATTATTACTTATTATTTTATCTACAGCTCAAAAAATAATTTAAATAAAATCATTTCATACTGACGACGTCTTATTAGTTTATTATTATTCATGTAACTGGATGTCGTCTAAAATCTGCCTATCCCGCCAAATACACGTAACCTACACCGGATACTCGTATATCATACACTCCCACCAAGTCTATGCAAATTTTTTGAAAATCCAGTTTTAACGGTAATGATGTTTTTTTTTTTCTATATGTGGTTTTATAAATGTAAAATTGTTCTGGTTTTAATAAAGACTTAAATCTTCTATTTTTTTGCACTTCGCAAACAATATTTTAAAACGTATATTCTAATTTGAAAGTTAACATTTTGAATATTTTGATGGTATTTCTATTTTAATTTCTCGTTGAAAGTCGATTGTATATTTCGAAATATGAATACATGATTTAAGATGTTATTTTATATCTTCATAGTTAGAAATCGTATCATCGAATCAATCGTTCATTATATGAACTCGTGAACAGCTACACTAAAACAAAAAAGTCAAAGCGTTTGATAAAAACTTATCAATGTGTTGCAAAAATACTATAATATATTTGTTATATTTTACACTATCAAAACACGCATTATGTATATTTATAATATTATTTCCGTTTCAATCTTATACGAGAACTATTCGAATCATAGAAACCGTAAACGATAATATTAATATTAAATATAAGTATTCTACACATTTGCATGAAGTTTTTGAATATTCTAAAATCAACGACTATACCTGTATACTAGTATACCTGCTGTTGTATAGGTGAACCCATATCCTCGCATATAAGTCGTACAGTCGAGCAAGTCGTTAGAGTTCGACTCAGCAGTCATAAAACAACACACCTACGTTATGTTTTAGTTTTATATCAGCTAGTCTAGATCACGATCGAAAGAAAAACAAGTTTGGGCTTCCACCATATTGTATTATTATAAATTATATTACTACAGCATGTGTTATGATTTTTTTATTTAATTCCTATTCACTCATTTCGTCCGTATAACAATATAGAATACGCTGCTGGTTATATAATATATTATATCCAACACGCCTAATTTATTTAAATTCGACTATATTTCAATGATAATAAATAATCTTATATAATATAATCTAACGGTTTTAAAAATGATTATTTTTATGTATTAGAACTTATATTATATATACCTATACTGATACACACCTAGCATAAGATAATACGAAATATGAAATATATAATTAATACTTATAGAAGAAGTGGTTTATATGCTATATCATTGATTGGTACGATATTTTCTGTCATTAAAATATTTTTTTATAAAATTAATTTAGCAATGATAAATCAAAAAATAAGTAGTAAATAGTAGTATGAATTACTATGATATCAAACGGCTTTTTTAAAAATATAAATGGGTATTTTTAGCTTATAACTCAAATAAAACAAACGTTTTATTAAATAAATTCAGCATTTTAATTAACAAAGCAATTCGACATTTGGCGGTAGGAACATAAATTAAAAATAAACTAGCTGAAAACTAAATTTATTAAAACATTTTAAGTTTATATATATTTATATATATAAGCAAATTTCGAGAAAAAAATATAAACAATAATCAATAATTATAGCATAATATGGAAATCAATAATATCTCATGAATAATTTCTGTTGTTTGAATCAAAATGTTTGTATAAATTTGTAATTTAAAATTACTTTCATAAAATTGTATCATATACATATCAATATATCACATACTGTGTTATAAAA
Organism: Melanaphis sacchari; assembly: GCF_002803265.2. NCBI lineage: Eukaryota > Metazoa > Arthropoda > Insecta > Hemiptera > Aphididae > Melanaphis > Melanaphis sacchari. The sequence continues at coordinate 647,912 of NW_020270976.1, read as the reverse complement.
AATGTATTTATATGTAAGTACAACAAATAAAAAAATTAAATGATGTTTTGTGAACGAATATATATATATATATATATAAGTATTATAATCATTAATAAGTTATAACTAAAAAACACATTAAACTATCTGTCCAACTATAATATGTTTATCATATAAATCAACTATTAAACCTAAAATTTTTTCAATACTCGTGGCACATTGTTTAAATAACTAAATAACTATAAGTTATACAATATAAAATATAACCTCATTGATAATATTAAATACCTAGAAGACTAGAAATAACTTTGTCATATTTTTCTCAGATTACCCACAACTTTGAAAATAACTTGCATATTTCAAGTGATTTTCGAACAGTAATAATAATAAAACAGACAAAATATAAACTTGAAACATAAAATAAAAACAGATACTTTCTCCCGTCTCAATTTGTTCTATTCTACAACAAAAAACACTCGTCTGCCTCCCAACCCCAACAGTTCCAACTTTTTAATGTCCTTAACGCCCCAGCTGGATTTAAGTATGCCCCTCAAGTATCATGGGTTACACTCTCTTTTCATAATTGCTATTAATTTTGATTTGGTAAAATAATCTACTCAATTTATCTTACACATGAGCTTATACCACTAGATCACTCAAATTCCTACACCGTTTAAATTGTCATCATAATTTTATTTTTCCTCGTTAATTTATTGAAAATACTATTTATACATTTTAAATAATGAAATTACGTTTAGATCAATGTTCTACGTACACAAATTAAATCGCGTATCAAAAATATAAGCAAAAAGTTTTTTTTTTTTTTTTAATTTATCTGTAGTTATTCAGTAAACAGTCGATTAATTTTTTGTACATTGTTTTCAAATTACTCTATTCTCTTAGCTAAGCACTAATATTAATTTCAGTACTAGTATTATCTTATTTATTGTTGCTTATTTTTATAATTTGTTTTTCTCGTACGTATTTTAATCAATCACGATATGAGTAATTTATCGAAGTTGCAACGTCGGTAGCTGTCTTAACTCCTCCAACTGGTTATAATAATGCACGTTAATTTTCGAAGCTGTTTCAAAAGTTTATATCGTTATGGAGAAACATCAACTTTGAAACATACAACAGAACTTTTTTATGATGGAAAATCTAAACTATTGATTGATGACCAAATAAACATGCTAACCATAGTCCATTGTGGTATTTATTATAGTTTACTACAGTGATATAATAATTTATATAATATCTGTAATAAAATAAAAGTTTTAAAAATATAGATTCGTCTTCATTTAATATTATTCTTTAATACGTTTCTATTCAATATCTTCGATTACAGACTAAGTAATTAGTATTAATATATTAGGGATTTTGTATTTTTACAAAATATCGTATACACATTTAATTAAATTTCAAAATATAGCTACATTTTGTAAAAGTAGAACAAACTATAATTTTAAGCCATTAAAAACTTCAACGGTCGCGTGTCTTAAAGTTGATGTACTATATATCTTAAAGTTTTAAACCCATGATACGAAATATTACAAGGTATTTAATCTGTATAATATTAGTTACCAGTAACAAAAACTGAATTCTTAAGATACAAATAATATTATTATACTTAGTCGGTCGATTGTGAGCAATCGAAATTTGAATAATATTACCATACAAACTGCGATTTCGTTAAATCTAAAAATGTACGTTCAGTTGGTGAGTAGTTAAAGTGGTTTTTATTTGGGATAAGATAACTACGCTAATAAAACTATATAATATGATAGCAGTTTTCTGAAAACTTATAAATGACAATTTTTTTTTTAAATGTTCTCTAATGTAAAAATAACAACAAGAGTAATAAGTGTACAAACCATAGTTTTTTCAAGAAACCCGTAAATACCTCTTTCCAGCATAAAATGTTCGATAAACAAACGATTTTGACGAATTTCTATTAAATTTAAATTATGGACAACCTAGTTTATACAAACTAAATATTTGTTTTACATATCCTATATTTTTACTCAATTACAAACTACATCAACGTAGTCATTTTTCCAAGAATCCCTAAATTATACGTAACGTAAACCGCTACTAGAACAATATGACCTTATACTTGATATCGCTTGAGTTTAGAAAAAAATACATTGTAATTTATTCACCCAAAAATGTGTTTTATTGTTCAGGTACTTAAAAAGAAAGTAAATTTAAGACGACATTTGAATAACTGTTAGTTTTTATCTCTGTGGTTAACGAAAACATAAAAAGTACAGCGTAGATATCTATAGCCTAGACCAAACTAATATCACCATAATGCGTAAACTATAAAGGTGTAAAATGTTTGTCAAATATAATTTTCTTCAAAGATTACTAAAAACATAGAGCAAAAAGTATTCATATAAATTCAAGTAGCATATAATTAAATAAAATGTAAATATTATAATGTAACTAATGGCTTGTGTTACAAAAACTGTAATTTAAATAATTAAAAAAAATCTTCGTTCATTTAAAAAATACGAAAAATATTAAATATTTATCACTACCAAATTCTATACTATAATATTTTGTTTAAAATAATCCTATATATTAGTACATTTAATTTAGATTTATAAATTTTTTGTAAGAATTTCAATTTCAAAATAAATATCACGATAAAATTAACAATAAAAATCATTAATTATTTATTTAATTTATTAACTTATTGATAGATCTATAATATTTAAAAATTTAGAACTGTTTAGTTTAAAACAATATACCCATAGATAGCTTAATTAAGTGGTTTCTAATCATTTTTCTAAACAAAACATCATTATTATGATTAATGTGTTTAGTGACCCACATTTCAAAAATTATTTTTAATTCTTAAACCGTGACAGATTTTCAATATTCATATACTAAATTAAAAATGTCACTAATCACGGTACTTATTCTAATATTTTAATGTAACTTTAAAGAAAATAAAGAATATCAGCTTCATTATGTCTGCTTATTTGTTGGAAAAACGTATTGAAACAATTTAGTGATATTCAAAAGAAACTGATTAGGATAAATAGGTAAGTTATATATTTTCCAACCTAATAGTTAATATATTTATCACAAATTTATGTCACATAATTTTTAGATTTTATTGTTCATTTACAGTCCATTAATTAAAGGATAGTATAATTTTAGCGGTTTCACTAGCGTATTCTAATTTTACAGAATATATTTCAAAGGTCTGATAAATTTGTAAATGTTATTTTAATGCAAATGTTGAGATACAAATTGGTAAAATTGATTGCAATTCTTAGATACTATTCATAAATACTATATAACGTTGTAAAAATATGAAATGTATTAAAAGTCATCCCGTTTGCCATTCAATACCTATTAAATTATTACATGAATAAAACTATAAAAATCGAGACCAGTTTTTCTCCATAGACCATAGATATTTAAATTTATTAATGAGTATTTTTACTTAATTATAAATCTATTATCATAATTCAAAAATCGTATATCACTTCAGGCTTGTGAAGTTTTCCTCTATTGCATATTAATTATATTTCCTTAATCAGTAATCATAACATTATAATACTAACAATAGGCTCGAACAACATGTTTGTTAGAATAACGCAATAACGATTTTTAAAATATATACCTATTACCTACGTATTACTTACCTATAATCATTACATGGATATTATATTATTTTAAAGATATGAGTATTGAGTAATACACTAATACTAAATGTAATTTGTCACTAAAATTTCTGATAATAATTATGGATTATACATTTAAAGAATGTTCAGGGTTAATAAAAGCGTCAGAATTATTATTTTTTTTTTTAAACAATCTATTACTACTTGAATGAATGATTAACTTCATAATAAAACACTTAATTATAAAAATAGCTAAAATTATGGACGTTATTTAGTTTTAAATTACAAGTACCTACTATCATAGAATTCTATAAATAGTTATATATATACAAAATAAGTAGGCATAGAATTATAAACTAAAAATGTTGTATTTGAAAAAGATTTAATCCGAAATACTTTTAGATATACGTTTGCTATTTCTGGAATTTAAAGTACAATTTCATTTGATAGACTGTTGGCGACACTATAAATGTTAATGTACTTACACAGATTCAAGTACTTAAAGAAGAAAAAAAATTTTTCATCATCGCTTTATTCAATATTACACATGAGTAAATAGATACTGTCTGTTCCATGTACTTGCATTGCACCGTATTAACCTTAATGGATTTAAAAAAAAAAAAATATTTCGATGCTTCAAAAAGCTTTCAACATTACTCTAAAACTTAATGGATAAATCACGTCTTATTCTACCCAGAAATAACAAAATTTAAATTATATTTTACTTTAGGTTGCATTAGTCTAGTAAAAATAAGAAATAAAAAATTTCGGAACGTGTAAAAATACTATATTCATAGATTAAATCTGATTACTTTAACAGTTTAACGTAATGCATGATCGTCAATGGCATAATATTTGAGAGAGCGATAGGAAAATTTGTCCCGCTTCCATCACTAAATCATTTAATCTTATTGATACAATAATTTATTTACAAATTTAAATTTAACTATAATAATAATACTTATTAAACAAGTAATAGCATGTATTTTCTTCTCCCTCCAAATATATTTATTGTGCCATTTTCATACATATTGTATTTTTCTCTTAGAAGTAAAAAAAAACATAGTAAATGTAATTATCGTCAATACTACTATTATTTCATTTTTTAACTTACTATGAATACAAATTTCATAAACAATAAAATAATTATTTTACTTAGCTTTCTATAAGATAATTGCGTAAAATCATTGTAGAAGGAATAGCTGTGTTATTACTAATTATCTTATGTTCCGTAGATACTGTAGTAATCACATATAAAGCAAACGTAATTCCATAAAATCATTAACAAACATTTCTTCTGTTCATTTTGTTATTTTACAAACTATCAAACGCATGAACTTCCGTAAATTGCATATATAGTATCTGAAAAGCGAAAATCATATAAACAATACTTATGAAAGCAAATATATAAATATTACAAAAAAAAAAAAAGTTTAAGTTACTTTTAGATGTAAAAAATAAAAATAAGCTCACAAAAAAATATAATAATAATGTTTGTAAATGTTATAAAACATCACTTTTAAAATAATGAGGTACATTCTAAAATCTATAGACACAAACATTTTTATTTTATTTTAAATAAGTGGAAATTGGTGGTTTTTTGTTTTAGTAAATGCGTCTACCAACAACTCCTTCTAAATTAATAATGCGTTTAGAATCATTGAATTTTGACTTCTTCTATTCAGTTAAAACTTTCAATCTTTATTAGATAATTTTATCAATCATTATCCGTAGTTGTGCTCAAATAAGATTTCACTTGTTTAAACGATGAAAAGAACCTTTTATTTGTACAGTTGTTATTAACTCCTGCAGTATTGGTAACATTTTAATTAATTAAATTAGTTTTAAAGTTTTAGTAAAAGCATACTCCTATGGTGATGGTGTTCATATTTACATCATATATAACTTAAAATAATGCTTTTTATGATAGGAATTTGGAAGCAATTTGAATTTCATTAAGTTTTTAGTAACTTTAATGATTCATTAATATAGAATACCAAACTATTACGATGTAAACGTTTTTTTTTTTTTTTAATTTATGCTGACGAACATCTTTTGGGGTGATACAATTACAATATTAAATTTATTATTTAATTAATATTATAATTCACATAACATTAATTAAATTGTAGTTTATATTAAATAAGATAAATTATTATACATTATAAATACAAAAAGATAGACCAGTGAATACTACTATTATATACATAAAGTATCGAGTAGGTCACTATTTAGGGTCTGTTAAATTTGAATTCAATGATATAATAATATTATATAAGAAAAACGATTCACTTACCAATATGTTTTTTGTTTTTTTTTAATATAGCTATTTAGTCATTTATTTTACTTTTAGTATTATATTTGATATTATTTTCTTCAAAAATATTGCATTTATTATATCATTAGTATTTAATTACTATAATAATATATATTTATACTGTATTATATCAGCTTACGATTATATAACTCTAAATTTAATAGCATTTTTCTGTAAATATCGTAAAATAGAAAAAATAAATTCATAATACCTAAAATACATTATATTTTAGGTTAAATTAATAATGTTACCATAAAAAAATTTATAGTGGTATAAAATATATAAAAGTTTAAGTTCTCACGAATAATATTTATAAATTAAAATGAAATAATTTAACATACTATGTCATTTATTATTTATCATTTAAATATAAGAACTTAAAATATCTATAAAAAATAACTGTCTTATAATACATTTTTTAGATTTTATGATATCAGTATTATCTACTTATGAATAATTTTGTATTAAATTAGTTACAAAAAAAAATTTTATGAATTTTTAAAATATTATCAAAATTTTAACTTCAAATGCATATAAAACAAATTGGGCTTATATATTTTTAATAATTTAAACTGGGACAATAATAATTTTTATGAGATTTTGTATTAAATTTTCAAAAACTTTGATTCGGCATGTAGTTTTTTTATCGACATGTATAGAAAAAAATAACTAAAAAATAAAAAATTTCTTATATGTATAAATAGCTTGAAAATCGTTGAGATATTTTAAAAAACATTTTTATTAATAGAAAATTATAATATAAACATTTGGTTAAGTATCTAAATTTATTCGTTTTTGAGGTGTAAAGAAAAAAAATCAAAATCGATTTTGTCAAAAATTACATTTGCATAAAAATTTTCGTTTTTCCTTAATTTTTTGTTTGTTTTCCTCGATTATGAAAATAAGTACTGGAAATTTTTATGTTTGACCTCTCCAAAGTATTTAATAGAATCACTTCGCTCAGAATCTAAAACGAATTTCAAGTTTTAACGAATGAGATATTTCATAAATATACAATAAATGTAGTACATTATTTTGTCATAGACAAATATTAATTAAAAACATATTTTAATAAGTTTAGTTAAGATTATTTTAATTCAAATGGTGCAACCACACACAATGAGCCTTACCTAAATGTCTCCCTTGAATAACGTACTATTTAATATCTTTTAATGCTGTGTATATTGAATTACATTTACTACTTATTGACTTATTTATTTACTCAAATAATCATCTCTGTTTAAAAAGATGAAACACATGAATAAAAATAATAATATATATCCTCTCAAAGGTACATATCATAACAAAATATTCTCTCTCCATAAACATTATGTCAAATAGGCCTTTGATAAGTAATCAAATATACAGTTGTATGTGACCAATTAAAATTACCTCGGATAAAATGTCAAAAGGTCCTGGACAAATATCTAGTGCAAAATATCCTAGACAGCACATTATGAACAATGAATTACAGTAACGATGAAAGTAAAAAAGTCTTTTGTAAATGTCACAAAACTGGATATGTGTATGACTATGGTACACCAATCATAAAATCAAGTGGTCACTGACCACTGTTATAACAATATATTATTGAATAAGTTTTACGTTTTCAAGTCCCATGAGTTTGAAAAGTGAAGATTTTGTAATTTTTATTTTATTTTTTATATTTTTTATATATTTTTTTTTTTTTTTTTTTAATAAGTGGATAGGTTATGAATAACTTAGTGGATTTTATACAATAAGCAGATACCATAAGTACTTAAGGTAAATCCCGTTGGCATAAAATTAATTTTTTTTATATAAAATTGATTTATTTTAATAACAATTATGTAATTTATATGAAAAAGGAATCTATTTTATCAATAAATGGATGAGTGGATAGTTGAGTAAGTCAAATAATATTGTTTTTTGTCTCGCACATAATATTTTACTCCACCGCTTCAGATAAGAATATCAATATATTATGTGTGAGCATGTATGAGTGTGTATAGGTAATACCTACTTCCTGTATAGTATGCAGTATGTGGGCGCGAGTCACCTGCCTGAATATCATATCATATTAAAAGTCACAAATTAAAAAAAAATTGTGTTCTAAATTTCATGTTATTGAAAAATCGTGTCTTCCATAAATTATTTATTTAAAAAATTATCTATTTAAAAGGTTTGTGTTAGATTAAATATGTGAAAACTATAATACTCTTATAAATTACAGTTATTATTACAACTAATTGATACACCATCAAATATAATAAAAAAAAATTATAAATAAATAATAAAATATAAAATATAATAAATCAAATCTACCTACTAATGAAAATAAAATAAAATATTAAATTGTATTATTTAATTTAACTTCTATCATCAATTATTCTTATTGTGCTCTTTTTTTTTTTTTTTTTTTTTTTTTGAAACAGATTGAATAAAATAATATGCACCAAAAAAAAAAAAAAAAAATTATTATGATTATAAGTAGGTACTGAGTTAAAATTAAAATGTATTACTATAAATGTATATTGATAGTATATATAAGCATCTACTTACAAAATAAAAATAAAAATATTGCTGACGCGTAAATCTATAAATAACACATTTATAAAAATCATGACTGATACGCAGATACTCAGAAAAAAATGCTTACAAAAATAAGTTACGTTAAATATCTTTTAAAAATGTTAACTTATCTAAATTATCGTCAGCGTAAATTCTTTTTCGAATGCTAAGTACCGAGTATTTTTTATATCAACGTTTTTTTATGTCCTTTCAAAGTTCATCTTAGAATTAGCTGTTGGGTTACTGATTCTGTGTGATTTTGCACTTTTTGTATTAATTTAATGAATTCAAATCACCTGAAAAATAGTTTAAAAAATAATCTATTTCTACAACATTAACTGTTTCATGTTTGAACTTACCTAAGTTAGGAAAAACTAGTATATGTATCTTCCTGTAACACAATTTTGTAACGTTTGTAGTTTTTAGTAAGTCTCTAAATTCAATGTTCAACTATTGACCACATTTACTTTATTACTTATTAATAGTCAAATAAAACCAATTATATATGACTATATGAATTATCGTAAAAATCAATCGTAAATCCACAAATTGTTATTTAATTTTTGTATATTATAATGTATAATTGTTTTTGAAGATACAGAAATTTATATTATATGTAAATCTTCTATACACATATAAAAAATTTATTGCATTATTATGACATATCAACGCGTCAAAATACAAAATTCATACGATGCGAAAACTTATAAAACATAAATAATTACTTATACATTTCTACATATTTTTAAGTGTATATTTCGACGAGTTATGACAAAGAATAAAATGGTCATTAAAATTTGAATTTTTTGATTTTTCTCATTTCTAACAAAATGAAAATAAATTATTTTTCAGTGATCATAAATATATAAACAAAAATATCTAAAAGTGCAGTATTTGTATATATATATATATTATAATTTATGAGTGAACGTTCTGGGATATCCTACCGATTAAGTTAAAAAGGATAAAGGTTAAGTTTACGGTTGGGTCACATAGTTCATGTAGTGAAAGGTTAGGGAGGATCGAAAGGATCACTACGAAATAATAAATATACAACATTATAATACATATTAATACAACATAGTAACATTTTATAAGCATAACGATGAAGATTTATATTTCGCGTTAAACGATCTATATTTAATATATACGTCAGTTGTAATATTTTAAAATATTTTTTTTTTCATCGGTTGAGATATTTGCACATTATTTTAATATCAATAAACAATAACGTTAACTTTTTTTATAATAATTTCGTATTATACTACTTAGCTTAGTACTATCGCTTCAGACATCAAAACAAGTTTCCATTTTCCATCAGGCATACACGTTAAGTTTTAAATACAACAATGTTTCCATTTAGAATATTTCCAGAAAGATAAAAGACATTACAACGTATTCATTATAGTATTTATTATATTACTTATTAATTAAGTTTTGAAAAAAATAAATAAATAAATATTCGATAATTTCACGACTTTATGCTGATGAGTATCTAATTAAATTTTGATGAATAAAATAACTCTATTAAAATTTACAATTTTTAAATGACTATTTATATGTTGGTTAAAAATGTAATTGTTAAGATTTTTTGAATTTTTCACGTGCCAGCGTCCAAAATAAAGTTATTTACCTTTATTAAATATTTATATATTATGTTATAATACAAGTGAAAAACATCAGTTAATGTTAATAAAATAACTGAACGTGTGGTGTAATGATAACAATGTTCGTAATATTTGAGCAATGCTAATTTTAAATATTTATTTCCCATTAAAAATTAAACTTTATTCTATAATGAATGGTCGTTTTATACAACACCAACATTTGTATGGGCATTGTAAACACTAAACTATACACACTACAAATTAAATACCTAGAGTCGTACTTAAGACATTTTATAGCTAGTGGCAATCATTTTTATGTGTCTCTCTCCTTCCCTTTCTATGAAGGGTAATCACACCTCTAAAAAATCGAAAAATATGGATTTATATCACGGTGTATCAACTCTCAGATAACTGTGGTCAAAATTTTAAATCCTGTATTGTTGACATATGCTATGTATATTGTACACATATTGTGATAATTCCAATGTTCGCCTTATTTTTATTAATAATAATAAGTACATGGCTCTTTATAATTAAAATAACTACCCTAACTCAATTAACACTGCCTAATTGTACATATATTATTATAAATAAAAGTTTTTTTAATTATCTCTTTGTTATTACAATAATATATTTTTTACGTAACATATTATTATTAAGTAAGTTTAAGAGAAAAAGTTAGAAAATTTCAATGATATACCCCGTAACCAAGTAACCAATAAGAGAAGCATGTTTTACAAGGGCCTAAAAGAGACATAAAAAGTGTGTTTATACTTAATTTTGTTCAAAAACACAAAATTAAGAGAGGCAAATTTAAAGTTACATCCTGCTAGAATTTTATACAATTCTAAATTATATGATGGAGCCTTTTGTTAAAATGAATATGTAGGTTATTATATTTTAATATTTTAAAATTTTTATTAATTTCTGATTTATCAGAATCTAAATAGTATTATTTATTTATTTTGAATTTTACAATTTGTGTTATTATTTTTATAATAAATATAAATTATGTATATAACTTTATAAGGGTGGTAAAAAAATAAAATGATAAATAACTATATTTTATAATGAGGCTGAAGACACCGGTGAAGCGGCCATCCAATGATGAAACTTTATGAGAATATCACTGTAAATTTCAGTTTTAATAAATGAATCACAACAAACTAAGTATAATATTTTATATTTTCTTCGTATGACACTTTTGTATACAATATACTTGATCAATGTGGATATTTAATAAATTATCCACATGGCTCAAAAAATTGAGCATTATATATTTAGCGCGGTCAGTATTTATATTTACATGAATATATCTAATATAACTGCCCTGTAATAATGATTTAATAGTAAATTGCATCTAGACTACACTCATAATAATCAATTGATTTTTCTAATTTAAATAAATTTTTAAACACTGTTTATAGAATAATTTATATTTTATAACACTAAATTTTTTAGAAAAAAATAATTGTTGATTATTTTGATTTTTGAATTGCACAGAAATTATCTGAGGTCGATCGTTGTTTATTTATTGGCGTGGTTTAGTAATTAATCTCATGAAATGAAGTAGGGACCAGTAAAATCTGTGAAGCACTCCGTAAAACCAACGGTAATAATAATATTGTATAGAAAAGTCAGCAAGCACAATAAACTCCAGGTGGTCGCTGGCCAATCCATGACTGTAATGAGAATGGGACCTTGTGGTGGCGTTATTACTTTTTTTTTTAATTACCAGTTGAAGTGCCCCGATAAAAGTAAACAAAATATTACGAATCGTCATACGTAAGTACATTAGCTAAATAGTGTATGTATAAATGTGTTATACGACTACTCGTAGGTACTTAAATTATTCGAACGGAAAAAAAAAAGATTCTCATGGTCAGATTATCCGCCGAACCCTATTGACAAAACGCGCTCTCAAGCCGTGACTGCAAGTACCTAATAAATATCATATTGTAAATAATTGTAATTAATGCGTAACATAAAGAATGACCGCAAATAGTAATAAATAATAATTAATTATTAGAATTAATTGAATCGAATCATCTCGGCACGTCACGATTCTCGTTTTTCATTTCACATTGTATACATTATTATATAATGTATAATTTTTATACGTTGTGTTTTGTAACTATTCAATTAACGTGTCCGCGTGACTCTGATAATAGAATACACGTGCGAGAACAAATCATATGTCATTATGTAATAAGTAATAGGACGCGTGTACTTACGTATAATAATTGGTATTAGGACAATATTGTATTGTGCCAAAGTTTACAACTTAAGACTTTAAGTATGGTGTAATTACATTTGACTATTTCAAGTAACGCTTCCACACGCTACTATTGTGTGTCATGTATTGTATTTGAACCAATCACTGAAATGACTCGATTTTTATATATATATAGTTTAAAATATTTATCAGTATTTTCTGCTAGTGAATTTTTTATATTAATTTAAACTGAATGATTAATTGTCTCTATTCAAAAAATTTTCACATTTTTTTTCATGTATAATATACATCCAAATAAATATATTCTAACGAAAAGTAAATTTTTCAGTGAATATTAATTTATAGTATTTCTGCTATTTTACTTAGACTTGTTTACCAATCATCACCCTGCATCTTCATCAATTATTATTTTATTGAATTTTAGCTACTAATCCATCATTCACGTATATAAATTCCAATTTTTCTAAGTTTCCAATTACCACATTAACCTTGTTAATTTACAAGTATATAATATACATAATGTCTCCTTTTAGAGTTCTTCAAATTTTTATTTTTTGCCTCCTTCCTTTTGCGAAGTCTTAAAATAGATTTAGCGACATAAAATGTCAACTATAATTCGTCTGTAACTTTTATAAATATTTTCTGTACATATTAACTATTTACCTTAATAAAATAAAAACTAAATTAAATTTTAAAACTATATTATCAATATTGTACATTCCATTTTAATGGCAAATTTAAAATTAGTGTTAAATTGGATTCTAACAGAAATCAACAAATTTACTCATAGGTAAATACAAATAAATCATAAACTCGACGTATGATTATCATTAATCTAAAATATCAACTAAAATTTTGAATATTTAAACAGGTATACATACATTACATAGCTAAATATAAATTAATAATAGTTAATACTGTCAATGAATACTTAATAATTTAAACTTATTATTTTATTTATTTAGTAATATGATTTCATTGTCAAAAATATGATAAATTATATTTTTATATAATACTGTTTAATTTATAAAATTGATTATGTTTCAGAATATTTGAAAAAGTAGTTCGATATTGTGATGCCTTTATTACTCAATTGCCATTATCATTCATCTTAGGATTTTATGTAACGTATGTAGCTAAGAGATGGTGGAATCAATACTTGGCGATTCCGTGGCCCGACAGGTATGTAGAATATTATTATCTTTCGCTTTTTAAAAAATCCCCACCATCATATTATAAAATAAAATATATTTATTTTTTTGTTTCTCATAAGAGCAATGCATGTAATAACAATGTATGTAGAGGGCAATGATGATTACGGATGTATGATTCGAAGATCACTAATGAGATATTTAATTTTGACATTGATTTTGGTGTTGCGTTCTATCAGTTCACCGGTAAAAAAACGTTTTCCGACATTAGAGCACGTCGCTGAGTCAGGCAAGTTGTAATTGCATCGATCCAAACCATAAAAATAAACATAATTTTGTATAATAATATCATATTGTTGAAATATGCGTATATCTAAGTAAACATAATCATTATTAATTTTAATAAATATGTACAGGCTACATGACCGCTGACGAGATAGAAGTATTTTATTCGCTCCCCAAGGTAGAATTTAATACTTATTGGGTGCCTTGTACTTGGTTCATAACTTTGTTGAAAGAAGCCAGAAAATCTAAGCGAATAGAAGATTCCGAAGGAGTCAAGCTCATTATGCAGGTAATAATACTTTGTTTTATCACAATATTATATGGACAAACGTTAGTTAATACTTAATAGTTTGATAAAACAATTCTAAACACGTAGACAAAAAACTATATATGCATAAAATTACTTAAGTTATTACTGTACTATCTTTCTACACTTCATAATATTATTTATCGATCTACCGGCTACCTAAAATTACATTATTTGCCGTGTTTAAGTCATTATCATTCGTATTAATTTCGTAAACATTATATTTTTCAAACTACTAGACTATCTACAACCTTTTATTATATGCTATTGAGGCATCTTCTCATCTATGTAATTGGCAACCGTTATAACACTCGCGATATTTAATATATGTATTTAAATTTTAAATGTCAAGTGATCAATGATCAAAATAACCTGTATAGATACTATTAAACTCTCAAATAATATCTGTGATAAAATGAATCCTCCAATATTTTAGAGTTTAAAACCAAAAAATCCCTATGTTTTTGTGACCGATCTTAGTAAAAAAAAAAAAAACATTATGCAAAATAAAAAACCCACATATTCTATTGTAGACTATACAAATACTATAACTTTACATAAGTTACAGTCATTGTAAGACCAATTACATAATATTAAAAACAGAAAAATAATGTTCAATATAAATAATATTATCACACATGCAATATCCGTGTAACTATGATAAGAATGTAACTGTATCAACCTCAAATGCACACTTACTCCTTAAACACCCCTTACCAGCATTTATATAATTTATTTGGCGTGTATTATAGCATACCTTATACACTTAAGAATTTGACCTTACTACTTTAAACATCTCAATCTAAAATATAAGCTAAATCTGATGAAATGAATAGGCTAAAAAATTTATATCACGTCGAGATTTATTTTATGTAAAATGCAATTATAAATACCACCTAATACTTGTAACTTTAAGATATAAAAAAATAAAAACACCTAAATTCGTTGTAAAATAATGATACAAGACATAAAATAATAAAAATTATTCAAACTCATTTGTATCTTACACAATATCATATTTTTACAACGAAAAATAAAATATTGTAGGTACTCGAACCTAACGCTGAAAAATCGTTTTTTATATGCGAATAGTAATAAAACGTTTTCCTAACATCGGAGACGAAATAAAAATATTTAATTCTAAATTTCATCTACACAACTTTTGTACAATTTTATACGCCCAAAACCAAAATGAACATATCAATAAATTGTATAGAAATTTTTTTTTTTGTAAAGGCCGAACATTTTATATAACATTGTATACCTACTAATTAATTAACACAGTCTTTAAAAATTCTTTGATTTTTGATTTTAATCTGCTATATTGTAGGTATAATCCAATACGGTTTAATTAAATTTTTATATATGTTTTCTTGTTTATTCTACTTACATAAGTCAACAATCTTCTATAAAGAATATTAAAATATTCAGTTCTATACCTACTTTAAAAAAAATCTCAAACTTTGATCGACGTAAGAATTTTTAACGATTGTTAAGCTCCTTACTAAAAACTTACTAAAAGACTTACTAAAGACAATGGATTTTTTTGTGATATCGTTAGCAGTTGACAATGCAATGGATACGGCCGTATATACTGAGGAAAATAGTTATCTTGATCTTTTCATCTTTACTACAAATCAACAAGGGTCTATACTCAGTCTTCAATTTTTGCCCCATCAGTGAATATTTTAGTGTCTTAAAAATCTTTAAGCATTGTTCGTATATTTATTTCGTTTATATATGTTGACTTAAATTTCGGTTTTAACATTTATAACCTGAAAATGTTATGACTTGTGATTTTAATTTTGAAGTTATATTTATGATTGTGATATTTTGAACATATAATTATTATTATTATGTACCTGTAAAGTTAAATATTACTAATATTTACGTGGTTATGATTACAGTAAAATAGTTTTATAATTTAAAATTATCTATATTTTAATGGCTAATGAACTTAATCTAACCTCAGTTATTACTTTATATTAATTGTATGTTTTATGTATTAAATGAGGGGAGGAGTGTTTACTATGAAATCAAAATTAAATAATTGACAGAAATTAATTGGATATAAGTGGACGCCGCTAATAAGACTCACGGATATAAGGTTCTTAGTAGGTTAGGTAATTATTTTTAATAATAGACTTATTAAGTTTAGAGTGGTCCGGACGTATCCAAACACACTATAAAAAATTCAGTTATAATTTATAAGATCCGCCACTTCGTATGTAAGACTCAAATTTTATGAAAAAAAAAATGATAGAAAATAAACATTTTTGTTAAAATCTGGAAATAAATTTGTTTTCAAAAATTACATATTCTTGTTAGTTATTACTGGTTTTAATGCATGCTTTATAATGTGTGTATGTACAACAAATTTTATCACGTTTCACATTTATTGCAATTATTATAATAATTGTAGTGTGATCGAGACGTGAGTTATAAACACACTTTAAGGGATCTAGACGTGTGAAGGAGAGTTTTTCGTCACCGAGGTAATAATTTTAATATACAAAATGAATACGAGCAGTATATTCCCGAAATATTAGAACATAATTTAAAATAAACCAGAATAACAATTTTTTCATAATTAATAAGTACATACATAATTTATAGCTATTTATTAATATATAATAATTTTTATAATTTTTCAATTATTCACAAATAAGTAATAAATAATATGTAATATGTATGTATTAAGTAGATTAAAATAAAAGCGAAATAATAAAATAAAATTTATAGGTAAATATGTTGGTGTTTTTTTTCAACTCGCCTATAATATTCATTTGGTTATACGTAAGACTCGCATTTTGTGCTGGTCCCAAAGTGAGCTTTTTAAACGGCGTCTACTGTGTAAATATTGACAACAATTATTTTAAGATTTATTAGCTATGACAGTATTTTTTGCTGTTAATTTTTACTACAACCACAATAAATGTATGGATATAAATTTAACATTGAGACTCCGTCGGTAATTGGTTTGTGGTTTTGAACAAAACACAGTATTATTTTAATTTTAAAGTTGTTGATTTAAATTTTTAACAACTATATTTTATGATACTGACGTAAATAACAAAAATAACCATATTTATTGTGAATAATCTTTTTGCTATTAATAACGCATCATTTAAGTTATTTAATATGTTTCCATATGTTATATTACAACTTTGATAAATTAATATGTTTTACAGTTTAAATCATTTGTATGACAAAAAATGTTAAAGCTGCAATTTAAATAAAAATAAAAATAAATTTCAATCATTTTTTTCAAACTCATACTTATCGATATTATGTGATATAAGTGGATAAAATATAATAATAGGTTTAATTAGTTCATTGTTAACTACAAACAATGCAGAATTTAATCGAGAATATACTACACTATGATAAAATATTTAACAAAATCCAATTTTATTATGATATTTGTTTCATTTAGGAATTTATCGACTTCAGAACAAAATGTGGTTATTTGTGGAGTTACGATTGGATTAGCATACCGTTAGCGTATACACAGGTAACAGCAATAATAATAATAATAATAATATCATGATTTTATTTGTTCTGTAAATTAACAAAAAAATACTATTATTTTCATTGTATTTAGGTCGTTACAATTGCAACATATTCGTTTTTCATTACTGCCATTGTCGGGAGGCAATACGTGGAAGGATCAAACAAAATGCTGCAAACAGAACTTGACGTGTATATACCGGTGTTTACAATAGTTCAGATTTTATTCTTCATGGGACTTTTAAAGGTAGGTACGCAGTTAATTATATTTTAACGTGAAACCCAGTGTTTTAAGTGTATACCTAATTAATAATTTAAAAAAATTAATTTATCAAACTTATATATCAACACTAAAAGAACATAAATATTGTAATGACTAATAATTTTTTGTGTTTTAATTTACCGTCGTTAAAAAAATTATTAAAAGGAAAGCATAATTGAATAATATTATATATTAGGACGTACCTAATGTGTATTTATATTATTGTATATATATATATATATATAGATTTTGATGTTTTACAGATGTATAGCTATTATTTCTTGAGAAGATTAGTTAATTTGAAAATATGATATTAACAACTAAAACACTGAAATTGTAGGAATACTATAAAATATTAAGAATATAGAGAAAATAACTATAACAATAAATTCAAACTATGCAAATGGGCTAAAAAATGTCAAGAATAATTTCATGTATTACTACATTTTAGGTAAATACAAATTTTAATCATGAAAGTACAGTTTTATTTATTCTTGAGTATTCATAAAAACGAATAATAAAATATTGAATTCAGTAATATCGAAGTAGATTAATTAACTTAAAAATTTAGATTGTATCTATTTCAAATGCTAATCTGTAATTATTATTGTTATTAAATTGTTGTTTTGAATAATAATGAAATAAAATATATGTATTGAATTTAAAAATATATACAGCTATACAAGTAATCAAACATAAACATTAAAAAGATTAAGCACTTATACAACAGTTTTAAAACTTAACTTACGCATTTTTTATGGTACCTAAAACAGTAGTTAATCATGTGAATAATTATACAATTTATTATATTGGTAGTATTATAAATTTAAATAAGCAAATAATTTACAAGTAGGTATGCTGTACCGATATCTGTCATTAATCATTATTGAGAGATCTCAAAGATTTCATTTGATTTCAATAAACATTGGGTTAACCGAAATGATTCAATAAATATTAAAATATTATTTTAAATTAATTTATTCAACACTAAAAAATATATTTTATTAAAATATATAACTATTTGATGCAAAAATTCAATGGACGAAAATATGATTTATGAGTATAACGATATTTATAATGCTATCAGAAATATTTTTTTAAATAATGTCATAATACCGGTAGATACAATTATTCGTAAAGAAATGTAGACGTCAACAGATCTACTTAGGTTTAGTCTGCTCTAAGCTCTGACAATATCAACATTTCTATAAGAAAAAAAACTTGTTCATAATGTAAATTATTTTTTATATTTTTCAATTTGATTGATGTACTAAAAAAAGCACTCAATTATTCTCTGTATTTCTTTGTTGTATGTTGTTTTTATATAGGTTATAGCTTATTAAGTTGTTTATTAATACTGTTAATGTTTTTAGACTAAAATTTCTTGGTTAATTTATTTTTATACTAGTGTGTATAGGTAAATTGAATCTTAAAATAACATTTTTTACCTAAGAACATTTAAAATGCATTAATCAATTTTTAATATTTGTGCGTTATACATTTATGCATATAATGTATAATGTACATTGGTCATTTATTTGATGTTACGACTCGTAAATTATTTTTCAGTACTTGATATATACATACATTATAAAGAACTTAGTTGGTTTATTTATCTTTAGAAATATTATTCATAATATAGTAAATATTTGACAATATAAACAACATACAAAATTATACTTTTAATGAAAACTCCTATTTGAATTTGTAAATATCAAACTAACATATTTAACTTTCTTCCCTTTCTACTGTATAAAGTAAATATTTAAATAAACAACATTAAATAATAGCTGAACTTTTTTTTTTTAATATCAAACGACCATAAAATATGAAATATTAGTTGATAAGTTATTCTTAATTAAATTTAGTACACTAACATAGACACACAGTATTATAATTACATATATTATATTAATATATGTATTGTTTTTGAATGATACCAATTAATTAATAGTAATCAGTCATTGGAACATTATCAATCATGAATAAAATACACTTCATAGGATTCATAGATGTAATTCGTAATTCGTATATCAATCAAAAAAGATTTATTGCTATTTTTCGTTTTATCTCGTTATTTTAACTTTTTATCAAAATAAATGGCATAATAATGTGTAATTATTGTCATTTCAAAAATGATTTAAATACTTATTAAAAAATGAATATATTATTAAACATATCTCTAAAAAATAAATCACACATATGATATATTGTATCAATAAATATATCTTTTTATAGGTAGCAGAACAATTAATAAATCCTTTTGGTGACGACGAAGAAGATTTTGAATTAAATTTTTTAATCGATAGACATACAAAGGTAAATCAATTTAAAAATAATAACAATATCTTAACAACTCAGTTATATTTATTATTACAACAAAAGTGTTTAATCATACTCATACGAATTGTGTTCCGGTAGGCATCCTTTTTGGCGGTAGATTACCTTGCTAAAATTAAACTGCCTTTGGTCAAAGATATTTACTTCAACGAATTGGAAGTATCAATTCCTTACACAAGCGCGTCTGCACCGTTCAAGAAAAAATCGCATAGAGGATCAGTTCACCACATGCCGTAATAATCATTATTACAACAGTAATTTTATAAAATATAATGTCTTAGCCGTGTTATCGTTTTTCTCTTTTTTTTTTTTAGTGTTCCTGAAGACCAACATATGATGTTCTTACCCGAAATCATAGAAGAGGCAGACCCCGATCAGTCGAAAAGCAGAAGGCCTTCGATGTGTTCAAACAAAAATGAAGGAAAAATCAACTCGAACTGCAAGGATAAAGTTAATGATTCCTTTGGCATTATGCAGTAAGTCGATTCAAATAAACAGCCACACTTATACTTTCTAATAAAATTTACTCATTATATTGTATTAAATTATAATTGCTTTTATCTACTTATAAAATATTTGTAGATAAAGTATTATATTATATTTTATATCTCGTAAAAATGAAAACATGACACACTGCAGATGTCTGATGTCGACTAATTCATGTATTTTTAGTAATTTATTAAGACTAATTGGTAGGTACGTTATGTATTCTAACAAATTTTAATCGTCA
The DNA here is from genome assembly GCF_002803265.2 of Melanaphis sacchari. Lineage (NCBI taxonomy): Eukaryota > Metazoa > Arthropoda > Insecta > Hemiptera > Aphididae > Melanaphis > Melanaphis sacchari. Next base: position 626,997 of record NW_020270976.1, on the reverse strand, counting down.
GAGCACGTTTTGTTTTTAATTTAAACTCTGTTTTGTTGATTTATTCAGCAATAATCAACAAAACATTTTACAACAACAACAAAAAAAAATTTAATTAATTAGATATATTTGAAAACTAATTTAATAAGTAGGTATATTTTTAAGTTAAAAAAATAAATTTTATATGTTAATCATTTTTTAGTTGTATGTATTTTATTACCTTAAAATTATTAAAACCCCGTTTTGTAAGCCGCTATTATATATAATTAAAATTATACACTTCAAAGAAATTCAAAGTTAAGTTTTTCAAAGATATTAATTAAAATCTAAAGAATTTATACTATTTATAGTACATATAATTTTATGATTTATTTCCAAGAGTTATACGTTTAGGGTATTAATGTATAACATAATTTCAATAATCCGATATTTTATTTGATGTTTATTATACTATTGTGTACAAAATACTACTGATCGTAGGTCATAAACTCGTAATCCATAATTTTTCATTAATTACTAAAAGTTTTATAGACCCCATTTTATTTGGTATTGTTAGACATAATGTACGCCCACACAATACCAATAGATTGGTACTAGAATTCATGATTTCCATTGTACCTTGAATTCCTCTCGAGAGACAAAAAAACAACTCCAACCAACAGTCTAAAACTAGGTTAATCTAGGATCGAGCACTTTGAGACTCCGCGTTAATATTCGTAGAAATACGCCTATTACCAATGGATTTTGACAACATCATTTCAACAACTATCTTAAAACAAATTTTTTTAAGTCGCAGTTTTTCCACGGAGCTGAGAGATGCACCTAAATAACAATTTTATTTCAATATTGCAGTATAGTATCTTCTAAGCGGTCATTATTGTATTCGTTTTCATGGTAAAATTGAAAATTACTTCATCGTATATACTACAGCAAATGGTTAAAGCGTGTACCATATAGTGTTTATGTACGTTTAGATAGTTCAGGCGTTTTGCCCTCTCCAAATGTTCGTGTAGTAGCAAGTTTTTCAGTATCGTCAAGCCTTTATTTTATGCATTAAAATTAAAATATAGGTACCTAGCAACGTGCATTTATGCACGACACCGCGTTAATGGACGTATGCATACATACGCGTATTACATTTTCGCATTAGATTCCGCCGTATTCGGTGTAGCGTACTGCTAGTGTTTAAAACTAATATATTTTTTTTAACACGCGTAAATTAATTATAATACATGATTTAGGCACAGCCCAAACCATAGATAAGTTTAACTAGGTGAATGTGCAGTTTAGAGCGTCCAAAAATTTTCAAAAATGAGCTCGTTTTATATTATGATAAAAGCACATACAGACGTGATGATTATGTACGTATTATAGTATGAATTTATACGAAAAATACGATGGTGGAAACTTAAAAATGCATAACACGTAATATAAAATGATATAGTGTTATATTGGTATTTTATCACACGGGGCTTGGATGTTTATGATTTTTTTTTTTTTCAATCGGTTCTATTTTATGAATAACCGTTTACCGATATAAAACATTATACATCGAATAAGGTAATACTCATTCAATAAAAAATATCAACGTGTTATCTTTTAATTTTGAAAAAAAACATTTTAATAATAATTATTGTCGATACAAAGATTTAGTAAAATTATAATCGTAATTTATTGAAGCATACGCTTTAAGATTCCAGTTAAATTCGAGGAATTATTAATTTTTATTCCAATTTAGCACCCGTTCCATTTGAAAATCTTAAACACGCCACTGTTTTATTATTAAGTAACAATAGTTTTGAAATATTAAACAAAAATGGTACCAAATCGAAATACTAAACATTAACTACATGTTACCAGAGTAATTATTATGAAAAACAAATGTATTGCTCGTGTGTATTGATGTGTATATTGTGTATTTAAAAATTGTTTCCAAATAGATTCAATAGAAACAAAAATCTTTTAAGTAAACTATATAATTATCTATTTTTGTGCATACACATGGCATGTATGATATGTTTGTTCGTAAAATAATTGTGTTGTCTTCGTTGTTATTATGTAAGTCTGTGCACAGATTTTTATTTTATCAATAGACTTATTGGCCCGTAAAATTAAATAATATATCGGTTTTCGTTCGATACCACTATAGTATAGTTGTTTATTCCAGTGAATAGGGACTAGGACGAATTTACTGATTTATTACCAGTACAGTACTTCTTCATAGACAAAATATATCGCATACTAGATATATTACTAAATATAGGTATGGATTCAGGCTCTAATAGTCGTTGCGATAGTCTATCGTATGCGATCCCGCCAAAAACCGAGACTTGATACTGGTGAAATGTATTCAATCATTAGGATATAATAACCTGCAAATATCGAGTGTAAAATCTATAACGTGTTTATTTTTGCTGCGGTGTTTTGTGCGGACGTGATTATTGTTATTATTGTTATTTTTTATTTATTATTATTAATGGATAGGCAATGCGTATAATCCCTGCAGATGACTTTCGCATGTCAGCAATACCCATACGCGTTTATATATATATATATATATATATATATATATACAAAGTATATATTATATTACGGTTCGTATTATGAGCCGTGGGCTACGCCAATGGCTTTACGTCGTTATTAGTATGAAGAAGACAACGACCATACACAGAGAGATATAAAAAGAAACGTCTATACACACGGTTTTGCTCATACACGCACGCAAACACACACCAGACCAAGTTTTCCGGAGGGTACGACGAACAAAAACAGATTCTCGCATATAGGGTTATTGAGACTGTGACGTTTCCGGAACTGTATATACATGTTAAATAAATAATATATATATATACACATATATAGAAAGAGAGAGAGAGAGAGAGAGAGAGACTATATACACGCTGATAGTATGTATGTGTGTGCGTGTGTTGTATATATCTACATTTTGGTCAAAAGTCATTGGCGCGGGCGACGGGAAATGTTTTAGAAAGATTATATATTACGGTTCAGCATATACACACAAGTCACTTAGACACACGCGAATATAACATAAATATATATATATATATACAGGACTGAACTACTATATATGTGTGTATCAAGTACGATCGTGTTTGCCGGCAGCGAACAAAGAAAAAATAAATAAGGAACGCCGTATATTTTCATAATAAACACTATAAATACCTATATAGCTGCACGGCGAAACGTCAACAGCATCAGTTTACGTGTGCATGCGCGCGGGTACAGCTTTTATTGTGATATTTTAATATTATAATTTTAATGATACATATTATATTATAATAATATTTTAGAACGCGACGAGCGCGTTTGAGTAAGTCTCGTACGGCGTCTACTAGTTCGCAATTAATTTGTAACTGTTAGAAAGTAGTTAAACTTGCCTCGCCGCCGTCTGTACGCGTAGAGTAGATAGTCGGTATTATAATATTTTCATACGAGTATTTTTTTTTTCTTTTTTATTATTTTTTTTTTCTCATACTTTCTCAAATTCTGAATTGGCGAGAGTATAATATGTATGACAGACAATTTTTTACGAAAAAATTCGAGTTCTGTATGGTATATTAGCCGACTCTGCGATCGGTACCGTCGAATCGAAAAATAAACGATCCCACATTTACGAGAGTTCCAAATCGCGTTCGAAGTGAATGATGACGGTTTGCGCGATAACACTTCTGAAAAGTATAAGTCGTTATTTTTTTTCAGTATAATATAGATTAACATTATTGAGTTTTTTTCTTGTTACCTTTATCGATATAGTAAATCCGTCCGACCGTTATATTTACGTGTAAAATATCGATCGTAAAATCTATCATATCAACTTGCGCAATGCTGTAAAGTACTAGAGTAAAATACTCTTTTAGATATTTTCACCGTGAAGTGTTTTCAATGGTTTTTTTTAATATTTTTTTAATTTTTATTTTCGAAAATTTTATTTTTATTCGAAAGTTTAGTTTAAGAGTAATAACTGTTGCCCACTCCAATAAAAATGTTATATTCTGTGTAGACGAAACGACCATGACAAATAAAGGACAAATGTGACAGATGACAACATTTTTACAACTTTGAATGTTATATTATGTTTCTGAAGTGCAGTAAACAAAAATTAAATAAACAAATATAAGATACTATATATATATATATATATATATTATGTATAGTATGCATACTGTATTAAGTTAATAATAAACCTAAGAATTAATGTCCAAAAGTATTTTAGTAGTATTTTAAATACTTAAATAGAGTTCATTTTACAACACTACGTTATTACTCATAATGCGCAAGTACTATGAAAATATTTATAGGTATATACTACATATTAATATATTATTATTATATAATGTTTACGGGAATTTATGTACCACACGCATTATACCGTAGTAAACTTTGAGTTTTTCTTTGCATTTCTGGTTTACATATATTGAAGTAAAAAATTGACCATAAACATATTTTTTATTCGAAAACTAATTGATAAGAAATAATTTATTAATATCTTGAAATTTATAAATAGATGTGGAAGTAACCATCAAACTTTATTTTAATGGGCACCGTCAAAACAGAGTAAAAATACAAAAAGTGCAGTTAACCTTACAAATATGAACATTAAGTAATTATGTGAAATGTCCATGTTCATTATTTTATTCAATTCCAACATTATATTCTCACTTCCAACATAATAACATTTGATAAGTAATTAAAAAAAAATACCAAAAAAAAAAATTGTCAATTCAAAAAATTAACAGTTCTACTACTCTTTCATCGCCCAAATATGTAATATCGTATACATATTTCACTATTTCCCCGTATGTCTATAAAAATTCTAATACTTTGGATGAAACATAGAAAAATCATTGAATGAAAACAATAAATATATATAAAAACGTATTAAAAGATAACTTTATTTTTTTTATTCATTAATATTCTATTTTACTTAATAATCTACTCAACTGGGAAACTAAATTAATTGGTTCTCTGTAATAACTAACAAGTGATGTCTTATTTTTCAAGTGTTTTAATGATGAATTAAAATCATATTTTTGCAAACTGTAATCAAAATAAAAAAATAATAAAATATTTTTTTTTGTTTAATGGTATTCAAAACAACGGTTTTAAATAAAAATTAATAAATAGGTATCAAATGATATAATAATATTTAGTAGAGAAAAATATATGATTTTCCTAAACTAATACAGTGTAAAGTAAAAAGAAATAGTAAGATGCATTTACAAAAAAATTGTAAATTATTTGAAAGTTTGAAAGTTTTTCAATCAATAGTAGGCACTACAGTTTGACCTAGGTGGAAATTGAAAAAAATTAATTAATTTATTTTTAACTGAGTTTAATATTCATCTATACAATATAGTATTAACGTTACAACTTTTGAGTTAAAAAAAAAATAATAATAATAATAATAATATATTATTTAATTAGTTTTTAACTCATAACTTAACGGTCTTAATAGTTGCTTGAATTCAATAAACTCGAATTTATCGTTTTCATTAACACCTCCGCGTCTATACGTAGGTATACCAGACAAGGCGTCAGCGGCGCTTGTGCAATAAATAATAAAAAAAAAATATTCAATATCGGTATCATATTGTGCAGGGTAGTACAACAGCGGTCATCATCGAACGGCTGCGGCGAAGTCGGTGGATTTGGCGGCGGAGGACCGAATTCGAACGCGCCGACCAAACGCGGGGGCGGCGGTGGTTTCAAGCAGTTAGCCCAACGCAAATCGGACGCCGCACAACCAGTAGTACTGGTGTCAATGACCCGGCGACCGAGCTGCAATTCGGGACAGTGGAAGCCGTTCAAGTGGAAATCGTCGGACTGCGGCGAACAACGACGCGCTTCCGTCGGAGCCGGTTCGCGACCGGAACGGCATCAGCAGACGAATGTGGATCTCCAGAAACGTGTCCGACCGGAAACAGTGATGGCGGCGGCGGTGCCGGCGATAGTACCGGAAGGACACGTCAACACGGCGTTCGTACCGGACAGACTGCAAAGAGACGTGTGGTCGGTGCCTGCAGACCTAAGTCTCTGAAAGCCGCGGGGTGCAACAGCTGATATCGGAGGTCCCCTTAATAAATTGCTGTTTTGTGAGTCATGCATTATTGTGATGCGTTGATTAATATTCCTCCGTGGTATTTGATAAACGGTGAGGATAAATTTAAAAAACAAAAACACCTCTACACTGGGTGGATACCCCCGTGACTCGTGTATTCCTTTAAATCGATTCACTTGTAGGAATAAAATTGAATCCTAAGCAGTCTAGAACGAACGGGCGCGAGTTATTTCTTAAAATACTATTTTACTTGACCATCAGCCCTGAGACCCCAATGCGCATTACACCCCTGCTAAATCCGGTATTGCGTGTTACGCGCATTACTCAACAGCGGTGAATTCGCGAAGGAAATAGTCGTCGGCTAGTTTGACGTCAGATCCACCCCCCCCCCCCCTCCACGCCAACGTCGCCGTTTAATGATTCTGATCCCGGTAACACTTCAAATGTATATGATATAATAGTTAATTCGGTGTAACATAAATAGGTAACCGCGTTATCACGCATGGGGTCATTGCCAACCCTTTTTACAAAACCACGAGTTTTTTTATGGTGTTAAAATTATTATTGATCCTCCTCCCCCCTCCCATCCCATAAAAAATCTCAGCGACATGGCTGTGGGATCGAAGTACAAGTTAAACATTTGATCGTCTTGTTATTTTTGTTCTTCTATAAAATACCCGATTTGATTATTAAATTATAACTATTTCGATATTCTTCGGTAACCCGAATTTTCATAATCTAAAAAAAAGTACAGTACCTATACATAGTATACATTCTAAGTACACCACTGACACTATAGTATGTGTTTAATGACGTTCTTTCATATTAAAATCAAATATATTTTAATAAAACGAAATAAATTCCTTTTAAGAAATACATTTTTACTCTCGGGAAATCGACTTGAATTAAAACTTTACGAAATTAATCTTTTTAAACGGATCGTTAAATAGAACTGTTTTATTTTAAACCAAGAAAATTTCATTAAAATTCCAAAATATTCTGCTAGGTAAAAAATAATGTAGGTACATTTATTTTAGGAGAGACTAGTTTTAGTATACCTACGTATTCGTGATAATTTATCCGAATTGTCCGTAGTCCAATTTTCGACGTAATCTCCCCGTCAGCGTAATTGTGTATAATTATTATTTTTTTCGATTTATCTTTAAGTCGTATTAAATTTATTTATATCCCCACATCAACATCCGTTACAAAACATGCCGTCTATTCGCCAGTTACCAATAACATCCTTCGAAAAAATATCTATAGCCTTGTACAGATTATATTCCTTCTCGCATTGATTTTTTTGTTTTTATAACACTGTATATAATAAATTATGTAGGTAATTTAATTTTATGATTTTTCATATAATTTAAAGATTACGTAAAACCCAGTTAATTATTATTAATTTTCATCATGACACATCATTATATCAATATGATAAAAAATATATCGTATATTATGAGTTATGACTAGAGTTAGGATGTTGATGACCTAAAAACACACAAAAATGCCCTAAAAACTTCAAAAAATGACCTTAAAAGTTATCTAAAATACTAATTAAGTAAGTGAAAAAATTTATTTATAAATAATAATTTTTATTAGAGATATGGGTATAATAATGGGTGTAATAGTAGAAGCATTTAAATAATTTATAAATAAATTTCAATATTAAAAATAAATTAAGAAGTAAAACATAAATAAAAAAAAATTATATTAAAAATATTTGCGTAACATATTTTGTGTAACATTTGCCTTAAAATCTATAATTTGTGAAAAATGCCCCACTTTGTATAAAAAGTACAAAAAATTCCCTAAAAGATGAAAAAATGACTTAAAATGTTAAAAAAATGACGTTAAAAACAAAAAAAAATGCATTTATAGCTAAAAATGCAAAAAATGCAAAATAAAATTAGAATATTCTGCATCAAAGGAACATGAAACAAATTTTTAGCAAGGATAGCATTGTACAAAATAAAAGGAAAAAAAATGCAAAAGTCATCAACATCCTAACTTTAGTTATGACTAATGAATATCCAAATTTTAAGCAAATTTTAGTATGATTCATATTGAAAATTATAAACTATAAAGGTACATAATTAAAATAGATAAAGAAGTAATTTTAATTTCTTACTCAAGTTTAAGATTACTTTAAAAAATAAATGGAATTAACGCGTGCAGGATTAAGATGATGACACGCACTCTGTTATGCCGTGTATTGCACATAATGTATGTAAATATTTTATCGTTACTTTATTTTGTAGGTACTAATGGTCTTTTGTTCGCATACACAAAATACTATAAAATAAATGTAATAATTTTAATTATAAATAATAACGGAAGTCTTAACAGAGTAACTATAGGGATATTGTGTAAACTGTAGAGAGATTTAATATTTCCACAAAAGTGTTTGACGGGCCTTTTTCATTCAGCTATAGTTTTTTGAGACCCACCCAAATGAGTCATGACGTATTCACCTCTATAGTAGGATATTCTACAAACTTTACTTATAAACTCGATGTTTCTTAACGTTTATCCAACATGAGTTTACAGAACAATTTTAAAACACCTCATATCATTATTATATAGTTGTAAATATAGCCATACTTATATTTTATGTATAATAATTTATTATAATAATACAATATAATATTATGGCAATAATTGTAGATTAGTTTAATTTTATATATGTTTCGTGTATATAGTATGTGTTAACGTGTTGAGTATACACTTTTATTATAAAATTATATATATATATATATATTTATCTCATTGTAATAGTGTACATTAAAAACTTGGCTAGCAAGCCAGAAACGATGACAATCGTAATACTGATTTACTGATTTAAATATTTTACAAATTATATGATTTATTACACATTACACGAGTACCGCCCTAATATAAGGTTATATTAAATTAGTAATATTTATATTTATTTATTTATTTTTTTTTTTTATTGATCTTATTTAAGTTCGGCAACTAGGCCCATTAACTGTAGACAAGAATAGTAGGTTTTTTTTTTTTGAAGTATAAAATTTTTTTTTAAGGCTTATTTAGTAGGGTTGGAACACGTGTGTGTGTGCGACATGAATTTGTCACTAACAACTCGGATGACGGTCACCCATCCGAGAGCTAGCGATGCCGGCCGATGCTTGACCTCAAAATACTTTAATGACTAAGGCCAACCACAGCGCCACACCGGGCCACTCTAATAATGTATTGTATGACAACAATAAAAGTTTTATGTAAAATATTTCAATAAAATATTATTATGTTTTAATAAACACATAGTTTACCTGGTATGTTTATATCGTGCTAAAATGTTTATTAGGTCTTTAACATATTATTATTAAATAACCAAAGAGCTTTTGCCTCGTGACATTCTATATGATGTGGACGACTATTTTAGGGGTATAGATAGCTGTACGGCGTTCACCAATTATTAAACTGAAAACTTTGAAAACGTGTTGAGTGGATCGATGGCAAATGTAATACTAAATACAAAATTAGTTTTCTTCTGTACAGTAAAATATCAGTAGACGTTGAACGTTCAATGTACTTAATCGTTGATTAGATGCTGTAGTGGTTGTGTTAAATTTAAATTCAATGAAGGGTTATATTGCACACGAAAAACGGTTATGAGCGAAGGCAATCTATATCAGCCTACGTTATTACTACTAATTATAATTTATGCATGTTTTTTTTTTTTTTTTTTGATAATTTATTTGACTACTATTAGTAATACGGTAAGTAAAATCATTAGTTTTTAATGAAAACGTGCTATTTTTTTTTTTTCGTGATTTTGGCGAATATTATCAAAATACAATTATATAGACGTATGAAAAGATTTATGTTGTTTGTTTTATGCTATCACACTGTGATTCGGTATCAAAAAAACTATCATTAACTCGTTTTTTTTTTTATTTGTCTATTTGTGTATGGCTTGATCAATCGACAAATAATTGAATTATAGTATAGACACCGTTTATATTGAATACCTACTATGAAACTCTATTAACTCCTATATGGACATCCGGCGTACAACTATGAGGTTCGGCCAAAAAATTAAACATAAATTAAATTCAAACATTCCGGTCTATATATCTTTGTATAATCACAAAATATGTCCAAAATATTCTAAGTCTCCAATCACACTCTTCATGTAAATCCAAAAATAAATACATATAGAAGAAATTGTCAAAATCCAGTATAAAAGATTCTACTCTCGATTGACATATCACTCAAATTCACTAATATCTACTCTCTATTCCGACATTATTCTATCCTAAATTATAATCAATCCTAATCTAATCTTATAAAGTGTCGTCATTGAATGTCTACACTTTTTTTCATGTATGTCCAAACCATAAATAAAGTCAAAAAATACATATATAGTCATAAGTATAGATTACGGTTAGCACAAAAAATTGGTTATCATCATAAATTATGGAAAATCAAAACCTAGTGGTTATATATTGATACACGCTGCAAAAAAAGAAAAACACAATAGACTTTTGTAAGATATCGGGTAAATATTTAATTTACGACAGTGTTGTAGCGAAATAGCCTATCTTTAACGCCGTTTAATCAAAATTTTAATATTGAAATATCGTACGTCATGATACAAATTAATATGTTATGCGATTCCAGAAAAATGGTATCATTAAAAATTATAATTTATATTTAAGTGTTTTTAGAACTTACTTATACTAAGATTTCAAAAAATACATAACCGTTTCGTTAATTGCAAGTATTCATATAACGTGAATCAATATAAGTAATTTAAAAAGGATGAAAAAATAAAATACATACAATACAGCATGGATACTATAGGCACTTTTATAAAACGGTGATGTTAACAAAATAGACATCGGTGCTATGGCAATAACGAATAAGTTTGTGGCAGTATCCGAATCATTTGAGCCCAATGATACTTATATCCTATTGGAAGTGTTACAATTTATTGTAAATAGTTACAATTTTGTATAAAACAACTGTAACACTTTATATAATTTTAAAAATGCTTTTGTTGATCGCATCAAGCAAATAAAGCTTCAAAGCTACATCAAATGATTTGAATAAAACGTCTCGTTTATATTGGTGTCTATCAACAGTATCAACCTATACTATCTATGAATAATTGAAAAAAAGTTTCTATTCTAATTTCATGAAAGTCTATACATTACGTGTTTTCAATAGTGTAGCACACGATTTTACCTCTGTTTTTGTACTCAACCCCACGTTTTACTTTTAATTATGACGTTCTTTTCATGGGCATAGTACCGTGATTTATTATGCGACGGTACACTTAACTATACTCCCGATTTTTTTTCTTTTATTATTAGTTTTAAAGTTTTTGATAATTATTTTATTTACATTTACTTTTTAACCAACCAACATTTAGTGACAATGAAGGCATCTAAAAAACTTAAAGTACAAATTCTAAATATCGAGGACCAACATCTTATAAATTTAAAATGAAATCTTTATGCCTTTAAATTTTATGATCTACCTATAAAAAAATAGGTACTTATACATAGGTATATATTTCTTTGATAAGATAATATATTTTGGAAATATAATAGACTGAAAAAATCTAGATAAGATACTGAGCTTTACTTGAATATTGGATCCTGTCTCAGCGTAGGTATTAACATTCTATTTTGCCATACCATATTTCTAGAACTTCGGCATCAATTTCCCATACTTCTCACATACAATTGTCGGGAGTAAAATGTACCTACTGAAAAAATAGATTACTGATAAAAAAAATAATCTCTTCACTAAGGGATTAGTGGATCCTTAACACATTGACTGAAATTAAGTATTGAGACTACGCATTTTGAAATGTTGACATGATATAGCAACACTATTGGTATATATATATATTATATAACTACAAATTTATTATGAAAATATTATAACAGTCTAACGATAAGTAATCATTAAAACTAAAAATTTTTAGAAACTGCATATTTACTTCCATGGGTACTCTCGATGAATATTTATTCATTCTATACAATGACCTGTTAAAAAACAAAAATATAAAATAGTTAAAAATAGATTTGCATATTCTGACAATTAAAAAAAATCTGTATATACCTATTCATTTTATTTTCTAAATATGTACTTACACAATTATTTAAATAAAATAGGTATTTTCTTTTTCTCACAAACCATATCCAACAATTTATCCACTATAAAATTGTTTATTGATAATTCTATTATTGTTATAGCTTGACACCTTAACAGTAACACCACGATATATTTTTTTTATCCAACAATTTTGCATATTCTATTAATATCAGTTATTTTGAATAACAAATAATAAATATGATTTTTAATTTTTTTTATATATTGAATAATGTTTTCTTATTATATATTTTATTAATCTTAATTTCTATAATTTTAGAACCCAATTTATCATTAATCACAAAAGTCACAAAAACATAAATTTAATAATACAGCCACATTTTATTTGAAAAATAATAGGTTTTTAAAATCTATACATAAAAAACATGAGTTGATCACTAGAATTCATTAGATTTTAATGATAATAAAAAAAAAAACCTATCGAGACAACCAAATTACTATGATAACCGACCCGGGCGTAATAAAATAGGTCTATAATTTATTATTGAATGTAAAAAATAATAAGATAAATATTTTGTAATTCTCTAAAATTAAAATGCAATAGCTAACAGGTGGAATAAAATAAAATATAGATATTCAGAGTGCTGTCACATATTTAAAAAATGATGTTATACTTTAAAAAAAAAAAAATATATATATATAATATATATTAATATAATTTTTGTAACCAATGCGTAATTTGTTACCATCATTCTATTTACAATAACAAATAGTTCTAATTTCAATTTTATTTGCTCGATTTTATTACATAACACATAATTATGAGTGCGTATACACTGTAAAAAACCTCTCATATTTACATCATACAACAACATTTTTAATTAGACAAAAATAAAATCTTGAAAGTTGAGTAACTCTAATAATTTGAATATGGCTTAAGTATAGTACTAAAAAACTATTTCAATGATACAGAAAAATTTATTCTCGAATTACAAATATTCTTTTTTTTGTTTTGTAATACAAGTAACACATTATTAGAACATTTATCATCACTAAATTAATAGCCAAACATAAATTATAGAGTTTTATGTAAACAGACATAATAATTAAGTATAAATTTATTTGATTAATATCAACCAATATAATACAGTGATGAACATCACTATTTACATTTCAAAATTTAGTTCACTTAAACTATCAAAACTCTAGTAGTAGTTGAATTACAGACATAGCCAGTGGGTTCAAAAAGTGGATATATCAAGGTTACAGTAGGAAATAAAATTAATACCAATAAGATGGAAAAAAAATAATAAATTAAAAATAATTTTAAATCAAATCTCTCATACTTTTAATTTAAAAAATGAGATTCTTTCAGTTATTTTTATCAACTTTAAATAGTATTTACTCTATAAAATATAAAGGAATTGCTTCTTTTTTCTATTTTATTTAATCATTTAGGTATTTTAGTATTATTGGATTCAATCAATATCACAGTTTTGCAATTGTTCTAATAAACCTATAGCAAAACACTAGATCTTGTTTTAACCAATGTTATTAACCCATGTAAGGATATTTCCATTCAGTCAATGGTACAAATGTTTCTTTAACAGATTGAGGTGAGGTCCATCGTAGAACATAATGGGGACCACCAGCTTTGTCGTTTGTACCTAAAAAATAAAATTATTTATAGTAACAATTTTTTTTAAATCAAGAAAATACAATAAGAAAATTAATATATACTATTCAATCAATTAAATTGCTAATAGTTTACATTTAATAAATAAATATTGTATAATTATTTATTATACATCAGATGAATCTCAATTTTTTCTATATCAACCGTTATATCATGCAATGAAAAGTATAATGGAAAGTTAAACAGAAATTCAAAACTAAATTATTTAAAAACTATGTTTATTGTTTTAGTTGTATTATTAGTTAAAAGATAATATGTCTCTAGAATTAACCAAACAATGAGAGATACCATTAAATTTTTCAAAAAAAAAAAATGTTTATTTCTTAGATACCATGCGGTAAAAATGATCAAATAATATTTTTAAAAAATATATATATATAAATATTTCTATTAAAAATATAAGAAAAAAACACTATTAAGCACAATAAAACAAAATATAAAATGGCAAAATTGTAAATAGTAGAGAAAATCCTATTCATGTTTTTGAATGATAAGGCAAAAATTAATCAATCAAAGCCTAATATAAACCCAATAGAGATAACCATACTTTCAATGAATAAAATACTTTGAAAATTACACACCTTTATGGTAAGAGTATTGTGGAAATTAAGCATTTAATGGGAAAAATAACATTTAGATAGTAGTTTAAAATATTTATTTAGGATTATGGGTTCCATAACTATAAATAAATTCAAAAATATACAGTGGAAGAAATTCAAATTTAATGATACAATTATGTTACAGAATAATCTTAGTATTGAAACAGAAAGTAAAAAATACAAATCCTAAATTCATTTTATCATGAACTAAAGAAAACAAATAAATTAACTACACTTATTTTTATTATGACTTATAAGTTATAACATTTAAGTAAACAACCCATAATACAATTTAAAACTATTTCAAATTACCTGACATTCTGCTTCCGCCAAATGGTTGTTGTCCCACTACAGAACCTGTAGACTTATCATTAAGGTAAAAATTACCAGCTGAGTATTTTAATGTTTCAAGAGATTTTTTTAAAAAGTTTCTGTAAAAATAAAAATAAAATAGTAAATAACTATATATTTTTTCTATTTGAATTTCTTACTTATCCTGAGCAAATACAGCTCCAGTCAATGCATAAGGTGTAGAACTAATAACGAGATCAACAGTTTTATCAACTTCTGAATCTTTATAAACATAAACAGTCAAAAGAGGCCCAAAGATTTCTTCTGTCATAATTTTATCTAAAGGATCCTTCGTTTCCACTATAGTTGGCTGTATAAAGTATCCTTTACTGAATTTAAAAAAAATTATATTATTATACAATGTATACAATAGTAAAATTTTAAAATTTAAATATAGGAATATATATATATATATTATAAATATTATATTTAATTACCTGTTGTCATACTGTCCTCCACCAATTATTTCCAAATTAGGAGATTTCTTTGCATGTTCAATATATCCAATGATACGATTAAAAGCTTTATCATCAATAACTGCAGAAGCAAAAGAATCAAATTCATTAACATCACCAATTTTCAACTTATTACGTAGTTCTAGTAGTCCTTCTTTAATCTATTAATAAAAAAAAAAAAACCATTTAAATTAAATATAACAAGAATTATCATAAATAACAATATTACTTTAGGCCATAATGATTCAGGGACATATAGTCTGGAACAGGCTGAACACTTCTGACCACAATATTCAAATGAAGATCGAATAGTGCCGTTAATGACAGATGTCACATCTGCTGACGGATGTACAAAATGATAATTCTTACCTCCACACTCTCCAATCAATCTTGGAAAGTTAACATAACTATTTATATTTTTTCCAACTTGAGTCCATAGTCGATTAAATGTCCTAAAAAAAAATTATCATAACTAAATCAAGATATACAAAATTAAATATAAATGAAACAAAAAATTTCTATAACCCATATAATATCAGTCAATAACACTCAATCAAATCAACTTTTGTGGTTTTATAAAAAAAATCTTAATTTAAACATACTACTATAATCATAATAGTATTTTAGGGGGGTTTTAATGGTAAACTATGATTTGAATTTCACTTTCAATTTGTGATTTCACATTTTTTTCAAAACTTAATCAAGGCATAGATAGATCTTATAGTTGAATGTGTTATTTTAAGATTAGATAAACATTAAATGCATGTGTAAAAAGAATTATATGAAACAATAAAAACATCTAGGCAATGTGTTATTCATGAATTACACAATATTAAGGTACAATTTCCATGCTACGTTGTGACATGGTGTCTAGTGTCAACTACCAGTCCGGACATACTAGGCGTCATGATGCCACGCTGTTCCTCTGTTGACGCTGCAGGGAAACCGTACCTTTATAAAAAAATGAAAAACATAAGATAATCAGCATGTTAATTATTATTTATTACTGATTTAAGCAATTACTAAGTTTTAAACAATCGTGTGATCTTTCCCAAAGAAGACAAAAACTAATCAATCAATTATATTTTGCATTTGAAATTATTTTTTAAACATTAAATTAAACGCAATATTTTAATACTCATTAATTAAAATTAATAAAAAGGATACTATTTTTATTTAGTTAATTAAAGAAAATATAAATATATTTTTAGTAGATTGAGTTATAAATGTATATTTAACTTATATGTTAAAAACCTTACTGTATTCTTTACAATATCTAAATATTAAATAAAACTCCTAAATTAAAAACTGTAGCATAAATTTAATAGAATTTAAATAGATTATTTAAGATTTATAAGTCTATATAAAATTTCTTACGGAACAGATCCAGTAAAGTTGATACCCGATAAATGTGGCGATGCAGTAATAGTATCACCAAATACAGGACCATCTGCTGGGATAAAATTAACTACGCCAGCTGGAACTCCTGCTTCAGTCATTATTTCATAAATCACCCAGTTTGATAACAAAGCTGTATCTGATGGTTTCCATAAAACAGAACATCCCTAAAAAATAAAACCACTAATAAATAAAATAAAACAAATTACATAAAAATCAATTACCATTAAAGCAGGAGTGTATGCTAAATTCCCACCAATTGCTGTAAAATTAAAAGGAGACACAGCAGCAACAAAACCATCAAGACCTCTATAACGCAAACTATTTAACGTGACTTTTTTATTTTCACTAATTGGTTGGTATTTTGTCAATTCTTTAGCAAAAAATGCATTTAATCTATAATTTGATTACTATTAATTATATCATTTTCAACAATTATTTATTCACACTTTTGACAAACTTGATAAAATCTATTAATTCAGCTGCTGCATCAATTTCAGCTTGGATAACTGTTTTTGACTGACCAAGCATAGTAGCTGCATTCAATTTCATTCTATATTTGGTTGCCATTAAATCTGCAGCTTTAAGCCAAATGCTTATTTTTTCTTCCAAAGGTACAGTATCCCATTTTGTTTGAGCTTCAGTAGCAACTTTAATTGCTTTTGTCACTAAATCCTTTTGAAATAACAAATTTTAATTTAAACTGGACATAATAATTTAACAATTGATCTGAATACTTACTGATGATGCATAGTAAAATTTAGCGATTTTCTTGCCGTGATTGTGAGGCTAAAATCAAATGTCATATCATTAGAATAAGTACATTAAAAATCTAATATTTTTTTTTTGTTAATCTCATCAACTAAACATCTTCATAAATCTAAGTTATTAAAGATAAGATTAACTGTTTATGAATGATAACTCCAAATATATACAAGAATAAATAACAGATAAAAATGATAGAATAAGAAACCTTCAAATAAAAAAAAAATATTTGGTTGAAAACAATACACTACATAAGATACATATATTACATATTGTAGTTTAAAATGAATCATATTTTGATTTAACCATATTCAAATGTAATTTAAAATAAATGTATTTATCTGTAATACAGTTTATATTATAATATCTATTGTTACAATTAAATATATGGGTGTATAATAAATATTACTATACAATAACTCAAAATGTCTTACCATAACTTGATATCTAACATCTTTAGTCTTGAATTTTTCATTACCAATGATAATAGGTACATCTTCCACATTATTAGACAAGCGTTTTAATTCAGCTTCAATTTCTTTTCGTTCTTTGCTCCCAGGTAAGTATTCTAAAAAAATATTTAAGTATTATAACATAGTTAATAATAATCGACTAAAAATAAATATTATGTTTGAAACTTAGAATTACTATAACAATTTTTTATATTGAGAAAAAAAATTAAGAAATAATATTAAGAACAATACAAAAAATGTTAAACAAATATTTGTAGACATTACCTTATTTAATTTAATAAATTGAAAGTAAATTAATACAAGAAAATATTAGACTGATTTTAAATAATTTATTATCATAATAACTTCAATAACCTATTTAATTATTACTATATATTTTTTAGATTAAGTTCTTAATTCCATGCTACTTTGACCTCAATTAAAAAATCATTTAATGATTATTATAATTGATTGATAAATACTTTTTCTAATAGATCCAGAATTTTTGGTATATTGCACTTTAATCTACATATTATTTTTTACTTTATGCAAAACATAAATATTTGTTTTAATTGGGTAAAATTTATCAGGAAGAAAGTTATTAACTAATATAACTTACATTTGCTTACCTAAAAGTGGTTCATTTTCTACATTAAAATCCTTAATTTTCGGCAGTGAAAGAGATCCAATGCTTCGGCAACACAAACTAAACATAAAATAATAAATTAAACTACTTCCAAATTATAAATATTTAGTAGGTAGATTAAATATTATAATATATTCAGATAATAAACTTGAGTATCTCATGTGGTAAAGTATATTTGACAACTTAGTATGCAAAACATGGAAGTAAATATTCCATGGATATTTAATTTTTGATTTATTATTAAATATTAATTTATCAATCTATTTTAGTCAATGTTATTAATGTCTTCAGTTAAAAATACTGGTCAAGGTTAATCATGCGTCAACTAGTGTTTATATATTTATGTTTTAAATAGATATTTAAAACGAGTAAAATAGCCACCAAAATAATTTTAAAACATTTTATCAGATTATCATTGTTTTATTTGAACTATTTAATAAATTATTTATAAGTATTAATACATATTCAACACAATTACTTAAATGAAACAGTTAAGGTTAAGTCAATAATTGTAAAAATCATATGAGATCCATTTTCAATGATATCTTGATTTTTATTTATGGTTATAGAATTGGAAAGTTTGCCAGTATTTAAACATTCTATTTAACATTCCAATTATACCACAAATCTAGTCAAATCTTAGGTAATATAATGAAAACCATTGAAAACTTTTTTATTTTACATAGCAAAAAAAAATTATTTACCAAGATGTAAATTATTATCAACAATAAAATTAATTTGATAATTTAATACACATTTTAGAAGCATAATGACAAATTTAAATGTATATCAACCAGAAAAAATGAATATATTACTATCTTAATTATTTATTTACATAATAATAGTGGTTATGTAACCAGTTGCAAAATGTATTTAAAAACCATGACCCTAGGCAACATTGACAATTAATTCTCAAGCACTCTCAACTCTTTATTAATAAATAATAATAAACAATAGTTGACACTTTAAATGTAAAATATTTATTTTTAAAAAATTTATTGAATTGAAGTAATATGTAAAATTAAAAAAGGGTATAGAAGCTCTAACCGACTATGAAAGTTTTAAGTTGATACAACAAAAAATAAGTAATTTAGTTTTTATTGATAATGATGTCTATAGCCATTGATTATATAAAATAATACAGTACATTAAAAAACAAATACTATAGCCTAGTATACGTTTTTAGATCACTAAATAGATTACGAGAGTAAATATTTTTATCATTTACACAAAATAATCCGACGAATAAACGACCTGAGAATTAAATTTTATAAAGTGAACATCGTCCTACTATGTAGTAGAATAAAGGATTCGTGTAAAACGACGTATAATATAATATATAAACATACTAACAACGTTTCTAACCAATGCCTCAGACCATCAATATTTGTAAGTAAGACCTATTTTAAATTCCCAACCCCACTAATTAAAAGTAAGTAAGTAGGTAGTATATTTGAAAGTATTTTTACCTTTGAAATCCTTTTAGCGAGGCCGATGAGAAACGATTGACGTTCGACAGCATTCTGACGTAGGTAAGTGTCGTTCGTTTGACACCTTACGACCTGGTCGGTAACAAAACGAAATTATTTATAGTAATACACGTTTTTTTAGTCTGTGATTTTTAAGACAAAAAAAAAAATGATTTTTTTTCCTCAGAGAAGATACTAGTTGGTACAACGATAAAAGTATCCGGTATTTAAAACTCTTAAGTGATAAACAATACGCTATATAACAAAATAATGATCAAACAGACGACAACGTTCACAGTAGTGTATGTGACGCCGTCATGAAGTTTCGTGTACTGGCGTACTGTACTGCGAAAACAAATTATGTTCAAAACGGTGGTGGTCAGTAGGCAGCACTATGTAGGCATGGTTTCAAAACGGGAGGGGGTATGGTAAATTAAAAAAAAAATTTCTGTTGAGCGCCAAGTCAAAAACAACACGGGTGAGCGCGCTACGACCAGTCGAGGGATCAGGGAACAGTCGACATAAACAGTAAACAACTATTATAATAAGTAATAACGAGTAATTACAACGGAGCGTTGCTATTATAAGTTATTAAAATGGTACAAAACAATATAGATCATCGGGATCGCCGACTTCCCCTCCTCGCCTCTTAAAGTCTTAAATGCTACAAACCACTAATAATTGCGGTGTTGAACAATATAGTTATTATTATTTATCAATTATTAGTAGTATTATTATTTTTTATTATTATTATTATTATTAGAAGTGTTGGCTGTTCATCATTACTGTGTTTTATTTTCGCTAGGCGAACACCGGCAGAAAAACGACGACACGCGACAGCGCACGACGACCTCTCTGACGCACGGCCTACGCGATATTGAAACTGGGACAAGATCGCAAGACCACTGTGGAACGCAAGACGAGTGAGTGAGTCCACGGAGACACCACCAGAAATTCAAAACGTCGGCTGCGGTCCCGCAAATAACGTACACTATTACTGTGACGAGCCACTGACCGCGAGTGAGTGAGTGAGTGAGACACTCGGTCGTACGACAGTGAACGCGGACGGGGCACCCAACACCGCCAGTCACCACTCACCGTAGATTATAGATGGCGGAAGTGTCCCTCGCTCGGACAGACGACGTTGGCGCGCGGTTTGTCAATTGGCGACTGCCAAAACTAAAAAAACAAAAATTACCGCAGACGCGGGTCCGCAAGTGTTGCCAACGTAACACGGCGCTGCAACTTGTAATATTGTCGCGCCACTGGTACCGAAATCAAAATGCGAGTGACGGCGACTATACCCCCCCTCCACCCGCCCCCCCCGGCCGTTGCGAGCGTATACGAAATTACGAACTGGCGATTCGACCGTCGTCCGTCACCGACACCTACTCGTCCTACTCGTCTACCGACTACCGAGTGACCGGTGACCGAGTGTCGACCAGAATACTCGGATCAGTCGGACCTACCGACCTACGTATTAATATAACGGCCGATGTGATCATGTGATGCGAGCGGTGTGAGTGTGTGACTCAATCGCTCAAACAGCCAAACCGTGTTAATTGATAATTATAACTATTTATCAGTCCAGTCCCGTCGTTTATTAATTATTGCGCTGGCCGTCCGGTCACTGCGACGTTCCACAACTACAGTCAAACGCATCGTCGGCAAACACGGTGTAGGCCTGGACCTGATCGTTTGAAAACGAAATATTATGATGCTAGTCCTCGACCATCAGATTTGGAATGTTTACAAAATTTCTGACCAAACGACGTTCAAATTTACCCCCAATACACGACGATTACGGAACTGAAAGACTTATTGTTTATGAACTATAACAATATAAACAATTCAGAATAAAAACTATAAATGCATAATACAACAATGAATATGATCGATATGACAATATATTATCTTATATTATAAAACTATATAACACGTTTTTTTAACAAAATATTAACGATTTAATATTCTTAAATTTAAAAGCACAAACCACAATACAAACTTCAGATCATAAACAATTTTTAAATCGTTCAAATGAAATTTAGTTTTTAATATTGTCATGTATTCACATGGTGATACTGACAAATTCATATAATACAATATTTAAGATTTTTTTTTTTTTAATGTTTATACAGTCTTTAAAGTAAGGGTTGTATTAAATACAATTTAAATTGGAAATTTAAAATATTTTATAACCAATAAAAATTACATGGATTGATAACTACAGAAAGGTGACAGTTATGAATTTTTAATTTAAATTTCAAACTTTAACATACTTATAAACAATTT
Organism: Melanaphis sacchari; assembly: GCF_002803265.2. Lineage (NCBI taxonomy): Eukaryota > Metazoa > Arthropoda > Insecta > Hemiptera > Aphididae > Melanaphis > Melanaphis sacchari. The sequence continues at coordinate 604,726 of NW_020270976.1, read as the reverse complement.
TGATTTCAATGAATTACACTACCCTTATATTGACTGACTATACTGGATATATAAGTAAAGGTTATATTATTCTATTAAAATCAATTGTCTCATTTTATGTGTTATTTTATGGTTATACAAGATTGTTTTTTTATTAAATATTATATAAGATTTAATTATTGTATACATTAAAAAAAAATTGTTTAAAAAATATCTATAACTTACACAACATTGCAATTAGATTTATAAAATAATGTTTTAAATGAAAGATGAAACATTCATTTTATTTTAAAATGTAAATAAAATAGTCTATTTCTTTAAAAAAAAGTAAATGTAGAATTCAATTTTTAAGTGAATCTTTTGAACACTGCATAAAAATTATAGTAACAGATTCTATAAAAAAAACATTGAATTAACAAAAAAAACACATCTTAAACAAATTTAAATAAAAATATGCTCAGGTTTTGGAACAGATAAATATAAATATATGTTATTGTTATAAAATGCATTTTATATACCTATAGTATAATTATTATGTGTATGTATACTTAAATTTAGTTATAGTTTTAGTTAAATGCATAGACCAAATTTAAAAGACACAATTTAACTTTGATAATGTATATTGTTTTCTTGGAAAACAATAGAATGTATTTGTACAATATATTAAACCCTTAAACAATCGATGCTTAAAAAAATAGCAATGTAAAATATTCTTTTTACAATAAAATTCTAAGCTGTTCATCTTTTGGTACTTTATTAAGCAATAAACGACCATCATAACTTAAAGAAGCTAATATCCATGAATTTGCAGAGGACCACTCAACACAGTACACAGAATCTTCATGTTGATCACATGTAGCTACTATTTTATCTTCAATGGAAGTTTTTGTTTTTAGGTCTTCGTTTTCAATAGCTGAAGATGAAATCCCAGCTAAACGTGTTATAAGGACTTGACCATCACTTGAAGCTGTTCCAATTAATTCATCATGTACTGGGTTATATCTATAAAAATGAATAACAATAAACAATATATATGATGGTTGAATAAATTAAACATAAAAATAAATAAAAGTACTATCTAATAAAAAAATAGTATACATGTTTTTACTAAATAGTAAATGAGTATAATATATTTCATTAAAATATGTTTGTATTTGTCACCTAATAGACCAAATCCAATGTGAATGATCAGCGCGAGATATTAGAGGTTTGCTGGAATTACGTATATCCCAGAACTTAGAATATCCATCATCTCCACATGTCGCCATATAGTACTGACGATTTGGATTAAAATCAAAATCTCTGGAATTATTTTAATATTATTATCATGAGAATACATTACTTTAAGAACATTTGAAATCACAAAAAACTAAATATTTATAACAAATACAATATATGTTTTACAGTAACAAAAAAATAAACTTTAATTATTTAATGTTAAATAATTAAAATACATAAATAAAAATAGCTTTTTTGACTTAAACTAAAAACTTATTTTAAAATGCCATAATTTATAGCTTAGAGCTAGTTTTTCAATTTGATTTATTCATCGAATAATTAAAATTATTTGTTGGAGAATAAAAATATGTTATTTTCCAATTTTTTAATGTTTGAATAAGTCTTACTTGAAGAATAAATTACAAATAAGTTATTTGGTACTTTTTCTACCAAATAAGAATTTAGTAGATTAAATATTTATTATACCTAATAATTTGGGTATGAACTCCATCTAGACTCCATGCAATTTTAGTCTGGGACCTTAAATCCCAAGCTTTTATATTACAATCATCAGCAGTTACAAATTGTAAATTAACACTTTGTGGATTCCATTTACCGGTAGTAAACCTTGGTTGACCTAAAAAAATAAACAACTACACATTAGTTAAATAAAATAAATATATTATTTTACTAAAAATCTTTACTTTAATAAATATATTTATTTTTTCAAATTTCAGAAATTTCAAGTCCTAATGTTAGGTATATCCAGATACAACTAGATGAAAACATGAATATATCAAGTATAAATTTCAACTTCAGTTTTAATAATTTGTTTATTTTCTAGTAAAATACAGAATATCATACCTTTACCATCCAATACCGCAGTACATACAATTTTTACTCCACTTTCACTCACATCCCACATCACTAAATTATTATCAATAACAGAACACATGTATGCATCATTAGTAGGATGAAACGTGGTCACCTAAATTAAATTAAATTTAAAATTCTATAATTAAGAAAAAAAAATAATTATAAATACCTTAACATCAGTACCATACTTTTCTGAAGGAAAAGTAATAACATTTTCTAATTGACCGTCACTTTCTGGCAATCGCCATAAAGCTGTACGTTTTTCACAGTCTTGTTCTATACTAGCATAACAAGTAGATATCAAGCGTTTATCTGTTGGAGAAGAAGCTAATGACCATATTTCACCACTGCTATGCTCATATATCTAGAATATAATTATTAAAAATTATATTAATTTATATCAGGTGTCCTATAGTTATTAAATTAAATAAATTATTATACTTAATACAAGTTTGGAATAAATAATGTTAAAACTGATTTAAAATTATTAATGGATGATTAAACATAAATATTATGAAATCGTTCTATATTAATTAAATTTCAAACCAGATTCATACAAAATTACATAACACATAAACAATCATTATTGATTTATAACAATTTGTTCAATCACTCCAATGAGCCAGTTTTTATTCATCAATTTTATCTTCCTTTAATTATTTAAAAAATACAAAAAAAAGAGAATATTTTATTAATACATACTTGAGGGCAAAGTGTATTTGTCTCTTCTTGTAATTTAACAAGGTGAACTTGATTATTAGATGTGATCAATGATTGAGTTCCGATTAAAAAACAGTCTTGATCGACATCAGCGTGCAAGGTACACAATGATCTGGCCTAAAATGTAAACAAGACTTAATAAAATTCATAACCCTTATTATGTGTAATTATGTTCTTATTATTAACTAAATACCTGAAATTCAACTCCATAAATTATAGGATTGTTGGACATTATGTCAATCAGCGTTGCTTTTTTCGTATCCAATTTCAAATCTTTGAATTTAAAAATTAATAAGTGTCGTTTGAAGTCTGAGTAAACATCTCATGGACTATGAGTAAATAAAGTAGTAAATAGTAAATACAAAAAGGAAACTAACCACTAGGAAAGAAGAAATTGAGTATCGAGTAACAACTAATAGGCAATTAGAATTTGAAGTACCTACTATTTAATACATTTTGTTATTATTATTATTATTACCTATTACATATTAACACAGAATATAACATATTAGTATTAATTATTACTATCTGTACTTTTTGTAATTAATTAATAATTATTATTTCCACGGAAGAATATTCCGTGTTATTGCTATTCTCAATTCTGATAATACGTTATCTGTATTGAATAAGTGATTTGACTGATAAGAATGATATTATTGTGCATTCTGCATCCACAATTTTATAGATAATCGTGTGCATCTAATTGTAAACATTCCCATTATAGTTGATAAAAAATTAAAAAACAAATCGAAATCGGACCTCAGTATTCAGTAATCCGCAATCCGTGGTAAAATCGCCATCGCCAACCGTTCGAATGTGAAACGATTTTTTGTAAATTAAATTTAAAATATTTGAAAATTTTTGAAAATGGCGACGGCGTCGGCCCCTGTAGAATTTCAGAACCTCACATTATCCGAGTGCTTTGACCAAGGATTGTCGTCTTACGAGAGTATTTGCGAATCGACAGAGCCAGCTAAGGAGTCCGGAACACAGGTTAGTGTTATTGCATTACATGTAAATCAGTTGACTAATGACTACTCTCTGTTTTCAGTACAGGATAATAAAATGCATGAAAATGTTGGAGCACACTACACAACTCGTATCGGCGGCCGGTATGTTCAGCGACAATGAGACCATTGAAGAAGTACCGACGGCTGACGTTAAATACATGTTACTACCGTTTATGTTGGGATCTCTAGCACTAAAACTCACAAACAACGGCAACAGATTGGACGTTGTTAAAACAGCAGAAGTGTATTTCAGAGATTATCTCCAGAGGTATGTAGATAAAGTGCATTTGATCATTTTTAAGTTTTTCAAACTCATCCGTTTTGGTATGTCGTAGGTGTAAAGACTATGGACTGACCGACCATACAGTACCACCTGTGTACACAGACTCTGAAGAAACCACTACCCAAGCCACTATGGACTTTTCTCTTATGGCTCGTAGGCGTGCCGAAAAAATTAAGAATTATAAGGAACAAAAATTAATGGAGTCTCAATTACAACTGTTAAAGGAACAAAATGAAAGCGAGTCTGTTGATGATGAAATGAGAAGAAAATATATAGTCTCCTTGCTAAAATACAATATTGGCAAAGCTCTAGAAGAATTAGATTCGCTTCAAGCTGAAATGAGAATTTTACATTATAAATTGAAACATGAAGATAAAGACAACCCTGAACATGCAAAATCTCAAAAGATCAAACCTAAACCATTAATGCCTATTATTATCACTAAAAATGAATTACAGAAACAAGTATTTGGTGCTGGCTATCCTAGTTTGCCAACAATGACAGTTGAAGAATTTTGTCAAAAACGTATTAATGACGGAATGTAAGTATATATAAAATTAAATTTTTAAGATTCTTATTGTATTATTTTTTCTTATGTTAGATGGCATTTACCTACTGCTGATAATACCAAGTGTTTACAACAATTGTCTGAAATCCCAGAACCAGAACAAGAAGATAAAGAAGACAAAATCAATGAGGAAGAAGAAGAAAATGAAAGACAACGATTAAATGCTCGTGACGAGTACAAAGATAACCATCGCCGAGGATGGGGTAATAGGCATAATAGAAGTTAAAGGGCCTGTTTTAGAGGGCTGTTAATATTATAAATGTATTGTTAACACAAAATGCATCTATTTTGTATGATCAATACTACAAAACTGATATTCAATTCTTTACAGAGACCATTAAAACATTTTTGTAAATAGCTACATTAAACTTGAATAAATGTTGGTTATCTAAATAGTTTTATTTTTGTTTGTAAATATCAAATTAATTCATCAAGCAATTATATTTAAGACTTAAACATTAATTATAAAGCTTGAGAATAGTACATATTTTAATAATGTATTTGATAAAAAATTTGTTTTATTTATATAAGTCATCATTTGGGCAATTTGAGACTGATCTTTAACCTTATCAGTCATGATAGTAAAAAAAACATAATTTAATAGTGTTTTTTATTTCATTTGTAAATAAAAATGAATATATTACAAAACAAAATTGCTTTTTTTATGGTATCACATAATATTTATATTGTAATTTTACTTCTAGATATAGTTAGTACAGAATTTTCATCAAATTTAGTGAAACATTTAATCAGTCATCAATTTTTACATTTGAAAATATATTTTATTCAAATTATTAGCCATTACAAATGTATTCATAGAATACCCATTTCTCTCTTCAAGATCTAAAGTGTAGAAATTTAAAATTAATTTATGGAATATAATACATTGAAGTAAAGCTTTATTGTTTTATTACCACGTGTATTACTATCTTCTTATGATCTAATATTTCAAATTCAATGAGTAAATAATTTATTTTTTAATAATTAATAATTATTAACCAAATAATAATTTCCATTGATATAATTAATCTTGTAATGAGAAAAAGTAAGATTTTAGAAACTTTACAATATTAATGTTTATTATTCATAAATTGTCATGTCTTCAAAATAAGCTATATTTTCTTTTTATGCCAGATTCCCATATTTTTTTTTTTTTTTAATCAAGAACTTACAGACCTAGATACTCATTGGTACAACCGTACAGGATAAAGTGGTATACGGTATATACAATAAACATTAATCTCTCACAATGAATGTCATGTGCTTAGATTACAATATGCAGATACAAATTAATATTTAATATGTTAAGTACTCAAAAATGACAATAAATACCTTAATAATTATAATATAAACATAAGAATCATATCAGTACACAACGCTTTTTGACCATTTTATTCAATCATTTTATTTTTATAGCACAAAAAAAATATTTTTTAACATTATTTAAATAAATAGGACTTGTATAAACTCAAACCACCATTTACCATAGTTGGTTATAACTTTTAACTAATAATAATTAGTTGTAAAATAATTTTCCTTGGGTTTGTAGTAATAACTTGATATAACATTTAATTAATAGTTATTATAATCCATGAAAATGATTTAGGAAAACAATTTTATAGTTTTTAGAACTAGGGCTATTGTAATGAACCAATATTTGACATAAAGAGCAAATTCAAGAAAAAGTAAAATAAAATTAATGGAGGAAATTCTAAGAGCAAAGTGGATACATAATTTTATAAATGAACATAAATAAATTTAAATGGTATGGACAAGTTAAAGAATAGCTAAGAAGGAAGCCAAAGTCTCAACCAGAAAACAAAATATAATAAGCTGAGAAAAACAATGGAAGAACATCATTATAGAAGATAAAGAAATAGAAGTTATAGATTTGAAAGAATGAACACAGGATAGACAGATGAACATGCTAAGTATTACCCAAGGATCTTTAACTCTTAGAAGAGGCATTAAATGAAGGAAAATATTTACACTTCTGATCAATAACAATTTTTTTATTTACTGTATATTTTAAGTAAATTGGACAATATTTTTATTGACTTGATGACTTCTTCAGTTTTTCTTCGAGTTCATTTTTCAACTGTATAAATGATGCCATTGAATTTTCCAGCCTTGATTTCTCTTTTTCAATAGCTTTTAATAATTTTAAATCTTTTTCTATATTTTCTCGTTCTTTTTCAATTTGCTTTAACGCATTATTTGACATAATACTTGAAACTTTTCCGGTATTCCAATTGAATTGTTCAAATTCAAACACATATTTGTTATCAGTTGTTTTGTTTTTTACATCATCATTTACATTCTGCATTTTAATTTTATGCTTGGCAATCGATTAATTTTTGAGAACTATTAAACAATGTAAAAACCTGGAACAACATTCAAATAGCTTAATTAAAAACTCTAAGTTCTAAGTATACATATACTTAAAAACTAAAAAGTATAAGAACTTATTTTGAACTTTCTCGTGGGTAGTTATTAATTCAATACTATATCATGATGACCAGATAATGAAACCATATTTTAAAATTGAGCGTACTAAAGAATAATAAATTAAAATAAAAGTATTTTTATAACTGAAGTCGACACAACTTCTGTAAATGAATTTGTCCAGTTTTAAGGCTTCATCTTTCATGTAGCAAACATGAGCATTAAAAATTAATTTAGGTTCAAAATGTACATTAAGATCCTTGATAATTTATAAAATTGTTATTCGTGTAGAAATGGTACGAACATAAATGACAAATTACGAGAATAGAAAATAGATTAACATGTAAAATGACGATAAATACTAATGAGATCTTAGTGATTTTACTTTAAAAAAACAACTCTTATTTGGTTCATTAGAAGATTCTTGTTAATTGTAATAGTGTAAAATGTAAAAGCTCTCATTAACGACAAAATATTTAAATTACGAGTAACAAAACCAAAGACTAGTCATAAAATACTAACACGCAACTCGCAACAATACGCCATCGGAAATCGTACGTTTAAAATAATAAATAAACGATAATTTTTTTGTCTTTAAGTCACTACTTTCAACATAAACACACAGGACTAGGAAAAAGACCTTACGGCTTACATAATAATAATATCAATAGTCAAGTAAGTACTTACAACTATAGAAAAGATGAAGTCTATTTTGCATTTTCAGCTATTCATCCTATTCTGCGTTACGAGTTTTAAAATTTTGAATCAGCATTCAGCAGTCAACAGTCAACACACGGCGTCGGCGACGACGGTAACAGAACAAAATATAACAATAAACATGATAATAATAAGCACTGATAATAGATATTAATTCTAATTTTTTTTTATAGTGCTTTTACACTGATTGTACCACCAAGATAGATAATAAATAATAATATTATACTGAAGCGCGCCACGCTGGTCGCTGACCACGAGAATAGACCATAACAACTACCTATTTAATAATAACTATGTACTTTAATAATTAATAGATTATAAGTATAATTTTTAAATTTTATAATAGTACTGTACTACTGTATTATTCCTTACGTGTGGTAGCTACCAGCAAACTTTTGTGATTTTGAGCTTTCAACTATTTACTCAGTTACTCTCGTCCTACCTTATTCCCTACGAGTACGCATTACCGAGTTAAATTTATATTCACTAAGTCGCAATTCATTGGCTCAAGTTACTAAACTATATTATACTAATGTATCATGTATTTATATATAATCTGAAAAAAAAAAACATTGGTAATTGAATAAAACGCAATTTGACCGTATAGTAGGTACCTAGGTAGTTAATTTTCTAAAATTGAAAATCTCAGTACAAACTTCAAGAATAGTTTAAAACAAACGAATGAAAATTTTTAAGCAAAGTATACGTTTTACTTAGGTACCTATTTAATAATATATAATGCGATTTAACTTATGTAACTATGTGTTTGACATATAATATATGAGAACACATACGCAAAATATTTCAGTTGAATGGCCTTGGATTGAATTGTAATTTTTGAGGAAGATTAAACAATAGGTAGGTACTTGAACATTTTAAGCGAATTTTCAAAAAGTTAACCTTTTCAATGTACACATGCCCAATAAAATATTATTTTAAATGGCAGATGACAGTACATAATATTCAGTATAAAGTCATATGGCTTTATTTTGTATTAGGTACTTTAAAGTGAGGAGACACTGTGTGTCTGTGTATACTGTATAGATAGATATACGATGTAATTATGGCAATTATGATTTTTTTTAATGTTTTACTATTAATAGATAAAAGATGTTTTTATTTTTTATTTATAAATACGTATTAACATCGAGGCTAATAGCGTTTTAAAAAATTTAAGATATTACAATTTATGTTCGTAGTTTATTTAGGATGATCACACGTCTCGTTTTAAACGGGATTATCCCTTTTTAGATCATCATGTCCCGTTGTCCCGACAAACTACGAATGGGACACTTTTAATCCCGTTTTTAAAAGATTATATCGTTTTAATCCCGTTATTTTTATATTATTAAACAATGTCTGTAAAAAATATCAATGTATTATAAAAACGTACCTAAAACAACTTTAAAAAGAGCAACATATTATGATTATTATTTTAATAAATTGTAAGTTAAATGTAATTGGAAAAAATAAAAATTGTTTGTCCCGTTTTTTATTTTTATAAAATTGGTCACCCTAAGTTAATTGTTATATGTATAAATGTATAATAGTTATTTAAAACAAGTGGTACAAGTATGATTAAATAACAATAGCTTAAATTTAATACAGTCGAATTCGCTTATAACGATGCCGTTTACAACGATATTCCGGGTAAAACGATTCCAAGCAATGTATTTAGTTGGTTTTATATCTTATGTGTTGTTACATTTTATAATCCGGATATATCGAAGTTTGGTTATAATGATCAGATTCTCTTGGTCCCTTGAAGATCGTAATAAGCGAATTTGACTGTACCTAGTATAATAAATTCTAATAAATATTAAAGTGTGTGAGCACTGAGCAGGTTTCTGGATTTAGTGTAAAATATTCACAGAGGTTAATGGGTTTTTTAAACTCATCTCAGAATTCTTAGTATTTAAAACATTCATTTGATTTTCTTTCTGTATGTTTGTTGTTGCCTACTTAACTCCATTTTTTCTTGGGTTTGTGTCTGGATATGCTGATATTTTATAGCAATGTAGGTCATATGATTGCCTTTTTAACTATTTAGACAAGTCTGATATCAAATTTATTAAACAGTTCTTTGTAAGATTGTTTTTAAGCATGCTGAGTGAATCTATATGACAGATATATTGATAGATAAAAGAAGTATCATGATAAAAAATAACTTCATTATTTGTATTTTAAGCTTTAATGTATTAATTACATAAATACAAGTTATATTCATTATTTAATTTTAAAATTGTAATGAAACATTTCCTGTCTAACAATCTTGATACAAATCTTTAGAAAAATACATAAAATACTTGACAAATGACCAGGAACACAAAAATACTTAAAAAAATTAAATAAATAAAATAATAACTGAGCTGTCTTGAGAATATTTTTACTTTTCTATGGAAATTTACTCTGCCTACACGTTAAAATAAAACCTAAGTACATAGATATTAGTAAAACAGTATTTATTTTAGCAATATATGAAGATTTTTTTTGAAAAACATCTTACTGCTGAAATACAAAAAGTATGAAATTAAGCTGGAGACTCGTGTGAAAAGCATGAATTTTTTAAATATTTTGTTTCTCTTGTATTATTCTGGTAAATTATATTAATTATTACATTTTATAAGACAAGTATTTATTGAAATTACTGATGACTAAAATATTTTTTTATGACTTAGATAATTTTAATTAACATAAGAATCAACATTTCATACATAAATGCCAATTATTACGATAGATTAATTTATTAAGGTAAATAAATATTTGGTACCTCATATTAAGAAAAACATGAAATACACTTATCCATATATTGTCTATCTGTAGTAAATTCAATATAAAATATAATATTAAACCAAAAGAGCAAACATTTAATTTATGGTACATTTAAACCGATGTTACACAAAGCTTCATCAATTTGTTCATAAAAATGAACTAATACTTTTACAAAGTTTGAATATTACATATCATATTTACCAATTGCATAGTAAAAAGTAATAAATAACATATTATTATATAAATAATATATATGTATATACAAGTATAATTATTTATAACAGCTATTTTCATACAGAATAATTTAAAAATTATGCAATGTTGAACCCCTTAAACAATGTATGTTGTAATTAAGAATTATCAGATAGATACATGGATATTAATTAAGCAAAAATTATGTTTTTGTTGTATATATTATAATCTTAAAAACAATATTTTTTAAAATCAAATTACTTAAAAACAAAATTTACACTACAATGTTAAAATATATATTCTTATAATTTATAATACAAATACCTCGTATAATTATGATTTGCAAAAATTAATAGATCCATCATTTTATCGAAAAAAAAAAAACTAACAGAATATAAGCGTAATAATATATAATAAATGGGTATAATAAAAGTTATCCCATTTTTTTTTTTCTATAAATATTAAATATAATTATAACAGCAGTTCAAAAGGCATAAAAAGTATACTTAAAATAAAAGTATACTTATATACTTTTTGAATACCAATCAACTAAATATTAACCAAATTTTAATTTCTAACTAAAATAAAATTGATATTATATACTGTATAAAATAGTAATAATAATTATTATTATAATTATGTAAATGTATGTATGTATATAAATATTTTTAAATTTAATTGATTTAATACTCAAATTGTATAATCGGAGGGTTAGCAATATTGTGGTACCAATCAAATGCACATTTAAAATTATATGCATTGTTTGATTATAATACTATGGTAATTACTAATTAACATAAACATTTTTTTATAGTTTAAGATATTAAATATTAAAAGTTAATATTAAATAATATATATTATTTTATTTGCTTAAGTATTAAAAATAATTTTGAGGGAAAATAATTTTGTTCCCTTAAAATTTGATCAAGATAATCTAAGAACAAATTTAATTGAAATCTTATCTGCTAACATTAAGTTTTATGATATTCTTAAGTATCAGGTACAATTAGTGTTTGTTAAACTTAACCCCAAAAGTAAGTTTTTGTATTTTATTTAAACAAAATAATATACTTCAGGTATAATACCAATATGTATAATATAAAAATAAAATACAATTTTAAACGTTAATCACAATAGAAGTATTTTGGAAAATTGTTGGAAGTTATTAAATAATAAAACTTATTGAAATGTATAAATTAAGACTATTGAGATATTAAGCAATGATTGGTACCACATTTCCGGTTTAATTGAGGACCACATTTAACATATGTCTACGTCAACAAGAAATGCGAATTAACCAACCGAAAAAACTAAATACAATTAAAGTTAATCACAATTAAAATTATTTAAGCTCGAGAATAGAAGAAATAAAATCAGATAAGTAGAGATTAAGTTGGCAGGAAGATTGGAATACAAACATTACAAACAATTACTAATTATGACTATAATTACACACTTAACAATAATACGATATATTTATTACACAATAATTATATATTTTAAAAGAGGAATGCATTTTTCATTACTGCTGTTGCTATTCATAAACATTTCCTTCGATAAATCCATTAGACTAGAAATTTCGCATAACTAAGATACTGGAAGCATTTAAGTGATGTCTAATTTTGATTAGAAATAAAAAAAAAATAAAAGAAAATAGGTAACAAAACAAATACTAGCAACAACAAAATTGAACTTTGGAAAATGTCTAAAAACTATATGGGAATTCAAAATGTAAAAAAAAAAAAAAATAATAATAAGACAATGAATACTTAAAATTAATCATCAGAGGTCGAAAAAATAATAATTATTTTGGTCTAAAATTACAATTAAAGGCAATGATTGGCAAGGTAGGTCGTATTATAATTTATGCCTAATATTAATTTATGTGTTGCGCAATAATTTTTTATTTTAAATTTTGGTATTTTAAGCAAAGTACATAACTTTCTTGGTATCGGCATGAACTGTGATAGCTCGCGCCATTGCACCTGGTGTTCGATCTTCACTACAACCAGATTGATGTGATCCTTCACCACTGGAAAAAAAATAGTTTTTTTATACAAGATATTTCAATTTCATAATTTTGAGTGTGTATTAAAAAATTAATTTTACATTAAATCAATTCAAGAACAAATTATTAAGGTCTAAATAAACTTCATTATGAATAATGTCAGACTGCATTTTTAAATAAAATATATTATAATAATTTCTTTGTCAAAGAAAATATTTCAAAGTTAAGGTGATTAATGACCATGTTTTGTTTTGAATAGTATAGTCTTGTTATTTTTGTACTTCTGTACCATTGTTCCTGCAGAATCTTTAGGGCACTTAAGTGTTTCATTTTCAGAAAATAGACAAAGAAAATATAACAAAAATTAATTTTTGTGGATAAATTATTGTATGGTTGAATTAATTTTAGCCAATGATATTATAAATAATTTATGTCAATATCAAAGTGCTGTACAATGATGTACAAATATTTGTGATATAATTAGCTTAAGTTTTTCTAATAGTTTAAAATGGTTTGTATCTATATGTTCAAAATAAAATTTTTAACTAAAATCAATTATTGCGGCCAAAATTTAATTTACTAACATTCATAAAAAAAACTGTGCCAACATATGTTCAATTTTTTTAAATTGCTTACATTACATACATTTATGCAAAACCAATTAATCATTTCATTCAGAATTTAAAATTTGAAATTATTAAACAAACATTTTTCAATACCATCCTAAACCTCAACACTATGATGGATTTAAATAATTTTGAATATAGTATAGTATAAATTCTCAAAAAAACCTCACTACAAATACAAGTAAATTCAATAATATTACCTGTCATGTTCCTTTTCGACTAAATGATATCTAGCCCTAAATGCAACTAAGTGAGCATAATAGGCAGGTGCAGGTATAGATACGGAACGTGTACATCTCACATAAGTGTGACACAATTGGTATGTTAAGCATTGTAATTCATCCGATTCAAAATGATTGTCATCCCATAGAACATGATAATGACTTGGCCGACTTGTTCCCTGTTATAACATTTTTATTATTATATTAAAATGAATTAATTTTTTAATTATTTCATCACAGTAAATTATTAAATTAATAAAATATATATATAATAACATATTATTTCAAAATCTATTAACTTTAAAAAAAAGTTATTTTTACATAATTTTTGAGTGAAATAAAACATCATTTTTTTTTTAAATGATTATATTTTTAAGTTTTTGAATAACAACATACATTTATAATTTCACATTCTGAAGTAGAATACTTTTTGGAATATTTGGATACATAAAAATTTAAATTTAAACAAGTACATGATGAGTTATAAATAGAGTTAGGAGTTTTATGCACTTAAGATCATAAAAATATGCATATATATATGCATAATAACATATCAAAATATATACTTAGATATGAGTTTATTTTTAACTAAAAAAATACATATTTGTACAAATTAAGTTAAAAAAAAAATGAAATATGAAGTAGTTAAACTATTGATTATAGCCTTATTGGTACTTTTGCAGGGAAAATCTTAAAATAAAAATGATGTAGAATGAATAATGTATAAATTATACATTATGTTTTGTTTTTAAACATTATAACTTATCAAAACAGAAAATTTTACATCAATTTTTTTCATTTTTCTTATGAATAAAATTAAAAAATATTTAAATACAAATAAACATTCTAATTCATAATATGAAATGAATCACTATGTTGTGATTTAAAAAAGTAAAGACCTAAGAAATTATAATGAAAATAAATGTATTTTTTCAAAAATGATTTATATTTTAATTGGAAATTATGTAAATAAAATATTTCCATAAATGTTAATAGATTTTTAAATTATAGTGTTGTTTGATAAAAGAATCACTATATATTATAAAAGTAAAAAAATATTGTTATAAATTATTACCTGAATTCCCTGATGGCTACATAAGTAAAAATCAAATTCTGTAGGATGTGTTATTCCAACATCAACTGTTGTACCTGCTGGAATATTTCCAGATTTTCCAGATTGTTCTTTTTTATCAGCACAGAACAACCTAAGACAAAAAGATTATTTATTAAAAAATAAAACTTGAAATATTAAAAAAAGCAAACCTAGTGTGATGACGTTTTTGAACAATAATAAAAGTGATTCCTGGTTTGTAATCACCTTCTAACTTTATACATGCCTCCCGAATAGCTGTAAGTTCATGTTGTAAGACCTGCCAATATTAAATTAGTTAATAGAAAAAAAACACAAAAATAAGATAATAATATCTTTTAAAATATATTTATTTAAATATCTATTAAAACAAAAAATTTAATTATGTATGTTGATATTTAATTACCTATATAATTATTAATTAGGCTAATTATACTATAATATATTTCATATATTTATTGTATGTATACTAAAATTATTTTAAAGAACCAAGTTATTTTTTATTGCATTTGCATGGCTACTTATATAAAAAATTATAAAAACAGTTTTAGCATCCTTAATATACATAAATAAAATTAAACATACATGAGGAAATTGTCCTTCTGATACTCCATCACGGTATAATATAATTCTGTGAGGCTTATAACCACCAGTACTCTTGTAAAACATGATTAAAAGTTCCCTAAAATTTAAAAATTTAAAATTAATAGTATAATTATATCAAAAAAGTTGAATGTACTACATACCTAACCATAGAACTAAGTTCTTGAATGATTTCTTGTCTATGTTGTTGGACTCGTACAGTAGCAGCATAACGACTAGGATGGGCATCCATAGATCCAACGACTGCTGCAATGGATGGTTTTTTATTGTCACCTGCTGGTGGGTGAGTTACATCTGCACCCAAAAATATCACTGGTTCATTAAATACCTAGAAAAAAATTAATTATTTGTTAATAAGAATTCAGTAGTTTATTTAAAGTTTAAGTACTTTAGGTCTGATGCTTGGTACAAGAATGCTATTGATGCCACCTAATTTTACATTGATCTTTAAACATAAATTAGACAATGTTTGAGGAGAAGTTTTATTAACATTTTTAGCTTGAACACATTGTGTAGCCATTCCTAGAACAGTATCTCCAACTCTTTTGACTTCAGCTAATAATAATAATTAATAATACATGATTTATATTGAATCAATAAGAAACATTAAAAATTTTAAATAAAATAAAAATTATAATACCATATACAGGGGTTTTTCCTGGTAAAACAACAACTACAAGTTGTAATCCAGTGAATGTTGATTTTAAATAACGGAACATAGGTTCTACTTGATCAGGCCCAGTGGCATATTTACCTGATGAAAAAAAAAATAAACTTAGTCAAATAAAATTATATTTATAATATACTTTGTTCTTACAAAAACATGGTTGACCAACTATTGGCATGCCAGCATCACTGCTTATCTTTTGAAGTTGTGTTGTGAAATTCCTATAAGACAAATAATACAGTAAATACTAACAAAACTGCATAAATCTATAACATTTTTAGAACTAAATTAATTGTTAAATAACTAAATTTGCCATTATAATAATTATCAAAGTACTTTTGGTTACCTTAATGCATCTTCACGAACAGTTCTCTGTGGTGCAAAACAAGCTATTGCCCAATTACGAATTTCAACACCTGTAAAGAACTGTTTACCTCTCATATCCCAAACTCCTTGATTAGGCAGTGCTTGTTGTTTAGTTTGTTGGACATTTAATCCACCCTATAATAAACATAATTTATAAAATTAAATAAGTATGGTTTTAACAAATATTTTTTTTTCTATGGAAGGGCAAAAACAAAATGTATACAGTAGATATACTGTATACAGTAGGTATACAGTAGATTTTTATACCTGATTAGGTAGAGTTCGTCCACCATATTGTAATTTTGGTGGTGGTAAAACACGACCACGTACTTCCATCATGCTATTTGATATAGTAAGACCAAATTCTTGTACATATGAATCATTATTAAAATCAGCACGACGAACTAAGGAATTAATTTCTCGTTCACGATCAGGAGCACTGCGTGCAGTTGCCTTTATCATGGTTGATGTTTGCATGTCGGTTAATTTCTTAATACACCGTTGACCAGCAACTATGTTACAGACCTAATAAAAAAAGTTAACACAAGTTAATTACTTGCTAACACAGGTCTATATTACATCTTATAATTTTATCACAAATATACAGAAGAGTTGGGATAAATTGAAATTGAAGGGGACTGAAAACATCACATCAAGATTCAAGATATGAATTATTTGAGATACTTAATTTGAATTAATTAAATTTAAGCCAAAACTTCAATTTATATAATGAAATACAATTTTAAAATGTTTGTTAATTGTGTTTATAGTCCACAGTAAACAATAAATATTATAAAAACTAAAAGATACAATAGAAAAATATTTGGTAATTAATTTCTGATGTTTTAGCAGTGTAACAAACAATTAAACTTTCCAATTTGTCTACTGCTTTAATATAGAAGTATCCACACTTACAAAAAATTGACAAATAGTTTGTAATAATAATATTGCTTGGTTTAATATAATAATGTTATAAGTTTTTCATGAGACTTGTCTTTTTCATTATTTTTTAATAACTATTTATAATATTATCATTAACTGTAACATAGAATTGAAATGAAATGTGTTGATTGATACTAAGTTTATCTGCTAAAATTTTCCAATCATCAATGCTATTATTTTTTTTTTTTAGACATAAATAACCACCATCATAATAATCTACATTTAAATAGAATTTAACTTTTAATAAACAATTAATAATTACATTTGGTTGTATACCATTCTTTTTCGCAGAAGTGCATAGATTGTACGATTTATTTATTGAACATAGTCTGCCTTCATTAATATTATAAACAATTAATAATTTATTTGTGGTATAATGTTTTGAAATTTTATATTATTCTCTGATCCATTAGTTATAAAGTTTAGATGTAGTATTTGGAAGTAAGAATCCAATTTTTACAGATTTTAAATTGGATTATATAGTTATCAATAAATAATACAACATTTCTTTGATCTAGACACATTTTAAATAAATCGCTAGTCATCCATGTCTGCTAGTAAATAATTTTTATTATACAGTAGTCTCAATAATTGTCATAAAACATAATGAGTTTACAGAATACCCAGATATTTTATATTTCGACCAAGTTAATTATCACTGCTTTACATTTGTGTTAGTAATTATAATAACTGCAATTTTAATGGGAATAAAAAGAAATTTGAGTTAATGGGGTATCGAAACCAGACTATTTATTTTATCATTATATGTAAAATTCAATAATAATCTTTATTTATTGTTTAATTGTTGTTAAATAAATTTAGAGCAATTAATCTATTATATAAAATAACACTTTAATACTATATAAAGTAAAAATGGTAAAGAAGAATCATTACAGCTCAATGGATAGCCGAATTATTAATTAAGCGTGATTAAAAACTGTTATGATAAAATATATTAATAATTTAAATACACAAACCTCTAAAGGAAGATATGTATGTTTATGTTCCTGTCCAACTTGAAGACATGGTAAATGTGGATAACGTAACTTCATCTTGTATTTGTCTAAGAAATATTTAGCTACTGTGCATTCTACTGTCTGACCATTTTCCAATTGCAATGGAAAACTAAAAATTGTTTCAAAGAATGTATAACAATATAAAGTTTTAAAATTAATTACTTACGATTGCATTTGAGCAGGTCTTCTTGTAACATTACAAACTCTATATTTTCTTCGCATTGCTCCACAATGGGTAATCTCTATTTTAAGACCTTTAATTTCTTTTGTAAATTTAACTCTTTGTGAATCTGTTAATGGTTTTCTTTGTTCACCAATATCTCTAATATCCAAAACTTCACACATGAATTCTATTACGGGTTGTGCTTTGTAAAATGCTGTGGCTGACACTAAAAATATATATATATATATGTCAATGAAGATAAATCAATTCTAATATTTTATTTAATAAATTACCATCAATATTAAGCATCATTTTCCATTGAGATGGCCTGACAGATTGATGAAAACCAAACCAAACTTCTCTACCACCACCTAATGGATGATAATATCCTTCAGGAGAAGAAAAAAATGATCTACCCACTGGTGTGTAAGTCATTGATGGAAGATGTCTCATGACTACATCCAAAGCCTATATAAAAAAAATATTGAAAATGAATGTAAATAATAAATAATAATTCTTTTTTTTAATAGTTTAAAGTAAGTAGAATAAAATGAGCTAACCAAAATAGCATCATAAGGTATCTGTCTTGTGCGACCTTCTAATGCTTCTTCCAAAGCAAATAATGATACTTGAGCTAACCATTTAATATTAACACGAAACACTCTATCTTTACCTTCACCAGGTAATGTAACCTGAAATAAACATTGATACAATTTAATAAAATTATAACATAATTTAAAAGAAAAAACATACTTCTAATTCCATTCGATCGTTTCCAATAGGCAATGGATCTCTTGTGTATAAGTTATTTCGACCATCAAATACAGGTCGAAGATTACCAAAAAGTTTACTGTATGCGTGAACCATGGTTTCAATAATTTCACGGTTAACTTTTCGTGGACATTTATCTGGTTGAATATTGATGTCATAATGATGAACATAACCTCTTGGCATGGATATTTGAAAATGATTGGCACGAAGCACAATTGGCCGACCTTCTCGTCCCAAATTTGGTCGACGTGGACAATTGAATACTAAAAATTAATTATAAAGAATTATTAATAATGAATAGTTCATAACTCTACATTTATTTTACTCCTTACAAGAAATTAAAATATTTGCTAAAACTTATTATTTTATAAAATTAAGAATGATGGTACAATTAGAAATTACTGCATGGATATCGTTTGACGTTTTTAATTTATCATAAGGATCGCCTATCGATGAGCGTCGCATACAGCATTTTTGTCTATGAGCACACGTTTATATTGCTTTTTGACATATGAAGACTGCTAACAGTTAATTTATCACCAATAGACATAGGGAGCAACTACTCGTGTTATACTTTAATTGGCAATACTATGAAAAGTCCATAGAATTTCGAGTTTTAAGACAGGAAATCAATAGAAAATAATAAAAGGTATATCGGCTACCACATGCAAGGGACATAGCTATGATTTTGTGAAACCATCCTCATACTATCACTAAACCTGATTACTGTGATAAATAATAAACTTCAAATAGCTATAACTTTGAAATAAAATCCTTGCAATAATTTTTTATTACATCATCATTTTGAATTTGATTTTATTTAATTTACTTTGGAGCATGGTAAACTTGTTTCTCATAAATAAACAATAACATCTAGGATTATTTAAAAACTAACTATAAATATTTTAAATTATTATTATGAAACTTTACCTGGTACATCAACTAGTTGTGGTTGTAATGCAGGAGCCTGAGGTTGAAGAACGCCCATTGCTCCAGGAACACCAACTGGCACTGGGGCCACAACAGGTGCCGCAGGGGCTATATTTATTAAAAAAATTATGATTTAATAGGCAATTAAAATAAGAAATTATAGCTATCATTAATATGTACTTATTTCATATTACTATAATTATAAAAATAAATGAAAACATCAAGATACTAACACTAAGTTCAAATACTTAGTCGTATGTTAATTAACTAGTCTTTAAACTGATATAGAACTAAAGAAGTTGCCTTGAAGGTTAGGTATCTTTCAGTAAGAAAATTCTAATTAGGTAGAAATAAGTTTCATACAAAATATAATTTTAGTGATACATTTGAATTTGATTAGGCTACTGAATTTATTCTTCTACATTGTGAACAATAAATTAAAATATATACATATATGTTATTTAATATTATTTTCCAATAATACTATTAATTGGTATTGTCAGTCTTGATAAAAACCAAGGCTCAAAATTTGTAGCACTAAAAATGTTACTTTTTAGCTCTAGAATATGCACTTAAAAACTCCAAAATATGCACTATAAATAGCTCAAAAAATCACAAAAATATACATTTAACTTGAAAATATTATGAATTTATTAGAAAAAATCAAATGTAATTTTACAATTTTCAGTTAAAAAGTAAAATTTTTTCCAAGAATTCAAATATTTTTAAAAATATAGTTAAATAAATCATTGTTTTCAACAAAATGCAAATATTTCATATATTATGTGAAAATATACCCAAAAATAGTACTAAAAACACTAAATTAACATTAAAAACCGTAAATATGCAAAAAAAAAAAAAATAGCAAAATTAAATTCCATGTATGACATCAGAGAAACGTGAAAAATATTTGTATTTTACTTTGAATGTTTTAGGACAAACAAAGAAAAACATGCATTTGCTAGAGCTTTCGAGCTCTAGTAATAACAATACTAATGCCTATTTCATACCCAAATACATCATTTTATTCCTCCATCTAATTTCAGAGCTTAACATTGTGATGTCTTTTTTTACACAATCTTCTCATCTTTAACAATATTCCGTTCCAAAAGAGAATACACTAAATGGCAACCAATATCTGTCTGGCAGCATACATCTCCACATACAGCATAGGTTATGACTGGTGAAAGGGAAAAAAGTGAGCAGAACTAGTGTATTTTTTTTATGAATGGAGTAAGACCTCTCTTTAAGTCTTATTCTCCCACGCACCTAAATAAAGTACCATGCTTACATCATGTATGGTCGGTCAATATTAATTTTCTGTTAGTAATTTTTTCAAATATCTCTTAAAATTCCAGTTATCAATATAATAAATAGATTAATAAGCATCATCATATTAACTAATTGCTTTCAAAATGTAGATATTCTTCATCTTTTGTATTTAGAATTTGTCAGTGAATTTTAAAAATAAATAGACTATATTTTTCTGCCTAACTTACTTACACATAATCTTTTCAAATTATATATTTCTATATTCTCACACAAATCTATAGACAGATATAAATAAGTATTTACTTATATTTAATGAAAAAAAAAATAAAACTGGACAATAAGAAATAACAATAGAGAAATTTACTTATGGAAATTATAGTAGGTATATAAAAATATTTATTCTTATTTAGTTGTTTAAATGTTATTACTAGGGCACGGATGTTGTTGCATTTACAACTTTTCTTCTACCTTTCCAATTTATTGCTAAGTAAGTTTTAAATACGTTTTATGTAAGTACGAATTCAAATCTAAAAGTTTTAAGTGCAATTTTTGGAATTTTATTGCAATTTTGTTGAATTTAATCATTTATACAACCGTTTTAGCTATATTCGAAACTCGTATAAATAAGATAATACTTAAATATTTCCAGTATATAGTAATGCTCCACTAACATCAACCGATGTAGAACGAAGTTTTTCAAGGTATAAGAACTTATTGGCTCCAAATCGAAGAGCATTCGAATTCAAAAATTTAAAACAAACACTTATAGTCCAATGCAATAAGGTTTAAAATTTAAAATATTTAATATGTTTAGAATACGCATAGATTATTAATTAATATTTATTATTATAAAATATAAAAAATATATTTTTTGGCAGAATTAAAATAAAACATCTATAAATTATAACGAAACATAATTTTTAGTGCATTTTTTAATATTTTAAGTGCAGTTTTTGGTATTTTTTAGTGCAATACTGCAATCAATTTTAGTAGTTTTTTACTACTACAACATTCGTGCCCTAGTTATTACTTAGAAATAACATACTAAAGTACCAAAACATTAGTTATTCTTAATTATATGTTGATCTTAAAAATTATTTCTATTCATCCTCTTTACTAATTTGCTTTCTCGTCAACGAGGTAATATCTGACACCAATATTCTACTTTGGGCAATAAAGAAAAATCCTTATAAGATTTGATTTAGATTACAAAAATTATTGGACATTATTCACACAAATACAAAACACATTCTTTCAATTATTGCTATCTACTTAATACCTTACGAATATATAACTAAAAAATATAGTATTTTACTAAGAGGATTGGACACCTGTTTGATATAAAAATTTAGATGCATACTCTACAGATTAATCGAGTGGCTTGGCATGGCGCGTTGGCTGCTACCAGTCGCGAAATGCAACTGAGAGTAAGTAGCGGCCATAGCTACTAGCTCCCGGATGGGTGATCACCCGGGATCATAGTGGTTAGAAACCTTGCCACACATACACGTGTTTACTATCAACCGTAACAATCATAAAAAAAGAACCTACCATACCAACCTTACCCCTACAACAGCTAATGGACCTAGTCGCCAAAGCTTAAGTTCAGAAAAAAAAAAAAAAAAAGATTAATCGAATAAGTAATAAAACTGAAAACAAATTTGATATGAGATCAATTATCATTCCATAATTTTGATTTCAACTTCTTCAAAAGTAAAGTATAACAATTTTTTAATAAAAAATTTTTAGGATTAAAAGAGGATAAAATTAAAAATATGTAAAAATATGGGAAAGACAAGCAATTTAATTCACTTGATCAATTAGAATGTTGAAAATAGAACATTCTAACATTTTTATGTTGTACATGTGTTTAACAAAAACAAAAAACCATCGCTTTTAATCCCCTAGATAATAATTAATGCAACACAATAGTCAGTAGATAAAAATTATAATTTTTTTGAGAATTAAGTATTACCCGAGGTGTAAATAATAAATATAACAATTATTAAGGTCAATATGAATAATATTTAAATATCGAAATAAATAATGTTAATTAATAAATATTTTTTTATAAAGCTTTGAGGGATATTAATATCCACTTAAAAAAAAATATAATTTAATAATAACAAAAAACTAATCTGACAAGAATAATCACTATTTACCATTGAAGAGAAAACATTAATTCAATTTTCACCAATTATTATCAGAGGTTCATCTAGTTTTAACATTTCATCACTTAGCCTACGGTGGTATGGCTGGGCTGGAAGTGGTAAAAAACCAAAATAAAGGTTATTATTTATATTAACGAAAAAATGTCGAAGAATAGAAATTTGTGGGTAACGATGGCGACCGGAGAGTTTATAGATCGAGTTGATTGATTTATTGCCGCGAAAAAATATTTTTGATTAGACAAACTCATAATTATGAACAGCGAAGGGGCGGGACGCAGACACACGAGATCCGAAATTTGAGATGGCGAAAAACCCCCGACACTACAGTATTCTCGTTAACGCGATATTATTCTGGGAATGGAGGTCATTGCCTCTACAGCTCTGTTGATCAATCCGCACACAAAGCTATAAGAAGTATAATCGTGTTTGTGTGTGCGTGTAAATGTGTATGTGTGTACATAATAGTTAGTGTGTGCGCGCGCGCTGTGCCTTGTACTCACGTTGGCCGACGGGATACATGGCTTGTTCCGGTTAAGAATGGCAACGGCGACGGCGAGCTCACACGCTTAAGCGTTCGCGTCAGAAACCGTTGGCAGAGAGGATCAACTGAACAAGTGCATTATTAATAATAAAAATTTAAAAAACAGAAATTCGTAACGATCTAATAATGAAAACACTACGCTATTAAAAAAGATTGACGCGGAAAGAATGATTACGATAATGAGAGAAAAAAAAAAAATTAAAAAAACCGCGATGGACTACACTACGACGCGTACGTAGCTGACCCAAGCCCGACGACCAGTGTTGCCCAACTAGATTCCGTTTTTATGTTCGCTGGTTGCTGTAGTTCGATCGTCGTCAACTCGGCAAGATTGAAATATAATGGCGACGCGCGTACGGTCACCACTACCGTGGTATATACGCGTGACGATAACCATAACCTCAATCCTTAGGCAGAACATGCTCTATAATTGTGATTTGTGACGTCATGAAACGACGTATTAGCGCTGTTGCTATGAGCGCCGCTGTAGACCAAACTAAAACTATTAAAGTGTTAAGACGTAGAGTGCAGGCTTTGTAGCCACTCCCGCGACCCACAGGGATTTTATCGATTTTCGTTCCTAAAAAGCACGACGGTCGCTACGACGCATCGTAGGTTATAGTCGCTATGTCTCTACCATTTTCCGGCTCGAAATCAAAGTCGGCGGGCTTAGTGAGTGCGATAAGGAAACAGACGTTATTGTTGAACCTTAAGCCAGTGAAAAAAGTGTTGGTCAAGTTCGATCCTTTTAGCCAAAATTCTGCCACAGCCAGGTAAATTGTTTTCTACATTCTGCTGTTGTCATGTACGAAACGTCATGTCACTGAATCGCCATGTTTGAATGAAATGCCGTTTTTGGTCACGGCGAATATAATTTAACAATATTGGCGGTACGTGTACGTTCAATTCATCAGTGTAATAAAAAATTGTTTATCGTTAATATACGATTCGACTTAAGAAAGTTGCAAATAAATCAAAATTTAATTTTGTCAAACTCACGATTGTAATAAATTTGTTATGATCCAAACAATTTATAAAATCTTATTCAATATTTTTATGGTGTAAATAAGTTTTGTATATATAAACAAAAATTCAATATACTTTTATATTAGAAAGAATTTATATATAGTTGTATAATAAATTAATAAGCCAATAAAATAACCTTCATTATTTCTAACATTGATATCCCAAATATAGTTACATTATAGGTAGTGCTTAAGCTTAAATATTTGTATTTTAAGTCACAGTTAGAAATATGTAACATATATTTTATAGAAAAAATCTATAGTTTAAAATGAAATTTAAATGTAGTTGCAAACACTTACTTCCATTGAAATGTCCATTGACGTTTTCATAAACTGGTTTGAAATTAATTTGTTCTTGAGGTACTACAAAATTATCATTGTTTACCTCCATGACTTATTAGATGTTATTCCTAAAACAAAACAATTAATTTAATAAGTTTAATATTTAACACATTAAATTTTTATGTACATAAAATAATACAATTTACTCTTATTTTTAGAAATTTCATGTACTATTTACTATCGCCAAAAGTACTCAAAACAAATCCTCAGTGTTTGATGAGAAACGAAGTTGTTAACGATAGAAGTGAATCAACAATTGATGTTTCCTTAGGTAAAATATTTAATTTTTTGTATGTTTTGTAAATAATTGAATATAATATGTAAATTTAAATTTCTAATTATAGTTAATGGTGAATCAGTGTTATTTAAATGCCAAAATTTGACTGTTTTGGACATTTTTCAACAGTTCAATAAGCATATAACTCCTTTAGCACCTAAAGAAGAATTAACTGAAGTTCTTGTGACTAAAACTGATAAGAAAAAAGGAGGAAAACGGTAAGAATGGCAAAAAAAGAACATTACACTACAACAATTATCAATGGATTCTACAATCAATTGCCAGCTTTCTCGGATGTTTTTGATGAAGAATCGTGGTATTTATTTGTAATATGTTTTGTGACATTCACATTAATAGTTGTTTTTATTTTATCAAAATTTATAAAATTACAACCTGTAGATTGGTGATAAATATTTTTAGAATTAGTTATATTTAAATCAAATTATTTCATTATGTAAAAATCTTGTTATAATTTCAAATAAAGAATGCATTTTAAAACTAAAAATATCAGTAATATATTTTTTAATTAAACTTAAATATAGTATTGATTTTTAAATGTATTCATTCATATTTTTAAACTTTGATCCTGATTAAAATGCTTAGCTTATAAATCAAAATTTTTTAATAATTGATTACTAGTACTATCAGTTAAAATTTCTTATACATTTGTGCAATCTAATTAGTAGATTATTATTAAGTTATTACTTATTAGCAATTAGAAAATAAGTTAAATATGTTTATAATAATTTAAAAAAAAACTTATCTTAGTTAATTTGATATTTAATTAAAATATACAAATAATTATTATTGGTTTAATACCTATTTATATTTTTTCTTGATTTAATATTTATAAATTAATGAAATATGACTTTTTTATTTTATTATTTTTGTTTGTGTGGATAGTCTGATCTTTTATAAATTAAAACAACAATCATTACGTTCTTCATCGACACTTAGTAATCTAACTTGCAAAAATATTTTATTTGTTTGTTACCATATATTTTATATTATGAAATAATTATCAAAATAGATTGGCTCTTAACTCTTAAGTTTATTGAAATACAATTATGTGCCTATATCAACATGATTTTAAAAGTAGGTAAATTACTATTACTATTCAAAGTATAAAATTATAAATTTAAGCACTTGTATTCTGAAAAAAAGTTTTCAAGCTACTATTATTTTTGTTCAAAACATTTGTTATGAAAGTAGATAAATTTTCTCTGTAAAGTATATAATTGATCAAAAAATTACAACAAAAAACTGAAAGTCTAAAGTTCTATTTTTCTGTTATCAGCTTAAAAATGTTATTTAAATACTGTTGTATAGTTTATACCATTATATTTAAAATAAAATGTTTCTATATAGCCAAAGTGAGAGAGGCCAAATAATAAAATATGTAATGTAGTGATTTGTCTTAGAGTTTTGGATTAATAGGTTCGTATTCTATTGATGTTAATAGATTTTGATGACCACCAAAGCTGTATGTTTGAGTAGCATACAAATATAATTTAATATTTCTTGACTAAAGCATAAAAAATATTTTTATTATAAATTAAATATAAACCAAAATAACTCGCATGTTATTCTACATGAATATTTAAAATGTTTCTATTAAAAATGTGTAAATAAAAATTTTTATTTACAAAAATATTTGACAAAAGAATCAATAGTCAAAAAAATAATGTATAGTAATAACTAATAAGTAATATATTACATTTTAAAGTACCACAAGCCTGATAGGAACCCTATAGTTGAAGTGCAAATTTGTGGATTATTGTTTAGAAGATACATTTAACTATAACATTTCATTAGTGAATTTAACTTTTAATACCTATGCAACACCTTGCTATGCATATGCTCATCGTATGATAACATTAAATTATATTGGTTGGTATTAATGATGTTTGGCCAATTGAATTGAAATACTGTTACTAGCTTTAAGTGGATAATTGATAGAATTAATGTTGTCCACAAAAAAATTGTGTAAGCACCTATACCACTGACAAACTGATCATTATTAAAATAAAATGATTTGTGGAACTTTTCTATCGTCTAATTGCACTTTAAAAATTAAAAATTCCTACAATTTAAGGGAAAATTAACCTCGCGAATTTTTTTTTATTGTTGCTTTAAAATCGGCTAATCGGCCAGCACAAGACGTCATTTGACTTTTTCACGATTATTTACTCATTTGGGAGTAGGATATTCGATGGGTAAGTATAATACACAACAAATAACAACTGTTTCATGATATTCGTAGAGCTCAGGTGAACAAATAGCAACATAACGACGACGACATCGTTGTCGAATGACATTAAATAATTTATTTAACACTTGTCGAAAATTGTATCGCCACCTAGATACGTTGCAGTGCCGCATTACAATACACACTGAGCGAGGAACTCCGAAACAGCCGCGTCATTACCAACACCGAAATTATTATCGTAGGACGGTATTATTTTTTTGTTATACAATATCATCATAGATAACGAGTAGCTTCAGCACATAGCATAACACTTAACATACCTATATTGCATGTTAATACGGATGGCTGGCGGCTACGACGTCGAAGATCGCGTTAAATAAGACTAAGACACCGCCGAATAGACGGCGGCGGACCGTTTTCTGTTGGTTTTCTTTCTAGTTTTACGACCAGCGAAACGAGACACTACGAATATCATCGAAAACTATATCGCTGTGTCTACAGTGTACAGGAAAATCATTGAAAGTTCGATTTGCGGACGAGACACGGATAGGAAATTATTGTAAAAATTAATAATAAAAACGCATCCACCCACCCACGCCGCGTTTCGTCCGAGACAAAGATTATAAAAGACTGCCTTCGATCGTCGTACGTAGTCTTAGCCTCCAATCGGGGGATGTTGTTTATTTGGACGGGGTTCGGTATTCCCTCCGGCTCGTTCTCTCGCTCTCTATCGTTCTCACTCTTTCTCTCTCTCTCTCACTGATTACTCGTTCTCTCCGACCTACCTTTTTCTCTTCTTCCGATGGGTACTACACCGGGCGCCGTGCCGTGCAGTGAAACAAGAACGTAGAAGCACAACTACCTCTACGCATGCACACCGATCGGCGGTGGTGGCGGGCGGCACTGGTCTACTGAACCGAAGTCTCAAGGTCAAGGTCTCGCGTGCGCAACGTTTTCGGCACCGATGTACGATATATTAATATTGTTATTGTTATGATTTTTTTTTCTCCTCCGTCCAGTCGGTTCCATATTGCGACGGTGTTACATCGGAGACTACGATAGTGAGAGTGTGGATACGACGTTACATAATAATACTATAATAATTGTTACGACCGTTACGTACGTATATCAAGAGGTATCGGTAGATAGGTACCTACAAATCGCGACGGCGGACAGAACGGTCCGTTAACGCGCACCCAGGTACTGCAGACGACTGCCGTGTCCGAAGTGACACGGACGCGGATTTCGTATGTTTTTCTCGACGGACGAAAGCGTTGATCGGACAGCCGAAACGGGAGAGATTCACTCGACGGGAACCACGAACGGTCGGTGGTACTGTTCGACGGCTACTACGGTCTACGGTGTACAACGGCGCGGCGGCGGCGACGACGACAATAATAATAACAACAACAACACGCGCGCGCCCGCGCAGCACTGTCTGTGCGTGTATCCGCCGCCGCCGCCACCACTACCTCGTCGGGCCGACGTGTAGTTGCATCGCCACCGCCGCCAGCAGCAGCATCGCTCCTCCGCAGCCACCGTCGCCGCCACCCTTACGACGACGATGCCGCCGCTTTCGCGCAAGCATATCCCTTTGAATGACCGTCAAAAGAACGGCGGCGGCGGCGGCGACGCCGTCGGGTGGGGGTGATAATCGATAGGAGACTGCGCGCACCGCTCCGGCCGGCCTTTGTCAGGGTCGGTGGTCGGAGCCCGTCGCGAGGGGACGCGACGTGTTGTGACGCGCACGCACGCGGAGGGTGGTTGGCGGCTGGCGACAGAGTCGGAGCGCAAAGCGCGGCGTAGGTACCTTTTGTAAACGTTAACCACGTATGTACCTATATCGCGTGGAGGAATATAGCCCCGGAGACCGAATTCTCCGGTCAGACGGGTTTCGAAAAACGTTGATTCGAATCGATCGATACGTATCGCGCAAAACGGTATCGGGTTTCGGGTGACCATATTTTTTATTTTTCTTATGTATTTTTTTTTTTTTTGTTTTTTTTTTTTTATTGTTTCTGTTGTCTTTCGGGAAGCCAAATCGCCTGCGAATCGCTCGTGTGTATACCTGCCCCGGGGCATCTGCCGCGGCGTGGTAACGTCGGGAATGCGTGTGGTAGGCGCACGTCGACCCGCCACAGGCCTCTTCGGCGACGCGTTCACACACGCGCGCTCGCCCGCTCACGACGTTATAACAACGTAGTTATATTATAGTCGTCGAGTGGCGTATCGTGACGCAATTGTTCGAATACGATTTTCAAGGGATGCGCCGTTTATTTATTCGCGAACGTTATGGATCTATTATCATAATTCATAACTGTCGATAAAATGTATATACATTTTTAATACCACAAATATTATCCCGCAATGACCGTTTCTATTCCCATAGAATATTTTGAGAAAATTTAAAACATTTCACGTTCAAAAAGGTTATGCTATAATATGGTTACTTTATACTAGGTATATATACCATGCACGATAGCGTCGAAACAAAAGCTCTGATATGTCGTGGAGATTTGACGGACGGGTCCAGAGGAAGGGGGTGTAAATACTCCTTACCCTCCCGAACACGCTACCGGCGATGTCGTCTTTGTTGTTATTGCCATCGACGTGCGGCAGGCAGAGACTCGTCGTCCTCTGTAGCGGGCAAGACGTTCCGTCACGAGGACTGAGTTAAACAAAGACAAGTAAAGGCGAACGCGACGTATGTGTCTACACAAAACTATATACAGAGCGTTCAAAAACGAGTTTTATTTATTGCTGTACACTATACAGACATACAGTATACATTATACGCGATTACATGAATATTAGTTTCTTTTTCTTACTCCGCCTTAAGTTATCGGACAACGATAAAATTTATATACGTACGTAATGTTCTTATTTACACGTAATCGATAATTTAGTATAATAATTAGATAGTTATTGACGTCGTTGTCGTCGCCAGTTCACCACTTATCGCGTTGGCCTCTTCGACCGATACTATTTAGTATTAACATATTATTATTTAATATATATGTATATACTCGCGTAATTACTGTAGTGCTAACAACATAGCAGCATTGTCCACGAAATGATTGTTATTATCGCCACTCGATTTTCGTTCTTAATCACTGGATCTATCGCGTATAAATATAATATAATTATACGTAGGTATTTATATATTTTACGCCAGATGAAAATTTACAAAATTTATAAAATACATGAAATAGAAA
Organism: Melanaphis sacchari; assembly: GCF_002803265.2. Taxonomy (NCBI): domain Eukaryota; kingdom Metazoa; phylum Arthropoda; class Insecta; order Hemiptera; family Aphididae; genus Melanaphis; species Melanaphis sacchari. The sequence goes on along the minus strand of NW_020270976.1, from coordinate 573,491 downwards.
TATCACAAACTGTATGATTATTTACTGATATGTATGATTTCAAAAATAGGTAGTTAAACAGAGTAGTACAAATTAATTTTTCAATGTTTCAGCAAGCTCCGATTTTTATGTATTAGAACACATTGAACTATATTTTATTTAAGATTTTTTACTAAACTACAGATAAGTAGTTCTTTTTATAAAAAAAACTGTTTATAAAATGTATCTTAATATTGATAGCTGTGATACTGTGATGTATGATAATTAGTATGTGATAATATTATGTTTAATAATTGAGTATAGGGTGCTATAAGTTTGATTTCGATAGATGGATATCGTTACATAACCACGAACAATAAATGAAAAGTATTTTCATTTTTAGAATTGAATTAAGATTAATAAAAAGTATTTGTTCTAAATGTTAAGTATATTATTTTAATTATGTCAAAAAGTTAGAAATCTCTTGCAGTGACAGCTTAATCCTTACACTTGTTTCTTTTTATAATCTGGTACCTATAATATAATTATAACTTATACGATTGATTTTTGATATATATATATAAATATTTGGTTTGCGATAATAATATGTTTGAGGGTCTAATAAGGGAGTAGTTTGAAGTCGCCCATGATTAAATTACGTGTATTAATTATTAATTAAAACATATAACTATAGCCTACAGGGACACAACAAAGACCAGAACACTTCAACTATTTTTTTTCCAAGTTCAGTATTGATCTAACCCAATATAGAGGACTATTTTAACAAGTCATTTAAATTTGTAATTAATATAATATTAGCACTATAGTTAATTTAAATTAGTCTAGTTATAAATGTATGTGTAACGTATTTACAATTTTCAAGATTTTTTTTAGATCCAAAGCAATCTCTATATCCGTTAATAGTTAAACATAAAACCATACTTGTTAATTTTATTTTATTAAAGAGTTAGATAAAAACATTATTACGAGGGAAGTGACTACAATTTTTTTTTTTTTTGAATTAATGATAAAGTTTTCATCGTTTGCACCTAACTATACGTAAAAATAAAATGTTGATTGTATACTGCACCGGATGCAAACTATTTTATTTTTTTATCAATACATCATTGGTTATACACTATTTATAGAATAATATAGTTTTATAACACAACAATGCCAGTTATAGTTAGTATAATATACTCAATACTCATTAAACTTATATTTTTGTATTATATTTTTCACACTGTTTCCTCGATAATTTTACTTTATTATTGTTAAATAGTGGCCATAAGTATTTCATGTATTTATTTTAATAGATAAAAATATTATGTTTAATATTTGTTGTTGTGAATTTTATAATAAAATAAAGAAATAAGATATTATTGGTTTTGTTGGGGCAGTTAATATTAGAGATCTCAATGATCGATATTCCCAATCCTCACAATAGTTGCGCCACTGAGGTTAACCCAAACCTTGAAATCCAAATCGAGAGGTCACTTAAACCTTATACTATATACTATAATATATATAGTATTAAATATAATGAAATGGTGTAACTATAATTCATAACGTTATGAATGAGATATTTGTATACCTACACCTGAATACCCGATACCGACACGGGCGACACGTTAACTGGATATAACACTAATTCCTGACTTATCTAGTCATATATCGCTAAATTTTAAACAAAATAGATTATAATAAAATCATAACCAATAAAAAGTTATGTTTACACTGCAAATAAAAAGAAACAAACGATTTAATTAAAAAAATGATAAAATTATAGCAGTATAGGATTTGAACACAATATAACAAGTACATGATGCAAGACATAAAAATGAAAAAAGTTAGACAATAGATAAATTACTAACTAAACGTTTCGACTTTATAGTTTTTCATTAGTTAGTAATCATTAGGTCACTAATAAAAACTAAAAATTAATCTATAAGAACAATATTGTATCTAGACTGATTTTACGAATGTATAAATTATATAAGGACACCTACTATTAATTATAAATGTCGGACTATACTTTTTAGTTCTTACGCATACAAAAAAAATAATACATCATAGTTAAAAATTCAATACATTGTTGGCTTCACTTGCTCTTAAATTCTTATTTAATTACATTTCTAACAACAAAATTGCCTTTATTGATATAGATACACTAATAAATGATAAATCAAAGCAAACTTAAGTTAAAATATAAGTTATTATTTCATAATAATATGGCAAATATAAAAAAAGAAATAGAATAATATTTATTTATACTTTATAACAAAAATGTAATCGATATATTTGTATAGTTATAATTGTAAATGTATGATTATTGATTTGGAATTGTGTAACCTAACTATTATAAAAATCAATTAAAATTGTATTCCATATTTATGTACATGAAAGTAAAATCATTAATTTTTATTTCTAGAAAGTAGACACTATTATAATATCTTCCATACAGCCAGGTGTTAAAATTAAATTTTGTATACCTACTCAAGTAATGGATGTTGATAATTTTGGTAGAAAGAGAGCTGTGAAAAGAGAGTATATTGCCATAAACACGCGGTTTGCGAAACCGTGACGTAAATTATCCGTATATTAAGTCCTATTGTTATAAGTGTTTTCAGTAAAATAGTAGTTAGTTTTTGGAACAAAATCTTACATATAGAAAATATCTCATATAAAAGTAGGCTGCTATATAATATGTATACAGCTATTAAATATAATACATAAAATACACATACAAAAATAGTAAACGATAAATATTATTATGATAGAGGATTAATCTTTAGTAGTAAAACTGGAGAAAAAAATAAAATGTTCCTTAAGTATATTTCGAATCTATAACAAAGTTTGCACTGTATTATTTTATTGTTATAAATTATAATGATTTTATGTTTTTATTTTGGAATATGTCGTACTTAGATTATATCATGTTTGGGCTATAAGTTTATTATTCACATAATCATTATACGCTTCATACAAAACCATTTATTTTCAATTTGACAATATATATCCCGTATAAAGTAAAACAGATGTGTTTCACGCATTATTATTGTATTTGATATTTCTATACTTGAAAAACATTATTCAAGCCAATAGAACTAATAGAAAAATTGGTATCATATATATACGTTATTAAAATTAGAGGATAAGCGAAGAGGTTGATTGTACCAAGGCCCGAGGGATGAAGGTCACAATAATAAGCAGTTAGTTGGTTTAATAAGTAACAAGCTGCATTTAAATTATTAATCTTTGTACATAAAAATCTATCTAGACATTAATTATTATAAGCGTATTAATTTGAACGTTTTAACTCTGCACATTATGATTGAATAGAAATAAAAATACAGTACACGCCAGTCGCCAGATTTTAGTTGTTTAATAAATAATAACTTAATGTGATAAATATAACAGCCAGTAATTAAAAAAGTATCTATTTATGTATGGGTATACGCGAACTAAAAATATAATTGATAAGACTATGATCCTTCCATAAAAAACACTGGGCGATAAAAGAAGTACTTTGTGTACTCATTTTATCACGGTCATCTTTGTTAGAAGTTGGTTATTTCAAGTGTATAATATATAAATACACTTACTGCATGTCCAGCGTGTTCCATTAAAATATCTTCGTGAACAAAATAAAATATATCATTTTATATCTAATTAATTTCCAATTGTAATCCCTGACAATCGATCAATACATTATACACAGACAATTGTCATAGAGGTACACTTTTAAAATTTATCATCATAATCAAAAATTTAATATCGAGTATATCGAATAATACATTTGTATTACTTGTTATTAACATATCGGTTAGCACCTCGGTATACACTGAAGCAGATTTAAAGATTATAGGAACAGCTCTGCTTCAATACGAAATTTCTCTTTTTTATTTGAGGACGCAGCCATGGAGGGAGGACTAAGGGAATATTTCATACTTTTAATAAATATCCTAATACTATACAGCAGTTTAATTAAATTTTTTCCGAGAACATTGAATTTAATATAATATATATTATATGGTTTTATTTATACCATAATACATTTTATTACTAAATTTTGAGTGAAGTCTTATGTTTACTGAACTTATTTTTTTATTTCATATGTAACTCTTGTATGTGATTTTTACTAAATAATATCAATGAATATTTGTTTTTTTGGAATTTACTTTTTAGACTATCCTTCTTGTAAAATAAAAATAAACTTTTGAGTAAATACTACCTTGACGTAAAATATTATAGATAGTTTTAAACACGTTTTATTATTAGTCTAATCTACATAACATATTATCGTGTACCTATATTAAAATATTGTAAAATATTGTAAAATTCAAAATTTTCGTGATTTTGACGAATTTTGTAAAAATTTAAACTTAAAAAGCTTATAAAATAAACTGTGCCAATTTATTTAAATTGTTTTTAAATAGCTATAAAAAAAACTAATGTGAAAACTGTTTTAAATTTTTAAGCTTTTAAACCAACTGTAAACATTTATCGACAGTTATAGAAATAAAACTAAAAGTATTTCATACATGTATAAATAACTCAAAACGAGTCTACATATTATCCGTTAGTCTAAAATATTCTAAAATTTATAATATATGTAGAAAATTTCAATATAAACAATCAGTAAAATTTTCAAGTATCCACGTTTCTTTCTTTTTAAGTTACATAAAAATAAAAAATAAAATCAAATTTAAAAAGAAAAAGTGGTTTTGCGTAAAAAAATTCCATTTTTCTTAAATTTTTGTTTCTTTTTCCCAATGAATTTGAAAAATACTAAGAATTTAATCTCATTAAAGTACAGATTAGATAAAAATGTCTACCTGAAACCATACTCAAACTTAAAAATCGAAGCATTTTTTGATTACTTATATCATATATTATATCATAGGTGGCCAACTACTTCTTATACATGTGGCTCTCGTCATTGTCAGATGAGGCTCGCGTCTTACTTAAAAAATCAAAATTTATTTAATATTATTATGAATTTAAATTTTTAGGTATTAACTTATAAAAAATTATCAAATTATATAAATATTTTGGCTCTTGGTATCATTGTATTTATTTATGCGGCCCGCGAACCTATTCATGTTGACCACCCCTGATATATATAGACTCAAAACGCAACTTCATTCTAAAATCAATACATTCATCGTTCTGCTGAAAATCTAAAATATTTATCATATAATTTATAGCTACCGTTATTAATAAATGAATTGACTTCATACTATTGTCATTGTAGTTTCATATCTGACTGTTAAGTAGTAATGTTTTAAGTACCTACTCGAACTCTCTGAAAAACTTTGATTCATTTTGTTAATTACTTTATAACTTAAATTTTAAATAATTTGACAACGTAGTTACAAAACGGCTTTGTTATTATGATTCATTCAATCAAAAAAGGGGAAAAAATATGAAAAATAGTGAAGGAGTTTAATAGAAAAATACTTATTTTGGAACATACACTTTAAAATTACGTTTATTATTTTCAAGTAAAATATGACTGCAATGAATATATTTAGAATAAAATTTCACACAATTTAAAGAACTTTTATTTAAACGTCTCTTATGCGTCACGTCTGTATAATACATCAGTTGTTATCGGTATAATTGGACTTCTAATACAGTATACGTATATAATAAAAACTCTATATATGCTATACATATATATATTATACTCTACTGTATAGTACATAATAATGTATTATCTTAATAGTATTTTAATGGCGTCGTTGTTTCCAACGCGACTTTACAAACAGATTGTTAATTATAATAATAATATATAGTAAATATAAAACATAGTGGTAAGTATAGATGACAATATTATTCTAAACCGACTATACCCATCAAATAATTTATTGGTACCAATCATAAATCTATACATGTAAATATTGTATACTAGTCCTTGAAATTTGTAGAACTGTAAAATTAGTGAAAATATATCAAGTTATAATATACTATCCATAATTCTCATACAATTAATAATGTCTTAAGTGTACCTACTTATTACATCATAAATATTCTAATGATAAAATCTTAGTTACATACATCGTAAACAAAGAAATAATATTCAAGTTCAAGCATAATAATATATACGAAAAAAAAATGTATTGTATTAAGGAACAGTCAATGAATTAGGGCTTAAATAGGGAGCAAAAAATAATTTTTTTCCTTATTACAAAATATTAGTTGGCTACTACATTCTTACCTTCTTCTACCATTAAACACATATGTTTGCTGTAGTCTAGACTTTTAAAATAAATATTAAATGTACTTCATCCTTTATAGAAATGCAAATATTAAATAACTGAGTATTGTGTATAAACTATAATGTATATCATAGTTTATATGTTGTCTATAACATTTATGAGGTAATTTATTACACCAAAAAATGATATAAATTATTCGATATTTCACGAATTTAGTATTTAAGTCAGTACTTTTTTTAGTTTGAAATTTGGTTGCGATTGATTAATATTTTAATTTTAAATTTCACAAAACTATACCAATCACTGAAACAAAAATGTTTAAAATACTTTTTCATATGTTAGTCATAAAAAATAAGTGTGTAGCATCCTATCAAGCAAACAATTAAATTAAATTCATCTTTAATTTAATGAATAGATTATTAATCTCTAATCTGTTATGTATGACTGTATGAGTACATGACGCATGCTACTATATTTTATCTCCTCTTCAAATTGAGGATTTTTAATCATATTATAATTATAGTAATAATGTACTAGAATATAAAATATTATTATTTGCAGTGTTACTGAAATACAAAAATAAAATAGTACCTTTTACTAAAAATTATAGAATAATAATTAATAAATAATATAATAGTCGTTTATAAGATTACTTTCTATTGCGAAAAACTAAATAATATGATGTTTAAATAAGAAAGATAGGTATCAAATGAAAAATAAGATATGTTTTTAAATATCGGAGATCGTGTTAATAATAATTATTGTATTGTTGTAATAGTGTTAACTATTTAAGTATTGTCAGCAGATTATTAATCAGTGATCCGGTATCACTCGCATCGTCGATGATACCTATACCTGGTTTTTCATTTATAAGTCAAAAGTCAATGGTGTCTTGTAATATGTCAGCGATATCAATACCGGTAACATAATAATAAAATATAAGGTTACTAACAGCTAAAATGTTAAGCTTGATTTACATGAACATTGAAAACTCAGTTAACTGTATATAAAATCAAGAAAAAATACTAAAATACTTGAATTTTGATTATAATATAGACGAAACTTTTTAATGTATTTTTTGAATTTTTTTATGTTAAAATTATTTATTTTTATTTCAAAAAAGATATACCAATTAAATATTTTATATACTTTTTTCACAATTAATTCGGTTTTTTTGTGGTTTATACAGTTTCATTGATGTTTATAAATTTTTAATTTTTTTATAAAAAATAAAAATGATTTTTTTGTATGTTACAAATGATTATACAAAAACGATACTATTAAATATAACATTGTTTTCTTTAAAATTATCTTTTAAATAATTATTCTATTACAATCAATAAATAAAAATAATTATTATTTAATAATATTGTACCTATATAGTTATTACTTATTAGGTAGAGGAACTATAGGAATCGGAAGTTATGAAGCCTGTAGATATTGCATATTTTTATATGCTCTTGATTTATATAGGTAATCTATCTCAAGCAGACCAAGCTAGAAATTAATTCTATAAAAAGATATATTAAAAATTCATATACACTTTAAATGTTTATTTTGTAAATTATAAAAAAAGGTCATATGTGTTCATTTTTTTCTCTAAAAATTACATATTCTATTCATACTTGATGTTATCTAAAAAATTTATGTTTTACTTTAATAACTGTATATTTCAATAAAAAACTTTACAAATATAGGAAGAGTATTAATATTATTTAGGTAGGTACCTATAATATTTTTTCAAATCAGTAGTTATTAACATAACCAGTTACCAATTTTCCACACATTAGATCTTTATTTTCATTTTTTGAATATACTAACAAGTAACAATACAGCAATTTTGATACATTTGGACTTTTTTATTTTAGCTTCTGTAATCTTTTAAATTCTAGTTATTAAAAATACAAATTAGGAAGGTGTAAATACTTACATAATGTTTTATTTTATTGAAAAAAAAAAATGTTAAAAAAAACTGTTATTTATATATAAAAAAAAAAACTAATATTTAGATAAATAGTAATTCATTTTTTGTCTTTGAGTAGTTAACTATTTTTGTACATTATTAAACGAAAGCCTTGCTTAGTTCTACTTATAGGCATAACATGTAACTGATTTATGTTATCCCATAATAGTATAAGATATAAAATAAATAAACATCTAAATTATTCAAATATTCATAAAAGCTATTATAAGAATAATCAATTTAGCTAATCATTTATAATAAGAATTAAGTAGGTATAAAAAACACACAAAAAAACAAAATAGTATAACTCCCTAATACAGGGATATTTTATATTTTATTATTGTATTGAAATTGCCTATTCATAACGCCGTCTTTATGTAATATTGTGAATTAATATTTCTGAGTTAGTATTTTACTCCTTATACTAAAAAAATAAATGTAATATTATTAATTTAGTTTTACTTTATTTTAAATTAAGACAGTCTGTTATAATAACTATGTATTACAATAAACTATTATTAATCAAACATGTTCAATTCATTATTATATATTGTATCTAATATACATACAATTCATTTATTTTTTCCAAAATAAGTTTTATTTTTGTAATTTCAAAACTTTTTAGATATATGAAGGTATAAATGTTATTATAAAATAAATATAGTCCTAAAAATAAAAACATCACAAGCTTATCTTCATTGAGAATAATATTGGATTATAAACATGTCTTTTGAATTGTAATGACATAATTATAATTTATAACTATATATTATTATCTATATGTGTTTGTCATATTAACATTTTACAATAATGTCACATATCAACTATAACATAATTAAGTATAAAAAGTATAAATTTCAGATAGATTCCAACTATAAAACAAATTCAAATCTAACGAATTTAGATTCTGAACTGAGCAATTGGTCTAATGTAATATTTTATTTTTGATTATATTTGTAACCATTATTTGGTGAAGTAGTAAAAATGCTTCAATCATCAACTTTGAGAGTTGTTTCCAATGCTAAATTAAATGAAATTTGTACTTTTTAACACATGGATAATTATTTTAATGAAAAGAGATAATAATAATATTTAATGTTAAGTTATTGTTCATACGTGAATAGAGCGTTCAGTTTCAACCATACGTCGAATGTAGACATTAAATACAACACCTTTTTTTTTGATAAAATAAAAAATTAACGTAAATTATTCTTTATATATTTTTTATACTGAATCTTTTACATAGATATCAAGTAATAACATAATTTTAGAATTTTTCGTATTATCTAGAATCGTGTGAATCAAGTGATTCAAGAGTTTTAGGTATCTACAAATAAAAATTCATAAATACTTAAAAATTCAATTCTTTAGTTATTTTTAATTACACAGCCTAAAACAAAATCAATAAAAACCTGTTTGTGTTAAAATTCCCATTCGTCTTATTTTTCCAATTATTCTGATCCCTTTTCCTCTTAAATAATCTACTAGATTCGATCTGCTTCTAAAAACTATATTCGAAATTGAAGAAAATTGTATTTAAAAATATACTCAATACACATTCTAAAATAAACACAATGATCGCTCTACGCTCTACTCAGAATTTAAAATTGAAAGGATGTAGTTACTCAGGCAAAAATGTATGTAGTGACAGTTGGAATCATGACATGTTTAGGTTTAGAAAGAGGTAGGTATATTTATTGTCTTATCAGTGAACTCCCTGTGTAAATGCACAGTTTGTTTTTGGAGAAATCATAAATATGTACTTATGTCACACATTAAGTGTTGGTATTTGAAGCAGTTTACTTAAATCTTCATTGCTTATTTATATGTTTTATTGACAATCGTATTTATATTATTTTATCAGACATTTATACTAGGTATACAACAATAAATTAAGTTTTAAAATGTAAAGAATGTTGAAACTATTTTATCATTCAAAGTTATGTATTTGTGTATAAAATACACAATTAGGATGTATTATAACATGTATTCTATTAATTACGATATACCTAATTATAATATTTTTGTTCTTTCGTCGTAATTGACATATTATATATCACATTTTAAAGTACTTTTCACACATTATACTTTGTTAATTTAATAATTTATCCGATTTTAAGTTTAAATATTATATTTTATTAATAAATACTAAGTAATTTACAACATACAACAAATACAAAATATATACCTAAATAAATGTTTCAATATACATATTATTTTTAAATTTTACAAACTAACAATTAGTTTTATTGTTAAATTCATTTCCGCAGTCTTCTATTTCATCACAAAGTGCATGGATTTTTACACACCGACCATTTCTGAAAAAAAAAAATGAATAAATACAGTGTTTGTTTATGCATAACATGACAATACATTTTTATAATGATTATTCTAAACATGATTAATTCTAAGATTAATATGAATTATGAATATTAAAATTAAAATTGTTAATAACTAAAGTAAAAAACATTCTTAATAATTTGTAAATGTTTACACATATTGTATTAAAACAAATATATGTTCAATAAGTATCACATTCTAGTTTCTATAAAAGTACAATAGTAGGTATTAATAGTTAAGCCACGCTCTACAGACATGCGTGCGAATTGTGCAAAATATAATATTATAATTGCAGCAATATAGTGGGATTTGTTATAATATTTCGTACCCATATTAATCATGTAATTATTGTTATAAAAACGAAATAAATTGAATAATTTTGACTAATTCGTGAATTTTTTAAGAAACAATCTTTGCATGATGTAATATTATTTCAAAAGTAAAAACTATCATAAAAGCCAACCATATAATATATTGATTATATACAAATCAATAACGAATAATACTGAAAAATTTGATTTTAATTCGGCGATCAGTATTATGTTATATTATTATTTATTAAACTAAGTATAAAACAATTGCGTTGCTCGAAAATTCTAATAGAAACATAGTGCTCAAAACAATCGAAGACATTCGTGTGAAGGAGCATATTCGTTCGATGCAATATCTACCTGCAAGCTTTCTCATTACTCCTGCAAGGCCCTTCACATCCTAACGGTTCGTCAGACTTGTCTGTACAGTCTGGATATCCGTCACAAAAATGATCGTAGATCACACACTCATCGTTTGAATTACAAGCAAATTTACCGTCTTCGCAATCTAAATTTTTTTTTGTGTGTTTATTATAATATTATGTATGTAACATATTAATATTATTTATCTGTATAAGTATAATATATGAAGTTATTTGGTTATGTATAATTTATTATTATTTCTAGATTAATTTATCACAAACACAATAAATGTCTATACTTACGGGTACAATTCAGTTCGTCGTGGCCATTCCAACAGTCAGACACGCCATCGCACATTTTCGTCTTTAGCAAACATTGAATGCCACATCGGAAGTGCGTTTCGAGATCACATGCTAAAATCAAAAACATGCAAATGTATCGCGTTTCTTTTTATGTAAAGTATTATAATTTATATAATTGTATGCGGCAAGCAATACTTACGACAATCTTTTTCGTCTGTCTGGTCTAAACAATCGTAAATACCATTACACTTCGATTTATCCGAAACGCACATACGGTTTCCACACTCGAACTCGTTTTTAGAGCACGGTGACGTATCCACACAACTAAAACCAAAACAATAATTACATTGTAATTTGCATTTTATATATTTCATTAATTTACTGTTATTTTATAAATATTTCAAAGTTATTGAGAAGTGAGTAAATTAATACAACATAAAAAGGGGAGATCTAAATCTTAATCTTAATTCAAAAAATTTGAATATTATTAATACTTTTATTTCAAATAATAAACAATTTAATGTGATTTTAATTTATTATACAACAATTACTTTTATAATTCAAAATACGTAGTTATTTATTCAGGATAAAACAATTGTTTTTTTTTTTTATCAGGAAGTGGCCATGTGGGTATGCCTACCTATAGGTATTTATGGGATATGTAGTGAAATGAGATGTTGTGGGTTTGAAACGGATATTGTAATCAGAATAAAATAATCTGTGGGCGGGTGGTAGAAAAAGATCGAATAAACATTATTTGATAATAGGATCTTAAATCAAATAGGTATTCAATTTGAATAAGACGTATTATATGAAACCAGGCATAACGAAGATAGCTATATAAATAAGAATATGTTATTCATATTTAATAAAATATTCAATACATTGATGTCACGAGATTAGATTGTATTTAAATCCCACAATAATATATAAAAAGTAGTCTAAATATGATCTATACTTCTACAATTGATGACAAGATTAGAAATAATATATTTTAATAACGAAAGTACACGATAAAAAGCAATAAGACATTTTTAGAAGGGTAAAAATGAGTGAAAATAAAATCAAATAAGAAAGTAGAATTCGTATGCCTATAATCATTTGAGAAATATAAAAAGAACATAGAATATATTATAATATCTATGAGTATATTATGCATAGTATCACTTTTTTCTCCGTAGTCTTTACAGTTTTTCGAAAATATAACAAAACCTTATCAATATTCTTTGTCGACGTTTAAGCCGCTATATTAATCTTTGTATCTTTCTCTTCACATCAGTTTTAATTGTTTCCACTATACCAACTAAATAACGAATTATTTTCATTTCAACGTGTGATTTAATATTCTAATTATCTATAGTTATATTAATCATAATAATTGTTATTATATGCAAATATCGCATTGTTATTACTTTATTATTTAACATAAATGTCTATAAAAATAATTTTAAATGCTAGGTTAAATACTATAGTACCTATTACGGTGAAAGGTAATAATAATAATAATAATAATAAAAAAAAAATTATAGTTGTTTGAGGAGCAATTTAAAAACTAATTTCAAAGAAAATTTACAAACTATTGTTTAATATTGTGTCAAAATAAAAACTTTTATATTATTTTAATTTTGGAAAACCTGTTTGAAAAAACCATTATTATATGAATCTGAACGGATTCACCGTCTTCTATAGTGTATTACATACAAACCAGTTTAATTTGGTATTTTATATTCCAATTAATTTAACTTAATAATAGTCATTAGGTAGTAACTACCGAATGACCAATTTTAGTGGAATTTCAAAGGAATGTTGAAATTTAAAAAATATTTCATCTTTACCGTACACACATTTTACTTGAATCATGAATATCAGAATATTGTTTGTGATTCAATGATCTCAATATGTATAATTATAATTGTTATAAAATAACGATGACTTACGTATACGCATTTCTATGAATATTTTGACAGTACTGGGTGTTTATGCCACATCGTCCACCACATCCAGTTAAATCCTTTGTATCTAAGCTTGGCAAACACTGCAGAATTCCTTCATCACGGTCGGCCAAACAAACTTCGTCTTCTTTGCATTCGTCACAAATCCAATTATCTTCAACTGTAATTTTAAATAAATTTAATCGGTTATGGAATAGTACATACTCGTAGACATTTTACAGAATACAATTGTAAGTACCAAATTATTTTATAGTACACAAACATGTTTTATGGCTGATTAAATTTACATCCTTGTTAAAATTTAATCAAAATAAATATTAAATGAGAAATAGCCTGAAGCCTAAACAGATTCGATTATTAATTTAAATAAATATAATTATTGTAGTTGTATGAATTATTATAATAGTTAGTGTTGAACGTCTTTTAAAACTGTTTTCGATTATAATAAAAATAAAATATAATAGGTTTTTTTTCAAAATTCTTTTAATTTAAAAATTTCTAAGCAGACGAGACCCGTTCTAATATTATTTTATTACCCAGTTTCTATATTTTGTATCTATTCAATGAAATATATTTATTTCAATCGATTTAGGTACCTATGCATAGTGAATGTATATTATATAATAAAATAGTAAAACCCACCCATATTTTATGATTTTAATAAATAGGTATAGATAACTACTATTTCTAAATGCGCGCAGTATTCTTTTAGTGAAAAGTAACTTGGGTGGTTTTATAATTACCGTTTTCAGTGACTTTGTTCGTCGGTGCTTGTTCAATTACTTCCTTGTTGGTTGATGTTGAAATCGATGGTGGAACTGTGAAATATTCATCGAGGTCCGAGCTTTGTGATAGATATATTCGACAGGGCATCAGGTCCAGATCACTCTTATTGCCCGGTATTAGCAGACATCGGTCTACGCTTGTTGGTTCTCGCGTGTCACGAGTTAAACATTTTCTGGTCCTAGTAGCTACATAATCTCCGGGATCTTCACAACCACTCCATTCAGACCAATCAGTCCACATTCCCAACTCACCACTCACTATTTCATAGAAAACAACATTATGGTTTTATAATATTGTAGATGATTATAATATTCGGTAGTTGGAAATGCTGCATTATTTATTGAAAAACTACGTTACAGTATAAAGTACTATTTCTTTTAAAGCGATGAAGCAGGTATTGGTTTATGTCGTAATTCTTAAGTATATCCAGCGTTTAGCAAGAGTGACATTACAATCTTTCACTTTGAATAGTGTGAATTTCGCTACTTTTTACAAGTATATTTACAGTTTTTGACAAATATAACAAATAAGCATCATTCAAAATATTAAAAAAAACATATATCCTAATATAATACTGATATGACGTAATTTCTACATGCATGATTCACGTATTAATATGAATATGTGATAATTATATTATCAGTATCGAAATTAATGTTATACTGTTATTATCTATGTAATCAATTCACTGAACACCGAACTGTCCGATTTTCGTATTTTAATATTATAATCATGACTTATTTATATTTTTCAAAATCGGCATCCATATTCTTATGGACACAAGCAGATTTAACAGCTGTACTTGGGATCTAACTTTTTAATTGAGGCCTACGAAAATTATTTTGTTAACAAAAAAAATAAATTGCAAAAATAAGCAGGTGTCTATAGTAATTATTTTTTAATTTTGTAGCATATTCCAACTATTTTATTTTAAATTTTTCTATAGAAATTAATAAGAAGGTATTTATTTACTTTGAAATCCAATAGATTGAACATCCACGCTGTAGTTGCCTAGCCAAGTATGTCCATGTTGTATGCGGAGTGTTTTAAGGAATGCAATACCGATCTGCCCAATGCCAATAGCTGATTCGGGTTCTTGCGAGAACTTGATCTCGCATTGCACTTGAACACCTTTAGCTTGACCAGGACTTAGATCAATCACCTCACAGCCATCATACCACGGTGACAGTTCACTATTTCTGAACGTGTTATCCAACTAAAATAAAAACAGTTTAGTTACATTTTACAGTGCGCTTATTATTCTTATAATAGAATGAAATATAATGGTATACGTACTAACTAGTAACTACTATGTACAGCGTTAATTTATAGTTACCTGAGTCGTGATATTGGCACTTAGTGCTAAAAACTCGGTGGAGTTTCTATCCACAAAGCCTATCGTGTACGGGATATTTGTAATTTGAAATTCTCCTTCTACTACTAATGGATATTTCTCTTTAAATGGAACTGTAAAGATACAAAATAAAAATATTTTAAAACAACTATGAGCATTTTTTGAGTGCAAAATACTTAGATTATTTATTTTAATACTAGCACAGGTGCGTTATAAAATATGATAATGATTTTTTTTTTTTTTTTTAATTTTAATCAATGCGGTGACGGACGGCTTACGACGAGACTAGTAAAAAAGTTTGGGAAAACTCACGATACGATGATCTACCTATTAATTATTAATATCGACGGACGACGTATACATAGTATATACCTACACATAAAATATACGATTATACCTATTACTATTGGTTTTTGGTCAGGCGCGCGTACGTGCTTGTTGAAAATTAATATCTATATACTATCGGCCTCGGGCGATGAATTAAAAGATGCTTGTATTATATTAAAAATATTGTATAATATATCTCTGTACAGGACCCGCAATATCGAATATTTCGTGAACATGTTTATAAAAAAAAAAAAAAAAAAAACACCCGGAGAACCTAGTTTTTACGGGTAATTTGTTTTCATCAATAGCGTTATATTTTTCAATTGAAACACGACGGCCGAAATCGGCATTGCGCATGATATTATTCATCAGTTCCTATTCACTATTCAGTGCTCATACTTATTTATATGTTCGTATATAATGAATATAATACACACAACACACGCGCATCCTACACAAAATGTATTGCATTATGTGCACTATCGATATTTCGGTATCAATCGATCTCGGTACATAATCTGATTGATCTATAGGTACGTCTATAATACAGTGCGTGGTGCATTATGTGAGTTCTACCCATTGTGTTGTCTAAATCGAATTATATACGTATTTATTATTATATGGCATATTGTAGCGGATCGCGCGTTCATGTCTTCGTTTGATGTACACAACAACAACAATAATAATAATAATAATAATAATACTCGCATAATGCTGTAGGTAGGTATACTGCGTTGTAGACAAACGTATATTATATAATAATATAATTATGTACCTAAATACAAGGGCGCCATACGGTTGCTATCGGAAGGGAGTGGACCAACATCATTTCCCCTCTCCGCCATTCGAGAATTTCACGGAATTAAAATACGCGCGTATGTGTTGCTAGTAATTTTTTTAAATAAATGCCAATGAAATAGACTCGACTTTTACACGATATATTATATTGGATTATCTGTGATAACTTTAGTTTTCTATAGTCGAGTGCAGTATTATTACGAAAATCTATGAGTATACAAAACAAATACTCGTAAATAGCTTCTTGTAATAAAAATTTGATGTATGTACATATAAATTCGTTTTATATAGTGATCAATTTAAAATTCTCTTCGCAATGTATTGTTAAAAAAAAAAAAAAATGGGCAAAAATATATTGAATGGTAACTTGCATTTTGATAACGTCTAATTCCAATAAAATTAAGGTAATTTATTTGATACCTAACTACGGTTTACGAATACGAGGCATCAATAACTATTTGTGCCATAATAGTAGTAAATAACTATGATATCGAGTATAAATCGATATAAAAAAAACTTTTATAGATAATAAATTTCAATTTTTAACATTTAATTATAGAGATGGTCTTAATCGGTGAACAAAATTATTTTCGATGGTAAGAAAAAAGTAACATTTATGAGCAAGCGTAACAAAATATGTGGTAGTCGTAAACATCCCACTTTTTTAATTTAAATAAATATTGAAAAGTGAATATTTTTAACCGATTAAATGTTTTATTTACTGGTATATATCATAGGCATTTTCAATAATAACAAATAATTATAGGTTTTAAATTTAAAAGATGAAAAGTTTAAACAAAATATAACAATTAATTTTGTTTTGATATAAATGTACATTCTGATACTTAAATCACAACGTTCAACAACATAATGGACTATAACAATGTAAAATAATTCATTATGGGCACTAAATGTATTAGATTTTTTTTTTAAGGTTTGGGTTCTAATTACCTAATCTCATATTTTTCAGTAATAATGCCTTGGATTTTGTTTCGAAATCCGAACCCCAGCAATTACGCATATTTTTAAAGAGCGTAAACGCTACAGCTCCAGACTCCGGCCAGCTGCTTCACCCAGGGAACTCATGATTTACAATACTTTATAAATAGCACGCCCCACGTTTGAACGTCACGCACACGCATACATATTGTGTATTGTACGTTTATAATGTATTCGGTATACCAATATGCCTAAATTTTACAAGAGAGCCGTTTTTAATACGGTATTATTCAATATGGTAGAGTATAATACCTCACGTTTAAATAAAAATTCCTACTCTGATTAGCACCGTCAACGCGTTATTCAATATTATTGCGAACAGCTTGTGGATTAATACATTTAATACCTCTGTGAATCATAAACAATTTTTTTATTATTTTCAATTAAAAATATTACGACAGCAGACTTATGATAATAATATTGAAAACTATTGATTATTTTTTTAGTGTTCGTCATAATATCGCCTGCTTCCCTAGAGCAGAGAACACGGCTATACACTATGTTATGACAACAACTATATTGCACTGTAATAAAGACTTATAACGGCGGTGCTTCCGAGAACGGGGTCTATATTATAGCTCACAAATCGACAAAATCGAATCACTAAAATGCAATACGCAGGAGAATGTCCGCGGATGTCCGTGTTAACGATCCGAGTGCGGCGGAGGACTCGCGCGCGTACAAGGATTTTTGTGAGATACCTACCTATATATTATTATTATAATGTACTCGCGCGAAGTCACCGTTTTACTTTGTGGCCGCCGCGCCGTCGTCGAATCGTAGAAACGCGATATCGCCCACGGGGGCACGCCTACTACGTGCGCTCGGCATAATATTATACCTAGGTACCTAACCTGTATACTATGATATCGTACGAAATAATTCATTACTTCACGGATTTTAACATATACGGCTTGTGATTCTATTATAAACGCGCACGCATACGTCGTCGTCGTCGTCGCGCACAACGCGCAACGTGTAATAAACATCGTGTGCGCCTAGAAGCACGCGCGGTCGTTGGCGTAGGCACACCATCGGAACATTATAAGTATAAGTACCTACCTTGTATTCTAGTGATGTACAACAGCACGCTGGTGGTCAGGCATATGACAGCCGTGAAGAACAGGAACGTGTACAGGACGAACATGTTGGTGTGGCACATGGCCCTGGGCGGCGAAGTGCGCCTGCAATGCGGGAGGTATATCGGGGTGGCTGCTCGCGGTTTCGCCGCCGGCCTGTGCCGGGCCGCCGGCCGCCGCCGCCGGTTGGAATGCGGCCGGCGTGGGCGTCGTCGTCACTACCCGGCGGCGCGTTGGTCGCTGCGGCGGCGGCGGTGGTTCCGTAGGCGCGTGGGTCGTAGATCGTGGACACCGCGGTGCCGCCGCCGCGGCCGCCCGTCCCGTCCTTGCCGGACAATAACCTCGCGGCCAAACACTCGTTGGCCATCCGCTGGCCCTCCTCCGGGTTGTACGCCGGATTTTCCATTGTTCCGCGCGTCCGACGGTGGTGATCGCGTCCCGCCGTCCCGTCCCGCGCCGTACTCCGCTCCAACGGACACACGCGCCGGCTGCAGCACCAGAGCGCGATCGTCTGCAAACAATCGCGAGCACAGATTTTAAACGGTTGTTTAAACAATCTCGGTGCACAGTGTGGGATCTAACATTTTTTTTAAACTGGGGCAAAATAAATATGAAATTAGCGCCCTTTTATATCAATAACCTTTCTTTTTTTTTTTTTGCGCCCCTTTACGACTAGTATCCGGAGCACATGCCCCGGATTCCCCCCCCCTAGATCCGGTGCTGGCGGTGCGGGATAAGGGGCGAACGTAGACGGTTAGTTGTTGGACGATAGGTGGGAGGGAAGGGTGGAGAAGGTTTAGATCGCTCGTTGAACACGAAACGCGCACCCATAAGTGCAGTCGGAGACCTGCAGAGCATATTATAAACTATTACACCGTTTTATTATAAATTCACTAATAAACAATACGCCGTATAAGGAATAATAATTATATCTTTGAAACAGTATATCTCCATATACGATGGGGAGGAAATTTAAGACTTCTCTCGATAGACCTCCTTTTTTTTGTCCGTCCTCACTCGTATACGTCATAATAATATCATAGCGTATCGCGTACAGTCCGCAAACGTGACGTTTACAACTCATAATCATAATATATTATATACACTATATTTTTATACGGCCGTTCGATTCTATCGGGTTCAGCGACTCTCGTTTTATACGCACACTCGCCTACATAGACGACATAATAGCACAATAATAATAACAGTAATGTTATATACTGCACCTATTTATATCGATATATCTATACAAAGTACAAACCACTATTGAGGGGAAAATGGAAAACCGTCGTCTCGCGTGTATTAAAACGGTAACGCGGCGCCGCCGGTGAAAATTTTCGTTCCTATATAATCGTGGACATCACACTCGCATTGTGATCGACTATATTATAGGTACATGAATGAAACGTCAAAAATCCTATTGTCGAGTTTATTATTATTATTTTTTTTTTTTTTCAATGGGTCATTAAATCGCTGCCCGGTCATATAGTCGTAAAGTACATGTGTTGACCAGAATAATGACTGAGAGTAAATATGGAATTTTTCACGTGGGTGTGTGATCGTCTGAACGAAAACATCACAATAATAATATATACATTATAATATACCTTATATATATGTTATATGCCCACAACCACAACACTATAATGCCGGTCTTATGGCGTGTTCATGGGCAATGTCCAAGAGACGTCGCTCGATTTGCATAAATAACACATTTACGAGTCAATATAAATATATATACACCCATGAACACTACGTGCGTATGAAATATATATATATATATATGCTGTACGGTTCATATATGTTTTTTTTATTTTTATTTTTTATTTTTATTTATTTATTTAAATTGTTGTTTAGGATATTCATTAAACGCCGAACACGTTTTAACTCTTAACTAAGAGTGAGTCCGCAAATTAAATAAATAAAATCTGAAGAAAAAAAAACAGAGACGTTTTATTAAGTGCCGGAGCCGTTTAAACATTTAATCGGCCGGTTATTTAACGTGAACAACTGACTATCCCTTGTATTTTTAATGACATATAAAAATTGTACAAATAAAATTTCTCGGCAAACGTATAGATTTATAGGTAGGTAGTGACCGATGCACTTCGAACATCTTCACCGAAGACCAAAAAACATCTTCAGGCATCTGCGGGAAATAAAAAACTAATGACTAATGATGACGCCCGTGAGAAAGTCTATTTTATTAACATTAAAACAGTAAAAGTTGTTGTTTTATAACTATAAATTATTTTATTAAGCAAGAAATCAATTAATTATTGTTTATGAGAAAAATCACGAAACCTACAATTGTCACAATAGATAGCAAATATAATATATTAAATTATTACGGTTAAACGGAATAAATATATTTATTATTAATCATAAAAATAGAATATTGGATAGTAATACACTAGTATAATTGCACATAATATTCACACATTTTTAGAGATGCCAATAGCCATTATTGATTTCAAACTCAATATTATTAGATATAGGTATACCTATATATATATATGATATTAAGTATGTTGTTCTATTTATACGTATATAAATTATATCTAAAATGTTTTTAATAACAATTTTATGTTTCATAATAAATCCCATTATACTTATCCGGCTATATATCTACTATAATTTAATAAATTACACCAGTTTCAATTAATTAAAATAATGAAACTATTACTTATTTTATGATTTCAATCCTAGAAAATGAATTAACTGTATTACATAATTATATAGGCCAAAAATTAATCTAGTCATTATAACTACTTTTAAAATAGCCATAAAATCATCTATATGTATGAATGCGATAAAAATACAACTAATATGCTGTGTATGCTGAATGACGTTCTGTAGAAATTGACCATTTACTCATATAAAAAACGAGATCATTATATACCATAGGAGTTTTTATTATACATATATACGTTCTAGATCAAGTATCAAGTTATATTTATTTGTTTATATATTATTATTATTTGTACTATTTAATTAAATATGAAGTTGTTGAAAGCTAAAAAATAGAATTGTAACATTTGAAAATAATCGATATACATCGTAGTGATACGGTATAGAGGTACAACTAAATTATTATTTTGAAGAAACTGTTATGAAAAAATTTTCTTAGATCTTATATACTTCAAATTTTTTTGGCAAAAAAAAAACATTATGGGTAGGTCCTAAATAAATGATTCACTTTCAAAGCATACAATATGCAACTGAAAAAAAAATGAAAAAAAAAACATCCTTTTTAAGCCTCGAATCTAAAATGCTTTTGTATTTCTTTAAATATTTTACTTGGTTTTACTATAAAAATACAAAATAAACATATTTTATTTTAAATTGAATAACTAACTTATTGTCACATTTTAAATAATAATAAACATATATATTGTACAATAAAAGTATAATAGATCAAATGGTTCTTTACAGAGTGAAATATTATTGCATTAAATTCTTTTTAGGAATTTTCGGAATTATATTTATCACTGTGAAAAAAGGTAGCAATTTTGTTTCTTTTTTTTTTAACAAAATAATTCAGTAAAAAAAAAGTATAAAGGTGGTCCCTAACATCCAGGTAGGTCAAGTTCTTACAACTATTGTTCTCTAGATTTCACACGCCATACCATACCTCTGGGATCATAAGTCATGAATCGTTAGAGACTGAATAATAACTGTTAACTTCCTACTTTGTTGCTAATGTCATTTAAGTATATGTTTGGCACCACATGCACTCAATTGTAGAAACGAAATTAACATCAACACGTTATTATTAATATTAATGGTTATTTGTAAGATATTTATTTTTTTTAGGAGCTTACTTCATAATTTATACTATATCTATATCATAATCAATTTAAGTCATTTTATTATAAAATGATCTTTTTATTTTATTTTAAATACTATAATTATATAAAAATACAGCATAAGTAACATTGTATTAAACAAATATCATATTATAAGAAATTTATCGGTTTGTATAGTTATGAAAATAGTTTTAATTAAGTTCAAATAAATAATTTAATACCTTGTGATGCAACGGAAAAATAAAAATAAACCAAAATAATTATGTAGTAATTTATTAATATAATATAAATAATAAATACAGTTTTAGTATACTATTAAAGTATTTCCTAAAATATTGTATTAAATCTTCAACTATTCGTGAGTTGTATTGTCTTTACTGCATAAAAATTATTTTTTTCCGCAGTCATTAATCACGTAAGACTGTGTGAAATATGATTTTATAATATTCTAGTATGATTTAATTTTTTACCTATAATTTAAAATTTCCAAAAAAAATAAAAAAAAAAATAGGCAATTGAGTACCTCTCAGCTGTGCATTTTGTATTGAGTTAGTCATTGTAATTGATATGTTAAATTTGATGTGTCATTGTATTCGAAAAATAATTCTAAACGAAGACAGTCAATCAGCATATATCACTAAATAGTAAATATACTTCATGATATGTCTCGTAATAATGCTATTATAAAAGTAATTAGGTATCCAATAAGAAATAATACGTTATAACTTATAAGTTATAATATTATGATTACTAGAATATTATTATACAAAGATTTATTGGTGGTAAAATAATATAAAATTTAATAATTATATTTATTTTATTTATATAGTTCAATGTTTTTAATTGTAAAAAGTTAATAATAAAATATTTATACCTACAAATACTGTACACAGTACACAGATTTATTTTAATCATATAGGTAGTTGTCAAATTATGTATTTAAACAAACTATATAACTTTTAACTTTTAAGTATAATTTATCACTTTTAAAATTAATATTTGTTATTTCTACTTCTCATATTTTCCCAATACATTTTAATTTAATTACATGCATATAATTAATGCATGTATTAAATATTATATTATACTTACACACAATGTAATTTGCATGTAAACAGCTTCATTTTTTTTTTTAAGAGTGAGTATAAAATTGCTTTGTATTACATACGATAATCGATAATTAAATACTTAACAATTAGGGTTTGTCAGTTACAGTTAGAATGTTATTATTTTTAAGACAATGAAAGGTAAAATATGTAATTATCTACTAATCATTGTATTACTAACAATAGAATAGTGAGAACATTTTCAATTGACTCTGTGAAACTTACCAATAAATTAATGTTTTTCAAAAGTATGATTCGTTTAAAAAATAAGTAGGTTTGCCTACGTATTCTTATAACAATATTGAAATAAATTAACTACAAGCATAATGCGATGTAAAATAATAAAAATGTTAGTAACAGGTTTTAATAGATTTAAAAATGTACACGTATTAATTTTTTCAATTGTCTCAAAAATATTTTATGAAATTGATGACACTAATGAAGTTAAGGATATGTTACCTCACAAAAATTATGAATATTGAATATTTTATTAAAAGAAAAAATAATGAGATTTTTTTAAATGAGATATTTTAATAAAACTGTTTGTGTTAAGAAATATTAGATAATGAGGTTACTGCTGTTTAAATAATTTGTTTAAAAGTTCGGAGATGTAGTAGTAAATTAAATCAATGATTATATTATTAATTATATCATATATATTTTTTTTTAATTTGAAACATTTAAATTTTTAAATCGTACTTTTATTATCCGATAAGAATTATAAATAAATATAATAATTAATAAGCTAAATTTTTAAATGACAATTATTATTTTATAGACAGAAATTAAATGAAATAAATTGATTTATTCATTTTATTTTATCATTCCTTATTAACTTTTTATAATAATTATGAATCAATAAGAAAACCTCCTACATAATTTCAAAAATAATATTTTATTTTCATATTGTTAATTAATAAACAATGTTTGCAATACTTATAAGTTATAATAGTTGTAAGTTAAAATTATAATCAATACCTACTACCTAAATATTAATCACTATTATAAATTTACCAACATATCTATGACGTCATTATTCTATGATGTAACCATTAGCAACGAAAAAAGTATAACAAAAACTATATTATAATAATATAATCATTTACTTGATTTAAAAATCAAAATTATACGAAAATAAAATTCCAATTAAGACTATACTACATATTACCTCCTTAGAAACTGTAATGATTAATATTTTTTTTTAATGATGGGGTGGGACAAAATAAAAATTTTAATCAAAGGTCACCTATACAAAATTATAAAAAATATTTATGAATTTGAATAATGTTATTGTTGTTTTTTTTTTTTTTTTTATTAGATACTTACTTATAAAGTAAACATTTTAATTACGAAAAACATGAATTCATTTAGACTAAATAAAAATGATGAATGCCATTGTACATCTTTATAATGCAGAAAAATATGTAGTTAAAAATTTTAATTTATTTTTATTTAGTTAACCATTTATTAATTAAACGAAACAATTAAAATATATTATTCGGTTTTTTAATTAAAGTTTATGAGTAATTTTAATAAATTATAATTGAAAATGTAAAAAATTAAATATTCTTGTATAAAATATATAATTTATCGTGTAGTGATAACCGTATCATAAATTCATAAATAAGCGCCATATTATGCATAAAGTGATGTAGTATTTTAATAATATACATCTTTCAACCACCTTTATTTAAATATATACTTAAAATAACCTAGTCAATGGTTTTTTTGTAATTATATATTCTGTGGAATCAATACGAAAATGTAGATAATTAATGTATCGTATTCATTAATTTCTGCATTCGTGTATATTTTTGTACCTATATTATGACCAATGACCTAATAAATAGAAGTTAGCTTTCCAGTGTTATCTATGAACATTAAAATGTTATTATACATACTATTTATAGAAAAAAAATCGTATTCTTTATTGCGATAACAACCAATTATTTTTTATCAAATACTAACTGATTTAAATTTGTTAAATACTTTTGTTAGCAAAATTTTTATTTATTTTACAAATGTTTGCAGCTTAGTTAAGTAGGAATAAATTTTGAACAGAAATATATTTATACACATTAATTTAACACACTCAAATCATTTGAGTCAAACGTTTTACGCATAAATACTTATATTTATTGTCAGAAGATTATCTGGATACCTATAACTCATGTGGTATACTTATAACTTTTAAATAATTTAAATTTCGTTGAATAAAAGGAAATTTTGTAAACAATGAAAGACCAATAATATTAAATGAATACACAAATAATGATTATAAAGAAAAATCAAATTTAAACGTACATGTATATATTATTTAATACCTAGATTCCGACTTACCAATAGTACTTATTAATTTATGTGTTAAAAATTAAAAAATTAGAGAAATATATAAATAAGGTTTAGTTAGGGTTTTAAAATAGTACCTATATTATGACATGTGCTGGACGTATACAATACATTTATTTTATTACTTTAAATTTAATTATATGTATATAATACATTATAGAGCCAACCTATAATTAGGATTTTATGATATAATAACTTTTTGATACCTAACTCATTTCGTAAAAAGCAAACTAAGATAACTTCCGTATCTATTTTTTGCAAAATCTTGAATAAAATATATTTTTCGTTCTAAAATCCTTCAATAATATTTAGAGTAATTAATAAATTATTATTAGTTGTCATCAATTAATTTCATTTTAATTTAACTTTACAAAATTTTTATAATCGAGATAAAGTAAGCCAAATGTCAAATTTCAAATTATTAATATTAGGTTTGTGTGTATAATATATCAATATATTAACAACTCAAATTACAAAATAGCAAGAAAAAAAGTAGAAACGCAATGCTGCGTGGACAATCAAAAATGTCTCAGACATTCCACGAAATCGTACATGTCGGAACCTGCGTGTGTTTAAAAATTTACATTATATTTTTTTATACGTTCAACAATACACGCGACGTATTCTCACGAGTCACATACAGTTCAGGCACATAAACCTTAATCCTACTAATATATAGGTATTATTTATGTTTGTTTTTTAGTGGTTATGGATAATTCTTAACACAAATTCAAACATTCAAACATGAATTAACAAATCACGAAAATTATTACACCGATAATTTATTTACCTTTGATCCAACCCCGTACAGTGCCTAACTGTGTATACTCAAAAATACAGACATTAAATTCACGGTTTACTTCGTAAAACCACAAAAAAAATAAATACATCGAAATGTTATAACTATTATAAAATATTATAGCCGATTACGACACGGATAAGCGAATTATAATGAAATTTCACAATATAGGTACTATTATGATTTATGATAATATATTATTTCTTACCCCGCGTCGTGGTGGTAACTGGGTTTGTGTGTGGCCAAAGTTGGCGTTTGCGATTATTCAACGACTGCTTGAAGATCTTCTTCCATTCTCACAGACAGGCGATGGCAATAAAAAATAAATGAGAAAAAATTCACTGCGCGTATGTAATAGGAAAACTGATGTTATTTTATGATCGTACGATATCGAGCTAAGCTACCACAAACCGTTTTGGAAAAAAAAATTAATAATCACAATAGGTCGATCGGCGCACGTACTGGGTACATTAAGGTATGTCGACGACGATGTGTTGCGATGTTGCGGGTCGTGAGTGAAATAACCAACTGAACCGAACCGGCCATGCACCGGATGGAACTACCGCCGTCGCCGTCACCGCCACCACCACTCATGCCCCTGCCACGACACAGCGGTTGGCTCCTTCGTAGAATGTTATTAATGCGTTCCTAAATACGACAAAACACCTGTGTATATACAGCACACCACCTGGTACCCCCTACCAACCCCCCAACCATTCATGGCCACACACATCTTCCCCCTCATTCGTCACCGACGATGACAATATACCTTTACGTTCGGACCTAGGCGCCGTTCGCACACGCAACCTGTACCAGAGGATGAACAGACAAAAATAAACTGGTCGTATTTACGCAGGTATACCCATATAGTACGTAGTAAATAGTATATCGTGCACAGACATTGCATTAAACAACACACCAAATGCTCTTATCCATTGCACAAGTGTAAAAACAAAATTTTAGGCACTGGTTTTATTTTTTTTTATTATCGTTATTAACCGGTGTTAATGTATACGGAAATAATATTTTTAAATAAACGCTGATGTGCACAATTTTTTTAAAATATTGCTCTTTTGTAGTGCCTTTTAATCGAACGAACGTAACTGATGTTATTGTATTTATTTATTACATACAACACACGGCTTAATGGGGTTTCTAAAGAATTTGTTTGCCCACTCGCCCTGTACCATCAGCTGTTACTTCATTACGGCAGTTCAATTACCGGGCACACGCGATTTGGGAGGAGTTATAAACGGAACAGGGAGGTCTACCTCCCGAATGGAGCCTGCACGCCGGATCCCGCCTAATCCCCCGGTCGGCACGTATATAATAATACATTATATTTCGGTACATGATGGTAACTCGTGCCTATACAATACACGTTAGAACCACTAAAACGCGTTCACACTTGGATGTCAGATTACTAGAATGCTGTCGAATAGACGTTTACATAGTATTACAACTGTTATGGATTTATTATGTATTTGGTGTTTAAATCAGCCCTTAGCGTCCCTCTATCTACCAATTTATTGCGTGTGCAAAAAAAAATAGAAAATGGACGCGGGCCTGATATATATCTTATACTATGCGTACTATTAAAATTAAACCTTAGGACGGGGGAAAAGACGTTAACACGAAACCGTCCGTGTGTACGGTAAACGACCCGAATAAAACAAACGAAACAAACGCCACGACGTTCCGTGCCGCCAGCGCGGGCGGCTCGTGTGCGAACGTCGCCCTCGACGCATATAGTAGTCATAACACGCTACCCGATTTCCTGTGGTGTCCACCGGATGTTCTTTTGTGTCCCGGCAACACGCGGCGGTGGCGGCAGCAGCAGCAGCAGCCTCATCCCCCCTCGTCACTCCGCCACCACCTATGCGTATAGGTTCACTACGGTTTTGTATGCAGTGCGGAGGAGAGAAGAAAAAAACTTATTAAAAAAAGAAGAAAAGAAATTACGTGCGGATGACTCAATGACTGTGTCGGCGGCGGCGGTCCTATCCGATTTCATCGGTGCGCAGAGAATCCGAAACCGATCATTAGGCTCCGGCGGATCGTGACCCACCGCGTGAACATATATATATATATAGTGGGGGTGAGGGAGCGTAACGGTGCTAAACGCGCGCGCGGCATCGAATCCAAATAAGCTGATTAAGCAAACGTAGGTATATAGGTAGACAATAGGCGTATATAGGTACATAATATAATATATAGGTGCATTCAATATTGTATTAAGGTATGATATACACCTATATAATTCAGGTATAACACACCGCAGGGATTTTCGCGTTGATGTCCCTAACTTCCTAGACCGTCTAGTCGTCAGTTAGGCACGTATACAGTGTGTTTGGTAACGCTGCGATAAAAATATTTTCTCATATCCGTCATTATATAATATATACTCGTAAATTGTATACCTATAGTCTCACGTGTGACCAAAAGAAACCGAAAAAATCTCATTTACCAAAACAGCAGTTTCGAATATCAGTGTATAATCAATAATTGCAATCTACACCTCGCATAAACATTATGGATTACATCATCGCTAAATTTTGATATTGTGATATAGATTTAAACTCCTGACGTGATTTTTTCGACCTCACAAATTCATTATTTAGGACACAAATAACTACAAAATTTGAATTGATTTTCAACTACAGTGTTCGGTGTTCAATTTGAATTAATTTATCGATGCAAAGCTTATTAAAATACATGAATTCAATGAGACAACATCCACGAGTATTCACCCCGTCAATCCTCGAAATAATATACATATTAAATTTTAAAAATACGTTTAAGTAGTCTTCGATTTATTTAGTTTGCACTGCAGGAGGCTGAAATGATTTAATATAGTTGCCAGCCTACTGGAGACACGAAACACCCTGTAGGTATAGTGTATATTATGAACGGAGACGGGAAACAATAATGTAATGTAACGCACTGATAAAAAATAATAAATAATAATAATAATAATACGTGTGTATTATATAGATAGGTTTATTATACCATACGTAATATATATATTTGTGTGTGTATGCGTTTGGGCGTTCTGTATACGCGTACATACGTCTATTATATCTATACCTACAGTGATTCAGAGATGACAGAGTAATAAATCGCGTGTGTACTACGGGTTACCTTCTTATTTTTTTTTTTTTTTTTTGCCCGTTCCTTTCTCCGTCCTCCAAATTTCGTTTTTTCGTTTTTCCTATGTGACGCCGCGCGCCGACCGATTACAATATTACATTATTATACTGTACAGGACACAGGTATGTATATATAGGTAAGACGTATACGACTATACGCAGCGAATATAATTTAATATACGCGAGGGGACCGAACGGCAATAAAAAAATGACTGCACGTACTCGCGATAATTTTTCTATATACGAACAAAAAAATTATAACGACAACTGTACTGCAACAGTTTTCACCGCCGCCGTGTGCAATATAGATACACATGTTTTTATTATAATATATATATTGTAGGTCGTGTGTCGCATATACTCATAGTATTATTATATTTATTTTATTTTACCGTGTGCGGCATACAGTGCAGTAACGATCTTCTGTTTGGCAGTCAGTACTTACATATTATTGCAGTACAGTGAAAGAAAAAAATTTACTCACATATGGTGTGCACGTATACGTACGACGTACACATATTTATATAATACACTGTATAGTCTTGTATAGATTAAAATGTTAACGTCGTCTTCGTCTACGATCCGTGTGACAATAAAACGAATAACATCGTGCGATAACCACGTGCGAATAATTCTTTTAATGTGATTTGTATACTTAAAAACAATAATAATCAGCGGAAGTTGTGTACACTTCCTTTAAAGTTTTTGCTATAAATACATAACATTGAATATTTGAATGACGCAAAATAATAGGACATTATTGTCAATATTACACGTTTAAATAATAGTATAATATAATATATTATATATAGGTATTTAAATACTTAATAGTTATTATCTAAGGATAAAAATTGAGGATGAGTATATGATTGAATAATAAACGCGAGAATGCCCTATGCCTAGATATAAATTTGAATGATTGATTTTACTAAATAGCAGTATCCAAGTGGTATTTAAGGAACATGAAGAAGGTATCTAAAATTTAATTTTATTGCTTAAATTCATTATTTGTTGAGTATATAAGTGAAAGAACGCAAAATGAGTGACTCAGTAAAATTATTCAAGACTCAACTGCATGCATCGATAAACCGATGAAAAGTGGGATTGAATTACATAATTTACTTTATTTTTAATCATTGTAGCTTTTTTAAGTAGAGAACATGATATATAATTGAATATAATATTTTTTGAAATAGGTACGTATTTTGAAATCATGCACAGAATAAGTGTTGTTAACAAGTTAACATTTGGTATAAATATTATTCTGACATAATAATAATTTTTATAAAATGTAAATATCTGTACGTATAATCAACAAAATAGCATTAAGCAAAAATGAAGAGAAAATTTTTTGTTTTTACTCTACTTTACAAAGCAATTTTATTTGATAACAAATTAATCGTTTATAAACTGTAATATTATGTTTGTCCCACACAATATTATGGTAAAAAACAGTTTAAAAAACGAAATTTCAGTAAGTACTTACATCCTCAAAACAACTCAACCGTTTACCCAAGAACTAGATTCCGTGACTAAATATATATGCGAGTAATTTAAGATATAAATATGTGCAATATGTACCTACATAATATTGTAGTAACGCGTACATTCCAACCTATATAGCATATATATATATCCAATAATCCAGATGCGTGTCCGCCAGCAGGTTTTTCATTCATACACGCACATAGGTATACACGCTCACGTACATTTTACGTATTACATTATAATATTATTATAATATTATCGTCAAAGCGACGCAACGCATAAAAACGGACACCTATCGATTTTGAGTATAGTACAGTAGTACACCTTTATATAGGTATATATCTTATATTACATGCATTACATAGTCGTTTCAGAGTTCCCATATAGTTGTAGAATGTGTGCACGCGCATAATATTATTGTATACGTATAGTAGTGTAGTAGTTATTATATTACCGTAGTATATCGTGAGATACACACGTTTCATTCATAAAACGCGTTGTATAGAAGAATATCGCGTATAATCGAACGCATTGGTATGATGAAAGTATAAATACATGCGAAATGTATTATATTATATTACATACCGTAACGATGAGTAATGTAAATGTAGTGCATATATTTGTATCGTACACACTATTCCGGAAACACTTATTTCGTACTGATTTTGAAATACTTTATAATGACTAAAAAATGACACATGCATGTTATAGTTTTATATTCTACACATAATATTATGTAGTGTAGGTAGTATATTTATGGCCTACTGTAGGCTACAGAAAATAGGAAAATGAAGACTGAAGATTGTGAATAGATATACCACCGTGTTTTTTTTTTTTTTTTTGTACACATATAAGTGATGTAATTTATATGATTAAATTATAATATAATAATATATTATAGGTACCTATTGCTATAAATCAATAAATTATAAAGTTTTTAATTATCAAAAAATAAATCCATGATAATAGTGTAAAATGGGTAACAAAAGGATTTAAAACTGTAAAAATACAAATAATAGGCTACAAACCTACCACCTGAAAACTATAAAATATCAAATCAGTAATATTACAACAGTAATAAGTCCCGACCCATAAAGTATTATTGAATGTAAAGTGAAGAATCTATATTTTATACACAGTAGGTAGCTAGGAAACGTAAAAACAATACCACGCCGTTGTACTTTACATATGTATTAACTTAACCTATAAATGTAATATGCAATAATATTGTAATAAATAAAAGGCATTGACATCGTCGTAAATACATACATAATATTATTACGTACAATGCATATAATACATGCATATAAAGCCACGATACAGACTAATATTATATTGAATAGTGTGTTTTTAATGCACTTCGTGCTCGTTAATATATTGGCTATTATATTCAATAGCATCCAGCTTAAGTTACGTTTAAAATCGTTCATGACTATACTTGATTACTTAAATCTTAAATAAAAATTATCAATGTATACATGCTTTAGGTACCATAGTATATGCATTATTCACACAACACAGAATTTCTACTGATTTTGTAAATAAAATTTAAAAAAATTGTATTTTATATTTTAAGTTTATAAAAAAACCGAAAAAATTTTAATTAAAAATCGTCATAAATTCTTTAATGCAGTATAATTATTTTCAAAAATATTACTGGAAAAAAAGTTCTATGAACCCGGTGTAATAAACCGTGTTTTTGTTATTACGGTTTACCTACTTTATTTTTACGTACTAATCAGTTCTATGGAGTCTCATCTATCAGTGTCTCAGTGATTAGTGAATCTTGTACTTTGGTCCTCTTTTGTCCTTTTGGCCTATTGATTACAATATCCGCATGTTTGTAAAAAACAGCTTGATTTACAGTGTTCTACGAAAACACTCCTACGCGTGCAATTTTTAAAAACCAACCCCGTGGTTCTGTTAAGATCTGCACGCCACACGCTTGGACAGGTATGAATATAGTAATAATTAGCTACTATATTTTGTTGAATATAATTTAGACATACATATATCAAGTGTTACTTTATTTCAAACAACCCGTGTGACTTCGATATTCAACTAAACAAAGACCAACAACGAGACGTCGGACTTCGTCTTTAAACAATTTGGTAAGTGTAAAAGTTTAGTACGAGAGTGTACTACACCGATGAGACATTCTGTACATTATAATATTAAATAATATATGATATTATTCTATTAACGAAATGGTCGCATTCGTTGCTCGGGACGAAGGTATATTATGTTCACGAAAAGTGCGGTGTCTATAATACAATAGTAAAATATATGAATATATAATATATATGCATATGATAAAGGTATATACAACGTTAGGACCAAACACGAATATATATATATATATTATATTATATTATATTATATTATATTAATATTATATATTATTATGTATACCAATATACCATCATCCACCGAGGTTGTGGCAACGGTGGCGAACGAGAAGATAGTCGTCGTGCCGCGGTGTGCACGTTATATTATTATAGCTATAATACTTTACCCATTACCAACGTGCAACGCGCGTTCGGAAGAGTCCGTTATGCTTCACGGTCCGAATACCACGGACCAAAGAGAGATGACGCGGACTCTGAACCGTGTATACATCTATTATTATCATTATTACTATTATTATTATTATTATTATATATATTTAATAATATATTTAGGTACTATAGGTAGTACACAGGCAGTAAATAATATATACGTATATATAGGGTTTTTTTTTTTTTTTTGTTTTTTGTTTCCACTTCTGTAGTCTTTTCGTCGCGTCGTCGGCGACTATTCATCGTAATGTTGTGAATGAAATAAAAACAATATATAATAATACATTTATTTTTATATATAAATATATATATGATATTATACGAGAATACACAGCGTAAACTCGAGTGTAAAATCCCACTGCCCACGTGAAACGGACGAAAAAAAAAAAAAACGTAAAAACGTAAAACGACCGACGAAAAAACGAAAAAGAAAAAACCTCAGAGTCGAATATTCCGAACCGCGCGTTTGAATTCGACAATCCATAAAGTACGTCCGCCTTGATCTCTCTCTCGCTCTCATGATTTCCGTCCCTCTCTTGGCCCGGAAAATAGAACACAATGCTTTGGTGACGGCGTTGTGTCATATATTATTATTATAATATATACCTCTCTTTACTATATGGTGGGTATTTATATATATATATATATATATATATATATATATTAATATATTATGTATAAGTTATAAGAATATAACTGCTGTTGCAGTATTGCTGCGCGCTGCGGCGTAATGAAATTACAAAGAAAAAATAACGATAATGACCCTTAATAGCAGTTGTTCATTACGCGACAAAAACGTGTATTATTCGAAATCACACGAATACAATATATTCACATACACGCGGACACGCATCGCAAAACGCGGTTTCGTTTTTATGATAATTAAAAAATAATGAAAAAAAAGGTAGATTCTATCTATATAGCTAATGGAATATAATGTGATATAAATTTGTAGATTTACGTTTACTGCGTTTACTGCGTTTACAGAAATCACATCAGACAGGAATTTCTATTAAAATCATTAAAACAATACGATTATTGTTAATATTACTGAGAAAAGTTTAATTAATTAATTAAATCAAAATTGTCATTCACAAGGAATCGTTTCAATAATATCAACAAAAGATACACACGTATTAACATTGTTTGTAAATACTTGTGCTTATAAATTATGATAAATCATAATTAATGATATTAGTAAAATTATTATATTGCCCTGTTCATTAACGAGCTTCGAATAAGCCACATATTTTTTTATGGTACTTATAAAAATAATTAACAGACATACCCTTGCGAAAAGGACTCAACTTATGAATTGA
This sequence comes from Melanaphis sacchari, assembly GCF_002803265.2. NCBI lineage: Eukaryota > Metazoa > Arthropoda > Insecta > Hemiptera > Aphididae > Melanaphis > Melanaphis sacchari. The sequence continues at coordinate 538,158 of NW_020270976.1, read as the reverse complement.
ATGATCAGAATAATAATAAGAGCGATAATCAGAGTCATTACTCATTATAAACATAATATTATTAATGTTAAAAAAAAAAAAAAAATGTTTTCATACATACCTACATTTTTTGAACTATACGATAACTTTTACAATGTTATAGAAATTAAAGTATCCATTCGGATTCGTATCTAACTCGTAATTTAGAATTATAATTATTTTCAAATCCAACCCGAATGCAGCCATATTTTTACTGTGGGTGCGGTGGAAAAAAAATGTAAATGATGATTTTAGTGAGACATTATTAAAATAGACTATGATTCTATCGAAGCGTCATGAATGTATCAAATATAATGTTGTTATATGTTTTCCTATATTAAACATAGTTAGATATAACGTTTAATATGATGTTTTATAAAAATGAAAATATCAAAAATGTTTAACAATAAGTTTTGTCCGGGTTAAATTTTATTATGATCCATTTAAATAAAAAAAAATAATAATAATAATATATTGAAGATCTGAATTAAACCAACAAAGATAATTTATTTTACCATTAGTAATGTTAGTAATATAGTGAGTTAATTTTTGCCGAAAACATTGTATTTGAAAATGTCATTGCGTATAGAAAAAATTATGTACCTACATTAAAAGTATCAAATTCCTATGAAAATATTTTTGAATTACAAAAAAATAACTGAAATCTTTCTTCTTGGTTTAAATAAGTACCCACCTAATTGCATACGAATTTTAACTTTAAGTGTTTACAAAAAACACTTATCTTATTATATTTTTAGGTTTTTTAGTTTTAGTACGAACTACTTATGAAGAACGTTGCTTTAAATTGTCGATTTTATCATTTTTTTCAACAAAATATTTCAAAATGTTCGTGGTTTTAACAAATTCTGTTAAAATGTGATCTTTAAATGCTTATAAAATAACCCATCTTCTTTTTATAGGTAATTATAACAGTTAATTCATAAAACACTCGACAATTGGAATATATGTAATATACCTAGTATAAAACGTTTTATTAAAATTTAAAACTACTCATAGAGTTCATTTGGTTCATCATATTTAACTAATTGTGACCAACAAGAACAAATATAAATGAATAATTGATATTTAATTCATCGCAGCCACTGCAGTGTACGTCGGTCAAACATTTTTTTCCTTATATCTGTAGTATTAGTTTTTGCGCAAGTGTATTAAGCATAGCATAATGTCATACAGACGAAATATGAAAAAAAATTTTAGAGTTACCAAAGAGGCATTACATGCCTCTGAAAAAATCAACAAAAATCTACAATTCTAGCAGTCCAATAATTATAAGTCAGTTTAGACTAGTTACTAATTAAAAAGAATAGTTGATGTTCATGTGCGTGTGTCAGTGCGTACACAAGATCTATGTATGTTTTAACTTTAACATTGTACACTGCGGACGTCAGTCGGTTTACTAATTTATTTTGATGGTCCAAAGGTTACAATATATTTCATAGTGTTGTCGAAACACGTATGGTGTCACCCCTTGTTTACACATATGCACGGCCGCTCACACTTAAAAATATACATGTAGGAATATTGTGGTATCCTCTTACTGCCATATGGCACATACAGGCTCATTGCTAGTTTATAAGTAATATATTATGTCGCATATAGTAATATTATATGTAGGTACACAATATACTCGATTTCTTACATTACACACAACCCAAGTATACATTATAATATTATATGTTCGCAGGCGAGTTACATCTTGCAACTATATCCTAGTGGGCTATAATTACACAAACACACACGTTTATTGTACTCATTAGATACGGTGCAGCAATGCGTATATATAGTGTGTAATGCTTATACCTACAATTATTTCTATTTAACAATGCGTAACCCACACAATCACCGATTTTTATTGTAATCGATACTATGTACGCGTTTAAGTGGTTAAACTATATTAAACTCATTGAGTACTGTAAAATTTACAGTGTAAATAATATAAAAACTTAACGTTATTTTAACATAAATATACTTGAGCAAATTATTATTATTCTTTCATTACCTTTGGCAATTTGACGCGCAACGCAGGTAAGCTGACTGGTCTGTGATTACTGATTATTATATGATTAGAAAATTTGTAACATCTGTAATTATCATTTATTTTTTATTTTTTTTATCTGTAGTAAATCATATCAATAGTATTTAAAGTTTAAATTTATTTCTGTTGTATTTATTTGAAAACAATAACATAATAATTAACTCAACAAGTATACCAATAGTTTGGATATATAATATATGCTAAAAAAATATTTTAACAAAAAATTGGCTCTTAAAATTCTATAATTCCCATTAGTTCGATGTTGTTTTAATTATGATTCCCCAATTAATCACACTATAATAATACTTTTACTATACATTATAACTCTTTGAGAAAGATGCTTTAAGAACAAATATATGAAAAAAAGCGGTAGTGAATATTAGAAAAGTTCTAACCATAACTTATAAGTTATTAATGTATTATTATACATATGTCACACATGAAAGGTTATAACTAGGAGGAGAATAATATATAAATATATAATATATTAATTTCTCATTTAATTTCGAAATCATAAATAAATCAATGAGTCTTATTGAATAGCATGTATCACCAAGCTGGCCCAAAAGACACAACGATATGTTGGTCAAATGGCCAGCAAATAAAAGGTTTAAGAATTTTTTGCTCTCGCTGTACGCAGTCACAAATTTAACAACGCACACTCTGTTGTATTCAATACATTTGTAATAAATAGTCACAAACTCACAAATCCCTATGTTCTGTAATCCCATTCATCGGCATTCCTCACACTGAACAATACACGAACGTCGAACATAACAACATCTAATTTCTATACCTCACCATAAAAAAGTGACCTTTATGATTTTTTCATTAGACTTATAAGCCGAAGATTATTCGTCCACAAAAAATTCTAATGTGTTTTGCACTGCAGGTATCCTATAAAATTTATACATGGTTATTGTAGAACCGGAAATCAGAATAAGAGCAGAAAAGGACCCCTACTATTAATATATTATATAATTGTAAAGGTACTAAGGCATTTTTGATTTATAAAATACACAAAGAAAAATAAATCATTAAGGAACTCAGGATGTAAAAATATAAAGTCGATTATGGACGGGTACAAAATATTTATTAAAACGAAACCTCTGATGAACCTACATGGCTCTTTGTATGCAATAATATTGATAAGTATATTATGTTACCGTAAATTCTAAGTCTTATAATTTAATGGTAAGTGCTTTATGATAATATACAATTTATTAATTGGTTATCTGATAATCATATTTAGTTAAATTTCAAGTAATTATTTTTACAGATATTTACTATAGATCGTTTTAGATTCTTGCAAAACGGAATGATGAATGTATAAGTTTTAAATTCAATGTTTTTTTGTTTTTTTGCTAGTCATCACAAGAGATTGATTGATGACCTAAGAAAAATGATCTATTTTTATGAAGAATGTTATCACATTTAAAAAAACACAATAATATTTATTGTTAAATAGTCTTAAAATTTATTTAAAATAATTTAATTTATAAATTGTTAAAATAAATTTTAATAGTGAAATTTGACATGAATGGGGTTATAAACCAAAATAAGCTACGATTTTTCGTAGTATTTGTTATTGATAATTCGGAACTATTATAGCAAGATGTACAAAATGTTAAAAGAAGCTCGGAAAAATAAATATTTCCAGATTTTATTGAACTTTATAAAGGTATTAGGTAACATGCTTAAACCGCAAAATTCTAATGTTTTAATTAATAAAACTTAATGTTGAATAGAACTAGCGCATTAAAAATATTTTTTTTATGTACATAATATATATTATTTGTATTTTATTATAATAGCATATGATATTAGATTATAATATTTATTATAATTTTTTCAATTCATAATTTATTATCATATTCTCCACGTGTCATTTTTGTGATATATAAATACGTCGTGATTCAAGTATATTATTTATGTTTAGTATATAAATAGGCAATGATTATAACAAACACAAGCCACAATACGATTTATGATTATGGGTAATTGAACTAACCTTTGTTTTTACCATACGTATATTATATATAAATTGGAACTGACATTAATTGAATATAATATATTAAACTAATATTATGATGACTGTAGTCTGCTAAACATCATCATATTTCTCTGATACAATGAAGGTTTACACGATAAATAAGTAATTTTAAATAACTGTACGTAATAGGTATTAAATAAATTTATGAGAATGTTTACAAAATATCCTTCTGACGAAGGAGAAATTTACATATTATAATATTTAACAATATTTTAATATCAAATTCAATAATTTTTTAAAAAATTGAGAGACATACTAAAAATAAAAAAGTAAGAGAAAAAAAAGAGTTGGTCGTGAAAACATTCTATAAAACTACTAACTGACTGACTAATAATATTTACAAAAAACTCGTCACGGGTAAGACACGATTATGTGAGGTTATTTTTTTTACTTACTTATTATACTATGCCTTGTCATAAATATGATTATACGTACATTAATCATATTTAATAAGTCGTTAAATCACCAAGTTATATTACTTACATAAAAAAATTAATGAAGAAAAATAACGCCAAACCTTACTATAATAGTTTGTAGTATGTACCTTTATGAAAAATCATATAAATGAATTTTTCATTATACAGTATTGTCACGGAAAATTATTAAAATTTAAAATTACCTGCACGCGTTTGTTATGCAATATAAGTTATAAGTTATAACATACTATTTACTATTTAGTAATAAATGCTAGTTCAGTTCAACGAAACTGATAATAGCCAATAAGTAAGCGAACGGAATTGCTAATTTATTAGTAATTCATTCACTATGATGGCTAATAATTTTCTTCGTGTAATTTATATTTTATACTAATGCATAGTGCATAAATATAATTTATTATAAGCATAAATATCTACATATACGTATATGCCTATAAATAAAATAATATATTTCCGAAAAGAATTTTTCTTTGATACTATAGATGTCAGTATTATCGATTTGTACCTTAAACATACACAAATTTATTTCAATATTTAATTTTGAATTTTTTTTTTGTTTAAAAAAATATTTTTAAATTAGTACCTACTGAGGTACCTCCACTTAACAACTTATCTACTTACGTATCCTGATTCTTACCCTTATCAAATTTACTTATTGTACGCATTGTGTATTTGGTATTAATTGTAAATTTCAATGCTTAAAATAAAAAATATAATAATATTTTTTCTTCCCATAAACGTCTGTTATATTTTTCCTACCTCAACTTAAATATTAAAATGTATATAGCATAGTACATTATTATAAATATTTATTATATATGCACTATACTACTATATACCTACTAGAATTAACACTTAAAATAAGTAATACGTATAAATACCTAAACTACAAACTTTGAAATATTCAAGCGATCTTATACGCACCCATAAGGCCATAATACATTATAAAGTATTTTTTATGCTTTAATCCGCCGACAAATGTTTATATGTACACAGCAATAATTTATTTTTTAAGGAATAGTATTTTTATCGCACATAACATGTATCCTTTATATGTGTTTAGTGTATTTGAAAAACTAGTTTTAAATTCTGAATAACAAAGTATAATAAGATATAAATTATACTATAAAAGTCAGTAGTATAAACAATCATATTATTATTATTACATTTAATTTATTTTCCGTGTTGATAATTTATATTATTATTATTTAAAATTTTATTACTTGCAAAATAAACATGAGTTATTAATTACTTTTATATCATTTAATTTATTTTTACAATAGTAATGAATATTTTTTATGAATCAAAATTATTTCTTAAATATTTTACTGTAAAAAGTTTTAAATTTATAATTAAAAAAAGAATATTTTTATACATCTCTAAAATATGAAAGCTGATCTTATTTTTTATTTCATATTTTTGGGTTTTTGCATCATATTTTATAAATATTTAAATACTTGTGCTATAAAAATACTATTGATTCACAGTAGTCTAAGTTATAATGACACATCGTTATGGTATTTCAGGCAAAAACATATTATATATAGTGAGGAACTGTGCAATAAGTGACGAATAATCGTTCTTTTGTATAATAATAATCTGTCGTGGAAGCAGTATATAATTGAAACTACTATTGGCTCAAAGATACACTAGTAAAAAAACTTTATATTATTATAGTATCACTTAACATTTCATTATTATATTAAACTACCAACTCGAGTTTCAGTACTGCAAGCATTTTAATACTTGTATGCAGTTTAGCATTTATGTTTGTATGACGGAACATCATTATTTTACATTTAAATGTTTAATAACTAAAAATAAATCTGTTCATAATTTTTGCCGTATCGTTTAACCACATAAACATGGTATGTTAAATTATAAATACAACAAATAATTTCAATTAAATTTCAATAAATAAACTAAACATTTGTTTCACATTATCAAGTGTATTCACCCTTTTTATTTTATAAATTAGTTCCAAACTAGAAATTAAACAAATAACTATAATATTTTGGTTAAATAGTATGGGAAATTAAAAATAGTATAATTACCAATTAATACTTAATTTATAGTTGATAATTAATATTTTTATACCCATAAATTCAATATAATAATACTACATCCATGATTCATCTGAGAATATACTAATTTTATTTTGCTAATACAGTGTGGGTTACGTACTCCATATTATTTTTAAAACTTTAATTGGCATTATTTTATTACTTTACCAAAAAACATAGATACAATTATTGTACGTCTAAACTATACTGAGTTTATACGTGTAGATTGTAGATGTATTTTATCTCTGTCCCGTGACCCGTCCTGCAGTATTTTGTTATTTTGATTATTTGCAATATGTTTCTAGCACTTTAGGAAGTTAAGACAGTTCATAGGAGAATTTAAAGAGGGTGTTAGCCGTTAGAGTGATTTTGTTTTTCCACCAAATGTACACTCTACCATGCCGTCATTGACTGCAAATATATATAGAACCACTGCATCGTCAATCATCGTACAGCACGTGCGATACGCAACTTCAGTCTATAACTCATCTAAAGGCATTACATGGATTTCACAAACACAACACATTCCATTCACCACTCACTATACCTACACGTTTACATTTTCATAACTGCATAGTATTTACTATTTAATAACAAAACAAATTATAAATAACAGCCGTAAAGGTGGCGTATAAAGTTGAAGTCTATTCCCATAAAAAAATCTGTATATATATATATTAATAATATATATGCATATTATGACATTATATCACTGATATATTACTTCCTTGACGTACTGTCATATAAAAATCACATAATCCTCGGAAAACAATAGTCATGTCTTGTCGGTGACCGGAGCTGATGGCAAGGCTCGCAAAAAACATATATATGTAATATGTACGTATAAAAGACTACATCGTTTCGCAGGAATGTCATTGTAAAATATATTAAATATCTAATACTACTTACTATCGGTAGAGCGGATGACGATAAGAAAACTGTGATTGGCAATATTACAGTATGACGGATGTATATTTCAATTTATTTTAAAATGTTGTCATGATAGACAACTGTTTTTCTATTACACTAAAATAAAACATTGAAATGGAAAATATCTTAGTTTCTTGATCGCACCTCGCAAGTATGGTATACTAAACGAAGAATTTTATTTTACAACCAAGTTTACTACTGTTGTGGTTTTAAAACTTAACCGAAATTTTACATAAACACGTTTAGAATATAGCTACCAAATTTGCGGTATCAGATTGTATCAATATTGAAGATTCGGCTGTGCGGTTTTTTTGTCTATTACGGCAATATTAATATTAATATTTATTGATTTTGAGGACTTCCCTTCCTGTACATTGGCCTTGAGGCGTTACTGCCGATTAAGAAGCCAATACTTGATAAACATAATGAAACGACGAAATGTTTTCGTTATTTTTCAGGGCTCTGGATACCTAACAAAAATAAACAATATTATAGTATTATAATATGTTAAAATATTTTATGGCTGCAGTCGATATAGTCTGTATTATTGGGTTGATCAAAATTGAAGTCTCAAGATACCTAAAAAAAAAAATCCACCCCACATAAGGATACTATGTATGACCGTGTGTATAAAATATTATTAAAAAATTAAGGTTTTTTTTTTTTTTTAACAGAAAGTGTAAATGCTGTAAATGGGATTTTCACGTATTTACCAAATCTAATCTAATTATCGTGTTAGTCTGTTTTTACCCTTCAATATTTACTACTTAAGTCATAATTCGTCCTATAATTTTATTTAAAAACATAATGTGTGAATTCCAACTCAAACACACACTCTGGCGACTTACAATTAAAATAAAACCCTCGCAACCCGCATTAAAAATTATAACCCTTGCATTCGTTAGATTACGTGACAGCTAATAAAATATATATATATAAATAAACGCCGCATGTGATTCTATCATAATGTCGGCGGTCGAAGGGCTGCAGCTCACTAAGAGCCTAACGCAGCCGTCGGTTATTAAACCAATAAAGATTAAAGAGTACTTATGTATAAAGACCCAAAACGTGATAGAACCGATTCAGGTAAAGATCCTGCGGTCGAATTTATTGACAGGCGGAACGGGGCTGAAAGTAAATCGGACGACGGTCGTGTAGTGAAACGGACGTGGGGCATGTATGGAGAAAAACGATAATCATAATTCGCGAGAACCGTTTAGAAGAATGTCGATCGACGCGATGACGACGACGATGGCGACGTTAATAAGACGGCTTACCGCCGAACCGGCACGTCTGTACCGGATGGGCCCGTCTTGTGAGATAAACGACACAATAATTATATTTCGGGTAGGCACCTATGCAGGCACAGGTATTTTACCATTTGTGTGTAATTTACGTGGTACAATAAAAATATACGTATATATATATATATTTATGTTATATTCGATTATTCGAGTTGAAATGACCGCGGACAACAAGGTATGTCGAACGTGCGGAGATCACGTTTAACGATTCCGTACACACGCACAATGCCTACATTATATCATACATAATACAATTTCGTGCCTGAGAATATATTATTATTATATAATACGAAAATGCATTTAAGATATATAAATCAGTGTAGTACGGGTGAAACGATAAATATGTATGTATACGCATATAGTATATAATATATAATAATATGTGTGTGTAAACCTATATAATATGGTATTTTCTTTCGCCCAACTATTTGCAGCCCCCGTGGCGGCGGTGGACGTGGTCGACGTACAGATTTTTGTGAATGGGACCATAATGCGTCGTCATCGCCGTCGGTCCTGTACAAATGCACACGCCGTAGCAGGGATTACGTGGCTTTATGTGCACATAAATCGGTAAGGGTTTGGGGTGGCGGGCGGGAGGGACGGGAGGTGAGAAAGAAGGTAAACACACGGTGGAATGCGTGAGTCGTCCGAGGACAAATGTATAATGGAAAAAGTGTAAATTGTCGGCACGATAACACTGCAGCGGGGTGATTTAGTATAATAATAATAATAATAATAATATATGGATATGTGTGTGTGTGTGTGTGTTGGGTATTGTCGTGCAAGCCAGCGCGGTGCGAAAGATGTATATATAAAAATACAGTCGAAATAGTTATTACTGCAGCGCGAGAAGGTCCTCTTCTCAGTCTTCTTTTACCTCCTCATTGTCGTCGTCGTCATACTTAACCTATTATATTACGACGGTCCAATGTGATGTGTGTATGTGTGTGTGTGTGTGTGTGTGTGTGTGTGTGTGTGAGGTTCACGTGTGTGCGGTCTGCGCAGTAATAAGAAAGAGAGACGGACGGAGCTGCAACGCAGAGGAGAATACGGTTGAGGGTCGGGGTCCGGAGACCCTTCGCACGTCAAATAGACCGTGCACGCACGCACGGATGACAGCGGTAGTGGTGGCGGCTTGTGTTAGTGGTGGTGGGTGGTTGCGGCGCAGTTGAGAGAAAAAAAAAGGTTTATTGTACTCGTTATATACCTATACACGTATATACGCATAGTATTTTTAGACCGGTTGAATGGGCCACAGGAACGTCACGATAAAATGCCAACGACCAGCATCCGGTATAGCATACGTATAATATATAAACACCACCGTGCGTTACGGAGGGCTCGAGAATACGGCCGGAAGTAGGAGGTATTTATTTATTAATTTTTTCCTTTCTTCGACGTATTCTTTAGCGTTTCCCCGTCACCGCCACCGGCACAGAGGTCGGTCTCTAATATAACAACAACAAATAATAATGTTGACGGAGAATTGTGTACACAATTGTATGGAAACGCGTGTTAAAAAAAAAACACAGAACAAAATCACTAGACGATTTCTACAAAACGTTTCGTTATTTCACAAGTGTGCGCGCAAGCGAAGGGTAGTAACTTGGGATAATACTGTACAACTAAATGGCAGTTCCCCCCCTCTCATTTTGTATAATATAATCATGATTGAGCTCCCTTTAAAAATATAACGAGAAATGTTTCCACTTGGTAGAAAAAAGACTTAGTGATGAAATATGATTTCAAATATACATTATCTTTCCAAGGACAATAATTCTAACGAAAAAAAATAATAACAGTGAATTAAAGTTCCTACTCTAGAATTAATGAAATGTATTTTTAATTCAAAACTAGTCGATGCACACAGTCTGCAGTCTACACGCACACGGAAAAAAACTATTTAGTCACTGCAGTAGGTATATTATGTATCTAACCTTAAATAGAAATGGTTAAGTTTACTTGATTGGGCGAAGTGGCTCATATGGATATCCGAATATTTCCAGATGGCCCTACGTTCTTGACAATTTTATGACTGTGTGATATTATGTCGTATATATAATACCATCATTTTAAGTACCTTTCTACAAATAAACTTCTCGGTTATGATAAGGTCTATTGGTCTTTGTAAACGTGTAGTGAGTTTATAAACTATTTTGGAACTTAACAGAAATTGTCTATTGACAGAACATTGAACATTTTACTCCACAGTCCACACTATACCAATACATTCAAAAATCTCTTAGACTTATTAAAATACATAAATGAGTATTTATTATATATATTATATATTTATATAATTGATTTACACAAATATACAATTTTTCAATAAATGTAATTATAATAATTAGATAATTGAACAGAACATCATCACACATATTGGTATATTCTCTATTTATATACACATATAAAGTCATATTCATTAATATTTATTATCCATGTCTTGTGTGTATAATTAATATGTGTTAACACATTAAGTTTTTCTAAAACTTTTAATTTGTAGTTTTAAAATAACGTGACAACGTTGTTTACATTTCAATGTGTATTAATAGATTATTTAAGTCAGTAGGTTAATGTAAATATGAGTAAATCATTTATGAACTATTTAGACTATAAACTATAGATAGGTACATAAATAAAAACGAATATATACTATTATTGTAGATGCGATTCTAGTAGAGGGTCTTTAGTGTGCTTATTTCCACAATTTCGTAATAGCACTCTCATATAATTTATACTATTAATGGTTAATTAGTTCTTATCGTGTAAATACCTATTGTATAAAGCCATTATTAAACATGTCATTATAGAATATGACGTGGAAAAGATGAAGGATTGTGTATTTGTGTAGATGCCCATTATATAATCCACAATTACAAGACTAACTAAAAATATTGGGGACTTTAGAACTACCAGTTTTTTTTTTTTTTTATCGAAATTGTGCACCCCGTGATTATTATGTATTTATGTAGGTAGCTATTAATATTATATTGTATACAGTTTTAAGTTAAACATTTAAATATTAGTTCAAAATTTACTCTATTCCCACGGTCCATGTTTGCAAAAGATATTTTACCAGTAATTAAAATATTTTAAATTGAAATAAAATATGTTTTTTTACTTTGATATTATATTTATTTTATATAGTAAAAACTAATACGACTTAATACATAAAATCATAATGAAACTTAAAATATTTAAAAAAACAGACTAGATTGTGAATAATGATTTTTAAATCAATTTTCAATACATAAACCAGTTTTTCCTTAACATTCGCAACAATGAAATATTGTGAATTTTCTAATACCGTTTAAATGGCACACCTTACATTTTTTCTTGTATTTTTATTTTTCAAAACAAAATAAATATTTTATAAATTAAAATGTCGATTTCAATTAACCTCCCTCCTTTAAGTTTGACAACTCGTGTTGGAAACTGGAAGTTTTTATAGTTAAATAATATTAAAAAATAATAAAATAATGAGATAATATAACTATTTAAATGATATGAATATAAAAATTTTATAACTGTATAAACATAATATAATATAAACTTAATATAACATTACATTCAAAGATAAATAGACAAATAAAAACCAGACAGACTTTACATTAACATAGCTTTCTTCTCCAACCTAGGAATAAATATTTATATACTACATATTTTATACTCATAATATATTATAGTATCACCCAACACCTATTATTATATTCTTTTTTAAATTTAAATATCATAAAATTTAAAATTATTGATCCCAAGTATTCTACAAAAGACTGACCGAAAGATTTATTGGTATATTTAACAGTAAAGTCATAATTTCTAAATTTTCTTTTATTACTTAAGTTGTTATAATGGCATATATTTATTTTATTGTTTTTTAATATTTTTGAAGAAATTACGAATTTTTTAAGCACGGAAGGAACATTAATGTTAGTTTGATTTTTATTATAGTAGAAATTTAGCAAAAATGAATTCCAATCTTTTTATACCTCCTTGCTGTCTTCTTCCACATGAATAGTATGATAATTAATGGTCTTGTTATCAATTTCAGATACATACTTATTAGTTATTTTGCATAAAACTTTTAATTCATTTTAAGGTTATCTATTCTGTAAGTAACTTGTTCTAATATAGGTACAGAGGTTATAGTTGAAACTTCTCGTCCAAAACTTTCTCTTATCTTTAATATTTTTGAATTTATTTCTTTAGGGATTCCTTTTTTGTCGGTACGCAAATTTCTTGTACAATACGTTCATTTAGTTAGAAGTATATTAGATATAACTTTGCATTTTTATCTATTTACAACTATTGACCATATCCAATACTTCCTTTTGTTAATTTTATTACAACATATCCTGTAAACATATAAATGTAGACACTTAAACACTTCTCGTAAATTATACTGTTGGGTCACATTATTACGGATTTCAAAACAGAATATAACTTTTTTCTTACATATAATATTAATAAAAATTAATGATAAAAAAAGATACGTAAAAACAGCCAAAGCGATTCTTCATATGGTAAAAATTCAGTATCTTAACTGGAATTGTAGTAATATATTGTGAGTGGTTCTTGCTATATCACTGAGCGCCGTCCGTACTACACGAATGCCGCATAAACGTTTATTCTGTATACATGCTTGCCCATCTCTAGTTTGACGGCGAGTAATCGAAACGATAATAAAGCAAACGCCTTACAATATGATACTTATATGATATATATACTCACCGTAAACACTCGACTGTTGAGGAGAATAAATCGTTTGAATTAGTGCGTTTTAAAAAACTAAATCGGTGTCCGAGTGCCCGAAGTCAATGGAGATCAGGAGACGACAACCAAGATTGTTATATTTATATGTCATACCTCTGGGTCGTAAGCCATCTAGACCGATTCACGCGGACTATGTGTGGGTAATGTAGGCCGTAGGGAAAATTCATAACTAGTAGGTATAAGGAGAAATAAGTGCATTCTTGTACTAGTGTACAATATGATAAAACGTGAGTGTTCGTCTCTACAAAGCAACACCAGTATGTACGACAGATACGTTAGAAGTGATTTTTGTAGCGGACGAATTTGTGAATCGTTTTGGGTTACCAGAGAAACTAATCAATAATCGGGGCACTTGCTTCACATCTTGGTAGTTCGAGGATTTCTGTAAGTTTCACAAAATGTTATACATGCTAAAATCAGCGGAAAGGCTTTCAGAAAATGGTTAAGTAGAATTAATTAACAGTGTCATTCTATCCGTATTGATTACCCGAGCAGAAGAATGGATCAATGGCTAGTGGAACAGGTTATTGTCTGCTGTGCAGACAGATCAACAATAGTGAGCCCAATGTGTGTATAAAATATAATATATGTTAAAATGTTCAAGTATAATACGCCAATAATATTTTTAAACAATGACAAAATAATTAAAAATCTTTTTCTATGTTTAAGTATATACTTTTATCAAAACATAAACTTGAAATGTTCATAAAAAAAAATTGATTTTTTTGTTTACAGTTTGAACTAATTACTTTTGAGAAACATTGTATTAAGTAACTACGTTTTCAAGGTTTTTTTTATTGAAAATGTATCTATGATAAAAGCATCAGAATATATTAAAAATTTGAAAATATATTTACTCATACATTTCAATGACAATTTATACTTGCGGACAGCAGAGCGGTTATTTTAAGTACGTTAATTTATTTAACTATAATCATTACCTAATATTTAAAGTTTATACTTAAGGCGAGTAGTGAATATAGGGAGTCAGGGAACTACAAAGTACTTACTATTACTTGATAGATAATGAAAAAAAAAAGCGAATTAAAGAATAGTTATCTGCTGCACACGAAGCGCTTGTTAATTAACAAATCTTTCCAAATTATATTTAAATAGATCGGCACTTTACTTTAACTCAAAAACTTTTAAATCCTTCTACTTGTTATATGTGTGAGTACAATATTTTTTTAAATATTTTAAATTTAAATTATGAATACTTAGTTGTATTCATCATTGTGTATCTTATTCAAAAACATTCACAGAATTGTACACAATTTTGTGTATAGGTATTGTTACATTTTATTTAGTTTACATTATGGGACAAACCCATTTGTTTTGAATATAATAATTATGTACATACTATATACAATATTTTCAATTATTAATGATTTTAGAAAAAATAATTCAACTTGCCTACTGTATTACGAACAGAATAAAATAGTACTATTATTGACTATTGTTAGTAAACGATTACTTTATTTAACAAAAATATCAACTGAAACATGAAATATTGTTAATGATGTAGGCTGATAGTCGATAGACCGTCATGGATCGAAATTGTTATATATATATATTTCATTGAATTTAAATTTGACACATTCATCACAACGACCCACTCATCACATATCTACATTACAGGAATGCCTTCATTTATACACCTTCTAATTTTATTTACTAGCGTATAGTCAGAAGAAATTAAATTGCATTAGTGGATCAAATTGCATATTTATACCAAGGAATTAAGGATACTTTTACTCACCAAATATTATACATTTTTTTTTTTGGCATCTTCCCCTGAACGCGTTCGATTGCAAATGTTTTTATATAGTTAACATCTACTTGCTATGAATAACCTCAACGCGTTTAAAATAATACAGATAATTACCATAGCCTACACAGCAAGATGTAAAATTGGCTAGTCATCAAAACATATAACAGGCTTATTTAAATGTTTTAAAATGTTATTTTGTTTAACACTCCAATCCACCAATTTGTATTCTTAACCATATGAATGATAAAGGTTTCAATTAAAATTGTAGGTAGGAAAACAGTAAATTAGTAATTTCAAAAGATTCCTGAAGATGTTAAGCTATAGTTTGACCAATGTAATTTAAATCAAAACAATGAAAAGTAAAATTAAGTTTTTCACAGCACTATTTTTCTTTGATTTGTTTCTATTAATTTACATCGACTTTACAGTAGTAATATAACAGGCTGAAAGTTAATTTTTTGAAAATCTCAAGTATTTTATGTCATTTACTATACAAATTTGTTGAATATAAAAAATTTATTGTAGTTTATTAGTACATATTCATAAATGTTTATTTTCATTTAATTAAAAAAAAAATTGTATTCTATAAAATAATCTGAGACACAAATAATTAATATTTTTACAAAAGTCAGAATCAATTAATTTATACTTAGAATCAAAGAAAAATATATTTTAATAACATTAATTTGTTAGAAATCATACTTAAATAAGTCACTCTATAACTTATTTAAGAAATTTTAACTACTTCCATCCTTGTAATATGTAACAAACACAAATAATAATATTACTATCTACCTAAAAGATAAGTAGGTATTTTTGAATAAAATGAACATAATATAGGAAAGGCAACACACATAAACTATATCAAATAGTTAAAATCTATCTACGACCATAATATATATATATATGTATGTATATATATATATATATATATTTAAATCAAACAAATTGCAAAATAATAAATGTGCATCTTATACAATTACAATAGCTGCTTAAATTTAAAAACGAAAAATTGTATCATGTTTTAATAAATTATGTTTATACCACATACATTGTATAAAAATTTTCAAAATGGAACACTTAAATATTATAATAAATTTTCAATGTTTAGTGAATTGTCAGGCTACACTTTGAAAAAGAAGTTAAGACGAGACCAGGCATTAAGAAAAGCGAGGAAATTTTAAACCATCACATAATGGTAGTTGTGTTGTTGTTTGTTGAATTATGACATATTTTCATTCAAAAGATAAATTATTCCATTTTAAGTACAATAACAATTTGTATATATATATAAATATATATTTAAAAAAAGGTAAAAAAAAGAAGATAACGATGTGAGCGAGGGAACAGGAGTCGAAACCGGCAAAGATGAGACGACTACAGGCTAAAACCAGTAAGAAACCACTATATTCATGACTTGTAAAGATAGAAAAATCACAGCAATTAGAAACTCAGCACAAATGTTATTATTACAACAAATTTTTTGGGTTTATATAATAAATATAAAATATATTTATATACATATATATATATATATTAAACTAATATAAATATATATAAATATATAAATACACATATACATAAACAATTACGAACGAATTATGAGAGTAAACATTTTTACAGATATTGAAGTTATACACCGAAAAAACCGGTTTCGAAACAAAATATATAAATCATTTAAACATCATAAACGGACGGTCAACATGAAGAATGCTGGCAATAATTTTGGTCTCTAATTGTTGTAGTTTGATAATTGTAACTTGGCTGGTTTAAGATCTAAGATACATTAATATCTACATAAGTTTCCATGATTGCCAGCAATCGACATGTTAAATGATCTAATGTAACTATAACATACTTCCAAAATGTATTTATATATATAATTATTTTTATTGTAATAACTCTATATAATAATAGTTATAAACATTCAATAATAATTAATAGACTAATAAAGAAAAAAAATGTGTTTATTTATTCTTATTAAAGACTTATTTGTTTTTAAAGAACAGGTATACAAAAAAAAAAAAAAAAAAGATTAACGAAAAAACAAAGAGCGTGTCGTGAGAGCGCAATTATGGGGCAGGTGGAAGATGAAGGGGACGCAGTTTCTCGCGGAAGTGTGTAAATGTTTGTTTTGCTTTATTAAAAATTATTATAGTTTTTTTTTTTTTAAATTTGTTTATATTAAATATTTTAGTAAAAGAGTTAGTTGTCTCCAGTGGCTTCCTGGGGCTCATCGTTGTCTTGCGTATCAGACGTCCATAAAGTCAAGTTGTCACGTAACAATTGCATGATGAGCGTTGAGTCCTTGTAGCTGTCTTCGTTTAATGTATCCAGCTCAGCAATCGCATCATCAAAAGCCTATAAAAATGAATGTATAAGAAATTGGAATTCTAATAAATATGTGTATTATTTAAAAAATAGTAAAAAGCATTAGGTTAAATTTTGTGATTTCCAATTCCTAATAAAAATACATTTAGAATACAACTATTAATAGATACTAATTAGTATTATACATAACTAGGGGTGATTCATTAGATATAAATCAGTCAATATCCCTTCTTAAGGTTATACAAAAATTTCTTTAACTCAAGGAAATATTAACCTTTAAAAATACATGCAAATGATTTAACTCATACACGCACGGCCAATTTAAAACATTCACAGTATTTCATTTTTTAAGTATAAAATTACATGTGTTTAAACAATTAGAAATGTTGACAGATTTAATGTTATATAACCAAGAACTTATGGAACTACTTATAAATATTTTAACCTATTAAAGCAAAAAGCCAGCGGTAATTATTTGTGCAGTTCATTAAAAATAATCAATCTATAAATTATAACTATTATCAATAGTCCAAAAATATTGGGTTAGATATTAGAGAAGCTAGAAAATCACTTGTTAAAACAGTGGCAGATTACGGAAATTGAGATTTTTAAAAACAAAGAATTATTTTTGGTTTAAAATTAAATTAAATATTTTATAAATAACATTATATTTTCTACAATTTTGAATTGCTATTTGATAAGCAATTATTAAAGTAAGTTCATTTGTTATTACAGTCCACCACTGAAAATAGTCAAACAAAAATTTCTGGATTTGTTGGGGAAAGTAGGGGTACCTGTTTAGCCAAATGGCAAGCACGAGCAGGGGAGTTAATGATTTCATAATAGAAAACTGAAAAGTTCAATGCCAGTCCAAGTCTAATGGGATGAGTAGGTTGCATTTTTGACTTAGCAATATCAAACGCCTCCTGATATGCTTTTTGAGAATCATCCACCACCCCTAAATACCAATAATAAAAAAAAGTATTAAAATTTGTGAAATAAATACCTGTTTCGCCAGTTGGCAAGCTTTATCTGGTGAGTTTAGTATCTCGTAGAAAAACACGGAGAAATTTAATGCCAGACCCAATCGGATTGGATGTGTTGGTTGCATTTTTGCTTTACTGATCTCGAATGCATCCTGGTATGCTAGTTGAGAATCATCAACCACAGCTATGTTTATCACACAAAAAAAAAGTTTTAAATGACTAAATAAAAAACACCAAGTAATCAGACAATTAAATGTTAACACAATACAAAAAGCAGTCTTATACTAAAATAATGTTAAATCCTAAATACATTAATCAATTAAATAAATATTAATTACTGATTTTATAGTTAAGACTCTCTACCTATTTTTTTAATTACAGCATACTTTAAATCAATAAATTAAATATATTTTCCTAACAACTTCAGAAGAACAAAAGTTTATTATCTTAACATATTTTTTTTGATATTAAAAATTAAAATATTAAAGTCAGTCAATAAAAATAAAAGTTATAATTAAATTATAAAATTATTTTAATAAAAAAATTTAAACTATGCAGAAATACTCCAGATGGCAAGGACAAAAGTAACTATGAAATTAAAAAATTAAACCTAAACAGACATTTATGTAAACAATATAATATATTTATCATCAGTTTTAGAATAGCATTTTCCTCATATAACTTCAGAAGAACGAAAGTTATATTAATAAACATCATTTGATGAAATATTATACATGATAATAATAACTAATTCAACTTGAATTTTAATACTTGAAAAATATCACTTAAATTATTTTATAGTTCAAATGTAACATTTATTATCAGGTATAAATAAATATTCTTCATTCAAGATCAGAAGAACGAAAGTTATATTAATCAAACATCATTTAGAAATGTAATGAATTATACTAATTGGCAACTTAATATAAAAAGTTAATAGTTTCAAAATATTTTAATAATCTAATTAGTTAATACATAATAATTATCATCAGTTATCAAAAAAATGTTCTTCACATTAAGTCAGTAGAACGAAAGTTATATTAAAAAACATCATTTGATCAAATATAATGATTCATGGTGTAATAATAGATAAAGTAACTGGAAATAAAATATTAAAGTATTAGGTTTAAATTGAATTAATTAAAAATATAGGTACTTATAAGGTAATGACTTCAAAATTGATTTAATTCAAAATTTATTTAGCGTGTTAAATTTAATAATTTGTTGATTTATATCATCAGCTATAAAAAAATGTTCCTCATACAAACTCAGAAGAACGAAAGTTATATTAAAAACATCATGTGATTTTACAACCAGATTGTAAGAGATTTTTAAAATACTATAAAAGCAACAAATATAGATAAAAATATTACGAATCAATTAAAAAAATATATTAATATACAGTAAATTGCACATAAAATATTTTAGAACCTATCTCCACAATACAACACTGGTTAAAATAAATTTATTATTTTCTGTTAGTTTTAATAAATAAGAGGATATTTAAAAATAAATTATGAATTAGTAATTAATAATTATATTACTATGGGTCAGTAAAATTAGGAATAGAATATTGTTTATTTTTAACATTCTTAATTTATGACATCATGAATAAGAGTAAATTTATATAAGCAATATGTGATAATGACAAATGGTAAATTACTTATTTACTTTTATCTAACAAATATCATTATAATACTAAATTTGTAAACACTAATTAGTTATTTAAACTACTAATGAGTAAACCAAACTTAAAAATGCTAGTTTTAAAATGGCATTAAGAACATAAAAATAAAACAAAGTTAAAACATATTAAAATATTTTAAATAAAAAACTCATTTCACAATATTAAAAAAAAATATAATAATTAATTACCAACAGTCTAAAACAAATATAATTTTTGATTCTAAGAAATTATTGAAATTCAAAGTTTTGAAATAAAATAAAATTTAAAATTAACAGTTCAAATTGTAAATAACTGTTACATAGAAAAATTAACTTACCATTTCTAGTTTCACCAGTAGCTACTTCTGCCAGGTACCTGTAATAATCACCCTTCATTTTAAGGTAGAAGACTTTGCTTTCAGCATTACTCGCTTTGGGGATTAGGTATTTGTCCAAAAGGTTCTGCAAAGTAAATATTAAAAATTAATAATGATTATTACTTTAAATACATTTAAGTATAATACATTAATATCAAACACTAAATATATAGAAATTTAAAAACTATTAAATGGATTTATTTTTATTTTTTTTATATCTATCAAACTCGAAAAAAGAATTGAAGTATTCCATTTTAATTTTTCAATGCATCTATCAATTAATAATTAATGATAAAAATTTACATTTTTTCATTTCACTCTGGTATAGTTAAAGTTTTCAACAAATAATTATCACACCTTAGAATTTAGACAAACCTCATTGATTACATATCAATACTGTACAAAACTAGGAATGAAAGAACTATACAGAGCCATAATACACACTGTGATAACAAAATTTCCTAGACATACTAAGTGAAAAGAAGACCTATGCTTATCAATTAGCATACATCCATAACTTGTCAATATATTACTTTATCATTTATTTGTTTTACTTATGGACTTTATATTTCAAAAATTAACATTTTGTTAAGTCAATTAAAATTGTGAATGTTATATTTAAGCCATACAAAACAATAGGTTTGTATGACTCAGAGATAGAATATAAAAATTTCCCTATTTAGTAAAGTAAAGTTTATGACAAATTCTACTTTCAGAATACATATTGGAATAATAAAGAGCAGTATTAGAAATAAAATATGTCTAATTTCTAACATAGTATCTGTATAAAACAGACCACAAATCAACACATTTAATCAATTAAATGAATAATTTTTAAGTTCATAAAAATCAATTGATAACGACTTCTTATTAAATTTGTTTCTATAACATACATAATAAGACACAGTAATTATATTATAATAAATACTATACATACCAATACGTCGTAGCAGATGTCCCTAAGTTCCTTTTCAACCTTCTCCCGATATTCTCTTGCCATTTGTTGTTTCTTCTCAGAACCTTCTGTTTTTTGCTCAATTGAAGAAATTACTCGCCATGATGACCGCCGAGCACCTACTACATTTTTGTAGGCTACCGAAAGCAGATTGCGCTCTTCATTAGATAGTTCCACACCGGTTTCGGTAACAGATTTCATTGAGCTAGCCATATCGTCGTACCGTTCCGCCTGCTCGGCCAGCTTGGCTCTCTGAACCGAGTCTTCTTTATCTCCAGACATTTGATATTTAACTTGACCAACAGACTAATTTAACCTAAACAGATAAAACAATTATTAAAATGTGTAAATACTAGATTTACCAGTAAATGAAAATAACTTAATAAATCAATTCATAATATTATAATTGTTTGATGAAGTAAAATGCAATATACCAAGTAATGGTAATTAGAGAAAAAGCCTGAACATTATTTTCATATTTTTTTAGTAACACAAATAGAGTAATTACAAGCCATAAGTACATATTTATCCTGATATGATGATATTGATAATATTCGATTAATCAGTGAGTCCTCAAACAATGTTTGATTTTCACAAGTTAATAAATTCAGATAATGAAATTGACATAGAGGTAAAATCATTAAATTATTATTATTAATATAATTATCATCATTAATAGGTATTGGGTACAAGTTTAAACTTATTACAATAAACAAATCTTACAAGCTTTGTTCAAAGTTTATAATAAACTGTTCTGATAAAGCGGATTTTCGGTCTTACAACAAAGAGAAAAAATTGGATAATTTACTACTTTATGTAATGTTAATTAGAAGAAAACAACTCATAGTAAATTCGCGTAAAACCACGATACTATCGTTTAGACATAATATTCCATTCGGGTTCGGTTTTATATATAGATTAACAAGAATGCGTTGTAGCAAATCAGGGCGGTAACCGGATATTTATAATCGACGTATTTTATGTTTTAAACCGTCATAATTAGACGGACCAGTGTCCGCCGGCTGCTGTAAAATAACTAAACTCTAAATATGGAAATCCACAGGATCGGAGAAAAATCGAAACCGTTTCTCACACAGCACCGCGCGGAAATGATGGCCGGGGCCGAATTAGGGTCTGATCAATTATTCAGACCTCGACGACGTAACGGCGCCGCCTAACGAGGCGCACCGCCACCACTTGCGGTGCAGACCGTCATTGTTTGCTGAAACGATTTACCCGCGCGAGACATGGGTTCCACCTGGTTACCTACCGATCAAAAAATGTAAGCGGCGGCGGCGGCGAAGTACGTACGAGCGCACGAGTGACACACAGTCGTGGAATGCGTTTGCCGCATAGTGCCCCCGCCTGCCCGCCCGCGCAACAACGCCACAACTACCGCCAACCCAGTGTAGGTGTGTTGAGTAAAAACCATGCGGCGACGGCCAGGCGGACTTTTGAAAGTGATAAAAAAAAAGACGAAAAAAGATATTTTTTTTTTTTCGAAATGTTCGGATTAACTACGCGTCGTCTTGGACAGACGATTGGTCTCCATCGCCTGGTCCCAGCCGGCCGGGGAATGCGCGGGCGATAAAAATAGATTATAGATAGCACACCGGCTGGTCAGCCGGTCGGTGCGCCGACGACCACGGTGGGACACCGTCGTCGTGTACTGTATACAACTCACCTATAATGGACGTGAACACGGCCAACGTGATAGAATTATTGCGCTGCGGCTAAGGAGACGGACGACGACTGTTGTACGCGGTCACTGTTAACACTGCCGGTACGCGACGACGGAAGAGGGCGGTACGCGAGTCGAGAGAAAAAAAAAATTGGTTCTCGGTAAAATTTTCTTTATTTTTATATATGTATGCATATATAACACAATACGCGTGTGTTAAAAAAATATTAGTACAGAGCAACTGCGTATAATGTGTATGTACGTGCGAGCGTGTTCGTACGTGCGCTCGTGTGTGTTTGTGAGTAGCATGTACGCGCAGCGCGCGGGCGCGTGTTCCACAGCCGGACGAGAGATTGAAAAACACAAGACGGAGTGCGTGATAGAAGGGTGGTTACGGTGGAGTGGTGTGATGACGGTGTTCGGTGAACGGGGGTCGAGCGAGCGGCGGACGCAGCGTCCTACCCCCACCACATTACGTGCGTTGTGCTGCAGCACAATCGCGCGCCACAATCGATTGTGCGGCGTGCGAGGGCACTGATTTGAGTTTGAATAATTTTGGCGCGATGCATTTTGGTAAGTAAAAAAAGAGTGCGAGTGTGAACACTCCGAATACCAAGGGACGACTTCGAATTTCGACATAATATATTGCGACACACGCGGGCTACGGTTTGGCAATACCATTATAGTACAATACATCGCATTCGATTGTTTTGATTGCATCGGCTGGATCGCTTGAATTGGGGAAACGATAATAAAATATGTTTCACCCAGACAACACGCACATTATTGTGCGTCATCTCGATAGCCCCGGTCCACGATATTCCGGTTATGGTCACTGTGGTGTGAACAACGACGGTTTTCGCTATCGTCGAGCTGTACATAAAAGTTTACCGACTTATTATAGGTACTAGTAGTACGGCACGTTTTCGATGACACGAAACGTGATTTTTCAGCAATGGGGTGGTTGAGAGGGGGATACGGGAGTCGATAGCTGGACGTGAAATACGATACGGGAATTATGGAATGTCGATGTGCACGGCAATTCTGTTGTACCTATTATATCATAATATACGACGGTATTATTATGATATAATATTATTTCGAGGCAATAATAATATAACACATATTATTATACCAATATGATTTACGGTACACACACAGGTACATTCGACGATACAATTGTTCGTTTGCGCGAGTGTGTGTAAAAATACACAGAGGCGCATGCGCGTTGCTGGGCGTATGTGAGAGAGCAAAAGGATCGATCGATAGGTATGTGCGCGCGCGCGCGTGTTCATGTGTATGTGCGCGTGGACGTGGATGTCGGCCCCCGGGATTGTTGCCGCCGTCCGCACGCCACAACTGCACCACTGATAGAACGTGACAGGCGCGAAGGCGAGCGGAGAACGAACGCGCGCGCGCCGGATGGCTCACCAATGAGATATGGCAACAGCGGTTTTGTTTTCGTCATGGATTTAACGTCCGCCGCCGTTGCACATACACGACAAACCGGACGACCGGCAGCGGCTATATATATATTATTATGTATTATTATTATTACAAAGCGTAAACTACGGTAGCAGCGACGACGTCTGGCCGAGCGTGCGCGATTGGAATCGGAAATAAGTGTCCGCCGCCCGTCATCCTCACATCGCGTAACACTGAACACACCGCACCCCGTGGTTGAAGTTTCCGAAGGGGGCATGTTCAAAAATTATTTTGCGCTTTAGATTACAACAAATCGCTATCATGATTTCCAAATCCCCCCGTATTCTTCCGTCCCATCTACGTCTCAAACGTCACACACAATTATACAGAAATCGAAACGAACACTGTTTTTAATATAAAATGTTCTAGGTGTCTAGGACGACGACATTATCACAATTTATGGAATAATAATATAATATCAAAACAGTAAATAACCACGAGACAGATGAGAAAATTAAAATGACAAAAAACTGTAATAAAGGAAATCCTTGATCCCCGGGTGATACAAATACGGTATATGGATAATACTCCTAGGAATCGAACCCGCATTTACCTACTTGAACAGATAATAGGTCAATGTATTTTTATGGTCATAATATAATGGATGGGATTGTGGGAACACCACCATCACGATTTAATAAAATGCTGAACGATATTACATTATATATCATTACAATATTACGTATTATTTTATTAAATCATAAAATCATTAAATATAATTAAGTTGATATAGGAGTAAACAGATATTACAAAATAGGTGAGTGTGCATGTATTACGTCCTTACTAAATTTGTAGTAGGACTAAAAACCGATTTGGAATATAAAGTAAACACTTGAATAAATATTTCTACCATTTTTTTTTTTTAATTTCTGAGTCAATGAAAGCTGTTTGTTAATTCTATTGGTATTTTCAAAGTGATATCACTAAAAATAAAAACAATAGGTAAGTAATGCTTAAATAATTCTAATCCAATACACCTACTAATAGCTATTTAAAATTTTAGAATTTTTATAAATTACTTGGTTCAAAACATAAAAATGGATAGATTAGCATTAGATATAACAAAACATTATAAACATTTTTAAATTGTTCTACAAATAACTAAATTTATAAAATAAAAATGTGTATGCCATAACATAATCACAGTTAAACAAGACATTGTTATTTGTCTACTAAAACATTCGATAGCAAAATAAATCCAATATTTATCATCTAAATAAAAAGTAAAATGCAGATATTTTGCAAAAACAAAGGTACAAAATTACAAACATATTTTTTTATATAATTAATGGTATTATAAGAGATTAACATAAAATGTATCAATTAGTGTACTTAAAATTTTAGTTTACACATAAATTTGATATCTAATTTGGTATTCAACACTTTAAATGGTTAACAGTCATATGTATGTTAATCAATTTTAAACTATTTAATTATAGAAAAATAACACTAGGTTTATCTAATTATCCGAATAGAAAACATTTTTTTTTTCCAAGATAAATGGAATACTTAATAATTTGTTAGTTTGATAGATAACAAAAATACAGTTTAGGACTTTAAAAAATAGGAAGTAAATGATACTATCATAGTATATCACATGTGTCTGGTACTACCTCATACATCATATCTAGCCCAATTCCCGGTCTAAAAACATACTAAATAATTTATTTTATGTTCATTGATCTTTAACTATAAACTATGTTCACAAATATAATGTTAATGTGTAATAACTAAAACAAAATTACACAATTTAATGAAGTTACATCACATTGTAGATAGGTCATTAATTTAATTAGATACCTTTACTGAAACTTTTATAGAATGTCTAATAAGTTTAAAATGATAATTTTATATATTAGATTCACATGATATTAAAAACATCATTGCTCAATCTAGGATACAAAAAAAAAAATTTTAAAAAAATAACACTATTTAATATTAATCGATAATTATAACTAATAAGAGTTGGAGATACTTCACTATGAACTATGAATAATATATATATATATATATATCCTAATAGCATATTTGATATTAGCCTTAATATAGGTACTCCATTCGCAAATCTCAAGATAGAAGCTATAAATCCAAACAAACATACCTATTAGCACTAATTCAATTATAAAACACAAATTAATGCTCTAAATTATAAATATAAAAAGTTGACATAAAAACATGTTAATTCTTAGGACTGTTTACCAAAGAAAATAATGTAAGGATACCTTTATCATAATATTGTGTATAATAAAACTTCATCAAAATATGATAAATACACTGATATTTTAAGTAGGTATCAAATTTATAACAAATTTAAATTAGAAATTAATGCACTTAATCTAAAAAGTTCCTAGTTTAAAGATTAATTTTATCATCATTAAATAAGCAAAATAACAGTATAATTCTTGAGAATGAACCAATATCAATTATTTTAAGAAGTAAAAAATGCTGGGAGAATAATGATTGAAATTTGGTCATTATTTTAAAAGAAAACTTATCTTAATTATCATAATATCAAAGAAACAAAAATAAGTATAATAAAATCAAACAAACATCGTGGCAAGTTTTTAATTATTATAGATAAATACATCACAAATAGCAATAATTTTCAATACTAATATTTGAATTATCTATGTAATATAACAAATATAATAATTGTAAATTTTGGTTCAACGATGGAGAAACTTGTAAATAAGTACTAACAGAAGTGTACTAATCATATTGAAAACTTCTAGTGTAAAAGACCGAGTACATTAATTTATGATGGATCAAATGTTATCAACATAAAATACTATCATAAACAAGACAGAAAGTTTAGAGGTATGTAGATGGGTGTAAAGAATTGACAGTTTGTTGTAATACATTAAAATTCTAAAACTAGTATCATGATCAGAGAACCCACTGCAGCTACTACCTAGTTAAATAAAAAGTACCACGAGGGTGACTAAACAGCACATTTTTGATATATTCACGTTCATACGTATAAAAAAAAATTAATGTTATCGCGCAAGGAAGATCGATTTCATAACAGTGGTTCATCATACCTGTACGGCAAATGTTCGCCAAAGGCGTTTCAAATTGACTGCGGCGGTAGTCTGATTTCACAGACAAGTCTTCCAATAAATGGTGTTTTGCGGAATTCACTGCACCTCACGAATACCGTTAAGTGAAAGACTGTTCTGCTGCTATGACTGTTATTGATTCCAAACCAGCGACCACATGAAATAATCGAAAAACGTGTGTGCGAATTAGTTAGATGTTATAGTTATATGATATTAATTATAAGGTATTGCAAATTCACGGCTACTCAGGATTCGGT
The DNA here is from genome assembly GCF_002803265.2 of Melanaphis sacchari. NCBI lineage: Eukaryota > Metazoa > Arthropoda > Insecta > Hemiptera > Aphididae > Melanaphis > Melanaphis sacchari. Next base: position 509,957 of record NW_020270976.1, on the reverse strand, counting down.
AATGCGGCAATTTATGTGTATGCGTGATAGTGTATATATAAAAAGTAATAGAATAATTATAAAGAAAAAAAAATCAATCAAACCTGCTGTTTTTAAGTATGCGTGACCGGAAACGTGATGCGTTTTTATAGGAAAACTATTCACTTGGCAGCCATGTTTGATACGGTTTTGTAGAACCGGCGTTGCGCGCGCGAGGGCAGCACTTGTTCGGCGGCAGTGTTGAGTCACTCGACCGCAACCAACCTGCGCTACGCATGATCGCCAACATGACGCTAAAGTGTATTTGTACCAGAGATATGTGTATTATCTTAAATCCACACTGTAGGTTCACGACATTATATAAAAATATAAAGATAAGATGATACGAATACTGAATAGTGGATACTGGATACTGCTTTTAAAATTTTCAGGGCCAATTCAAAATTTTTAGTATTTTTTACACTTTAGTAGTTTAGTCAAACTTAATAATACCAAATGGCAAATACCAATTTACCACAATTATTTGACTGGAGACTGGTGTCAAGTTTATGTGATTGTGAATACATTGTTGTTTGTTACTAATGTATATTACCAGAAGAATACATAGAACCTACCAAAAATTAATATTAATTAATAGTTTTTACGTGTTAATAGTGACTTGTAAGTTATTATCTACCAAGTATAAGTATTATCTTTTAAAATCATAAGTCAATTAGGTGCACAGTTAAATAGTTTTGATCAAGTAGATGATTTTTTTATTTTAAAATTATTTTATTATATCACTTTTTACACATATTTTGTTTGTTTTGCTAAACTTCTTAATTTTTTCTGATGTTTCATTTTTCATTTGATATATTAAATATATTATGGAATTTTTATTTTTATTTAATTTTAAATAATCATTTGTTACTTTGATATACAAGCATACATGTTATGATTTATCTACCTTCTATAAACCAGAGTTTGATTAAGAAGTAGTCATTATGATGTTTTTTTTTCATTTTACTAATATAATTATATCTAATGTACAATAATAAATATACAATTATAACAACAAAAACAGAGAGAAAGTAGAAAATAAAAGAACAGCATTGCCTTATTTTGAATACTTAGATAAAATAATCTTAATATATAGGTGCATATCTTATATTATTTCTAGTTAATGTTAAAGTATAACATCTAAATAATTTTATGTTAAATATATTTTCTACATTGTCCTTAAGTCATGTATCATTATTACTTTAGTAATGTATATTATATGATATTGTTTTCACTAATATAAAGTGAAATAATTAATACATTTTTATAAAATATTCAAATATTTAATAGTACCTACTTTAAATTTAAGTTATTGTTTTTATAAAGATTTAATGGTTCAGGAGTATTATAAAAATTGAGAAAAGTAGTTATTTCAACCACATTTGATTCAAAAATTATCTCCCAATCTTTACCATCAGCTGAGTCAATTGGATAAGAACTTTTTTCTGTAAAATGAATATTAATATTTAATGTTTTATTACACTATACTATGTATTAAATAATATTTTTATATTTTAGACTTCCTCGGCAACTTTGATTTTGTTAACCCTATCGTAACAGATACACCTTGCAAAATAATTTTTTTAATAGATTTACAATTCATAATAATAATGATAAATAAATAGCTTCGATTATTGTATCTTATGAAAATTTATTTTGCATATTTTATTTACCTATAGAAGTCTGTGTTTTTCAATGAATAGTTAACAATGTTATCATTAATCTAAGTGAATGGTCACTTATATAGATGAAAAATGCATATTCTTTTAAAACTCTTTTTATAAGATTAATTAACTTTTCAATGAAAAATAAATAGTTATCACTGATCAATAGTATAAAACAGAGGATCACAAAAAAATAAATCATGTTTTTAGACATAAAGTTTTGAAAAATTTAAATTAATGTAATTTTAAACAATGTTAAAAAGTAATATTAGTACAACCTAAAATATCAAAATATTGAACTAATTTTTATTTTGAGCAATTATGTTTAATCCAAGATAAAGATGGGTAGGAGATATCTACTCATTATACAAAATAAATGAATCATTGTATAATATACCTATATTCATATTTTATTTAAGTATATATATTTTATAAAATTTAATTATATAATTTATGCATGGTATATATTTATAATAGTATGTAATGATGTAATAATTACTAGGTAATAGATACATAAATATTATAAGTGATAAAGATTAAAAAAATATTGTTGAGATTTTGTACTTATAAATAATAATGTTAAATTTAGAATTTAATTAAATTTACTAAGGATGACATGATGATGATCAAGTCTGTTCATCCTACAAACTGTTTGCAGTCATAACAATTTAGCTAATTTACTCCTCTGTCGATAATGACTAAAATATAAATTGTTATGTCAGTAAATAAATAAACTACAGGCTACAAGTGTATGATTAGGATTGATTGAAATAAAATAAAATATAATTTTATCATATCAAACATTAAAATGAGGATATGTCAATCATAGACATAATATTTATAATATTAACAAATGGTGTAATTTAGGGGATTTTTTTTGAGAGAAAATACTGTCAAAATATACCTCGATACATCATACATATCATTGAATCTAAAAAACTTAATTTTACTCTTGCAGTTTGAATATAAATATTTTGATAGGTATGCACATGAGTAAAATACCTATTAATACATAAGACTTTTAAGTCAAGTGTATCCAGACATGGAGTATACCCCTCTCCCATACACAAAAGAATGTTTCACATAAATGTTACTAAGTAGTAATATTACTTATTAGTTATTGAGTTATAAATACCTACAATACTTATTTCATATAATAATGTATCAGTTATACAAAGTTTACCTACATACTAATTAGAAATTTTTAACCATTTTAAATGCATGTGGGAAATAAATTTAAAAAAAAAAATCAACATAATTTATTCTTTTATCTATATAAAAATATTAAAAATTCATGTGCATAATTTTTTTGTATGCATTGAAGGCCAAATTTTGTCAAAATCACAATAACTAAAAAAAATATTGATTGATCAATTTAAAATTTTATAAATAAAAATTACGTTTAAATATGTACCTTTTCCTAAAATATAAGTATTGATAATTAAAAAAACACCTAAAAGATTTGTAGTTGTAGTCAATGACTAAATAATTTTTTGGGAGTTTAGAATCTTAAAAATTTTTTTTCAAAGATATTTAGTTTTGTTATTCTAGCATAATTAATAGGGATTTTATAAAATGTAACTATATTTTATAGTTGAGTAAACCAGTGGAAAATATAGTATTTTTAAGGATAAAATGTTATTTAAAATATTCACCAAATATGCTTTTAAAAATGTATGCAATTATGTTTTGTTTTTTTTTTATCATTCAAACTATTAAAATTAAAGAAATTTCAAGATTTTATGTAAACTTAGAGGTAATAAAAAAAAGAATACAAATCTTAAGTTTATTAATACATGTATTGTAATTTTCAATAGTTATCAAGAAGGTTAAATGCAATTACAATTAATTTGTCCATAACTAATTTAAAAAAAAAATACTGAATGATTCAATAAAAAGTGTTTTTATGTCATTTAATTTTTGTATCTTATTTATTAAAACAAATGTTTAAATGATTATTTCTCTAAATTGAGTAACGATTGATTAAAATAATAGAGCAGAATAACTCTTTAATATTGGTAAATTAATTTAATGAGTTCTCACCACAATTAAAAATTATTTCATTCACCCATCATCAAAATTCCAAAACGGTTAATTTTCTATATTTTTTTGTAATACAAAAAGGAAAAACCAAACTGAGCATAATACATAAATTAGCTAAAAAACTTTTTCTTTATTTTCTTATTCAATAGTTTAAATGACTGGTGATTGGAATTAATGAATAATTCAATTTCATTCACGATTTTTCAAATTATTTATTCAACCATGATTCATGATGACTAGAGATGACTGATAGATCTTTAATAAGCTTCTATACAAGCATACCATGTTGTATATTTTATGATTCCTGATAATGATTTAGTGAGTTTTACTCACTTGAGTCACATCTCATTAGTCTAATCCATAAATAATTCATACATCACATAATATTCTATTGCAGGCATTAACATAATATCTGCAATGATCGCAGACGACAGACCACAATTGCCAATTGGCGCAATTACTCTAAATTCTAATTAGTAATTAGTAGTTACTGATTGTCAAATACTGTTATCAGTTATCACACTATTTGTTATCACCAAAACAAAATTGACCATGATTTAAGATAAATTAATTTTATCGGTAGTCGTGGAACAATCAACAAATTATATTTTTGGTATCACAATTTCTTTGATGTTATGTGAATGATGTGATAGCGAGGTTTTGCGGAGTTGGCTGTACTGAGGTTATAGACGCGTGGCGCCACCATTTTCCAGTGGAAAACCATAGCACTACACTTGTATCGCACATTCGTTCCGTATCTCGTGATTGGCGATTCGATAATATTTTTTTCTCAATTCTAAACACGTTTTTTCTGTCTACGTCGATTAATCCCTCAATGCAGTGATTGGGTTTTCACATTTTCATCTGTGTACGTAATACGGGACGCATAGGTACCGACAAAAAACGGCAGACATGTCCAATAACGCGGCGCCGGACTCTTGGGAGGAAAATGAATTAACAGATTCGAGTGCCGCTGAATTACAGCAGAAACTTATCACACTGAACGTTAATGCGACGGAGTTTGTTCCGTCATTCACCTCGTTTACATCCAAGTCTGACGACGTTGTTGGTGGATCTCAAGATGAAGCTGCCAACAGTGGTGACAAGAAAACGACTAGTAAGTAGTACCGGTTTTAAGGTTATGACGTGTCCTAATTTATTGAGTCTGTTCCTTGTTTGTAGACGTTGATAGCATAGGAGACCCGTTGGCTGGTGACACTGGCGGAGGGGCTTCAACTGCCGTGCTCGATTCGTGGGAGGATGGTGCATCCAGTACTCCTGAGGATGGGACTGCCAAACCCATTACTGAGATAAATAATGGCATTGATGTTGACATTGATGTGGACGGTGATGAAGAAAAACCTAAACCCATTCCTAAAAAGGCTGTCCAAGAATCTAAGCCAAAACCTAAAAAAGAACATATCAATATTGTCATTATTGGACACGTAGGTAAGACTCGAACAATTATATACTCCATTCTATTTCAAAGTAATGATAACAATTGAATCAATTAAAAATCTAGCCTAAATATATTGTATTGTGTATAATATATACTATATATATACATTATTGTTGTATAGGAATATAAACCGTACAGTCTATATTAAATATTAATGACTTTGTATTTTAATTACATATTTTATTAGTTATGTCTCAGTTTAATATTTTATTTATGAAAAAAAATATGACTTAATATCTTTAAAAATAATTTGTTACTATAGATGATTAGTTTAATTTTGAAAATAGTTAAATTTATATGATAGTCATTTGTAAATGAAGATGAAAATATTTAATTAGTCTATAAAATTTGTTAATTACTAGCAAATCTTATTTCTTTTAATTTCCTAAAAATCTTAGTTTTTAGAATTAAGTCAACACATTTATAAATAATTGATTCTGCTAGGACATTTATTATGTGTGTGAGTACATTGTAGGTTAATTTTATAACATTTGTTAATATACTTAAATACAACATTTGGTATAAATTATCTATGCATAGTTTAACTAAGATTATCTATAATAAATATTAAACAATAAAGTGATTAAACTATGACATCCATATATTGCTTTTTATCCAAATTTTTTATTATTCTATTGATAGATATTACTTATTGTTTGTGTTACATAAAAATTGATCTTGTAGTATATTTGTTTAGTACCCATCAATTAAATTTAAACGTAATATACCTATAATTAAATGTTTTTTTATAAACTTGATTTAAGAGTTATTATTTATAATTATAAATACAAAATGTCTACTTTTCTAATACTATACTTTTATCTGGCTTACTTTATATTAGTACCAAATGGTTGCTATTATAGATAAATTAAGTTGGTTAACTTAGAAATTATAAGCTATAGTAACATTAATCTTAATTTTTGATGATAATATTGAAATTTATATTTTGATGGGTACCTAATTAAGTTAGATAGTGTATATTTATACAATTTTTATTTTTTTACTTTTATAAAATAATAGATAAAAAAGATTTTAATTATCTTCTATTAATTATTTTACTAATTAATTATTTATTTGCTATATATCATCTAAGTAGCTGTAATATATAATATCTACTTATTTAATTAGATGCTGGAAAATCAACAATTGGTGGTCAAATAATGGCGCTTACCGGTATGGTCGATAAAAGAACTTTAGATAAATATGAAAAAGAAGCAAAAGAAAGGAGCAGAGAATCCTGGTATTTATCATGGGCATTAGATACCAATCAAGAAGGTAATTTAGAAAATTATTTTAAAATTAATAGTTACGTATTTTTCTAAATAAACTAATAAATTATGTGTTATTAATTTTAAATTTTTAGAAAGAGAAAAAGGCAAAACTGTTGAAGTTGGCAGAGCATATTTTGAAACCGAGAGAAAGCATTTTACTATATTGGATGCACCTGGTCATAAAAGTTTTGTTCCCAACATGATTGGTGGAACTGCTCAAGCTGATTTAGCTGTTTTGGTATGTTACAATGATAAAAATTAGTTTATCATAATTTTATTAATATAAATATTTTAAATAAGTATTTTTGAAAATTTAAAATATTAAAATATTGTAAAACTATTACCGTTTTACCTTTTTATTAACAATTGTAATGAAATAAATAATTTTTAACATAAATTATAATTCTATTCAAGAGATGGTTTAGGCAGGATATTCTGTTTTCATATTTTATTTTATTTTTAATTTTTAAATAAAAGATTTCATTGGTTAAGATTAATAAAAAAAAAAAATTGTTCATTTACTTGATTTCATGTTGAATAATAAATTAATTTATTATTTTGGTGATTAGGTTATTTCAGCTCGTAAAGGTGAATTCGAAACTGGATTTGATCGTGGTGGCCAGACCCGAGAACATGCTATGTTAGCAAAAACAGCGGGTGTAAAACACATGCTAGTGTTAATAAATAAAATGGATGACTCAACTGTCCTGTGGTCTAAAGCAAGATACGAAGAATGTAGAGACAAAATTTTACCTTACTTGAAAAAGCTTGGATTCAATGTTGCTAAAGATTTAACATTTATGCCTGTATCTGGTCAAACAGGTTTAGGATTAAAAGACCAAGTTGATGAATCTATATGTCCTTGGTATAGGTAAGAGCTCTTATATTTTTTTTTTCATTTATCAACATACTAAATTTTTATTTTTCAGAGGGCCAGCTTTTATTCCATTTATTGACAGTTTACCTTTATTAAATCGTAATTCAGATGGTCCTTTTATAATGCCCGTTGTAGAAAAATATAAAGATATGGGAACTGTACTCATGGGGAAAGTAGAATCTGGTGAAGCAAGAAAAACCCAAACTTTAGTGTTAATGCCAAATAGAGTATGTTTTTTATTTTTGGGTGTTAAATATAACATTTCCTATTATTTAATAATATTGTATTTATAGACAACCGTTATTGTTGATCAATTGTGGTCAGATGATGAAGAAGTTACCTCGGTTGGACCGGGTGAAAATATTAAAGTTAAACTAAAAGGAGTTGAAGAAGAAGATGTCTCTCCTGGTTTTATTTTATGTGATCCAATTAATCCAGTTAAAACTTGTCGTATATTTGATGGACAGGTATAAACCATATGACAATATAAATGTATAGAATTTTTTTTATAGACAGACATTTTTAATTTTAGGTTGTAATATTAGAGCATAAAAGCATTATTTGTGCTGGATATTCAGCAGTTATGCATGTCCATTGTGTTGCTGAAGTAGTAGAAGTTAAGGTAAATTAAATTAAATTAAATTATTATAACATTAGTTGTTTTGTAAATTTATTTCTTAAAATACAAGTGTGCAATATTTTATTTTTTTTATTATTTTTTTCAGGCATTAATATGCTTAGTTGATAGAAAAACTGGAATGAAATCAAATATGAGGCCGAGATTTGTTAAGCAAGACCAAGTAGTCATAATGAGGCTTGAATGTTCAGGTGTTGTTTGTCTTGAAGAATTTAAACTTTTTCCACAAATGGGTAGATTCACACTTCGAGACGAAGGTTTGTACTCTGAATATTTAGTTTTTTATTAATTTCCATGATTAATTTGGAATTTGTCAAAAGAGTTGTACTATCTAAAATTAAAACCATCTATTGTGTATAATATTTATGTTTTACTGACAAAACGATCATATTATGCTCAAATGATAATAAACTTCATAAATCTTTATTAATTTTGCTGAAACTGTAAAAATTTGAACTAATATGTTGTTTTGAGATAATAAAACTAAAAATGCAGATTATTTTTAAGAGTATGATAAACCCACGTGTGTTATCTCCGTTTTACATACATACAACATGGCAAATTTTTATTCAGCAGAATCCATTTTATGTTGTTAGCTTTAGTATTTTTTAATTCATCTATTATCAAACTTTTAGGTAAGAATTTTATCTATACCATCACATCGGTTTCTATTGATATTTTAATTTTTAATTTTTAATTGAGTTATAGCTATATAAAATATTAGAACTTTAAAATTATAATATTATTAAAAGCCTATGAGATGGCATAGATAAAATTCTTCCTTTTAAGTTTGATAATAAATTAATTAACTCTTAATATTAAAGCTAACAACATAAAATGGATTCTTCTGAATAAAATTTGCTGTGTAAGACAGAAATAATACATGCAAGTGTGGCATTCTCTTAAGAAATATTATAAAATTTCCTTTTCAATTATTTTAAGTTAAATATTTTAACATATAAATCACCATGCTAACATTTTAAAATAAGCAGTGTTGATTGCTATTTTTATACAATATGAAAATACCATTAACTTCTTTTGTATTTAATATTTCGATCTTATGATTTTTGGCTCATATTTATGTTGAACACTTAAAATCAAATATATTGTTCTTGTAGAACTATTTAATTACGGATTTTCCTGTCATTAAAAAATGATTAAATTTGCAGAAAATATGAAATAATTTAATTTGTTAAATAATTACAAAAAAAAAAGCCATTGAATTAAAATTATTATTGTTAAATATGTGATATGAGTTTTAATATACATTCTTTGATTGTTGGTGAAAGAAAAAAGTTGGATGCTTAGTGTATAGCTGACTGTTCTTGATAAAAAAAAGTAACCAGTCTGTATTTACAATGATTAGTGTATGATCTGCCTGTTATTGTTGATTGTAGATGTAACAATGGCAATTATGAAAAAACTAATCACTGTTTAACTGAATTGTCTACAAGGCTACATATTTAATATTTTTATATCTAGTTATCAACGAAAAAATGGTTTTAATTGTTTTATTTTTATTTTCAGGTAAAACAATTGCTATTGGCAAAGTGTTGAAAATAATTGAATAAATGAGCTTATTTATGTTAAAACTTAGTAAGTTAAAAACGATGAGCGACATATATTTATATTTTATAACTTTAATTTTTTTCATTTATTTTTTATGATAAAAAAAAAATGTTGAACTCAAAAAAAATATGCTGATCCTTTTATTATGTAAGAAATCTAATATTTATATAGCCACATCTAACGGACACTTGTTATTGTTGATTGATAGTTAATGTGTGCCTTAAACCAGGCAGTTTTTTTTTTTTTTTTACATAGCTTGTACGTGTTAAATTATTACATAGACTATGTAAGAAAAAAAAATGTTAATAATAATAATATTTATCTCTAAATCATTGAACTGCCATCTATATCCTTGTAAAAGTTGTAAAATTTGTCTGATTACAATTTACAACAATAATTACATTTCTGAAAGTACTTGACTTGCCGACGGTGATAATTTTTGTATTCTAATGTGTAAACGTTACAATTATACATGTTAAGTTAGATCATTTTATACGACTAATGATCCATATCTTACTGGAACTATATGTAATTTAGCTACAAAAAATTTCAAACTATGCTATCTGATGTGCAACTTTCATACTAAAATATATTTTGTTGTTTATGAAGAAAATCCAAGTGTTAAAGTTAATTAAATATGTGATCTTTAATAATAACTAAATGTGTCCGTTAAAACTTATGTAATTAACGCTACGCATAATTTATTATATTTCATTAATTTGTGTATAATCAACAACCAATAATTATTGAACAAGATGTTTATAGTGAAAAGAAATAAGATTAAATTTATTCGTTATTATTATTTCAGACAATAAAACAATTATTTTCAGCTATAAATCAACATTTTTATATTTTATTATCGTCATATAATTTTAGAATTAATAAAACTGTGGAATAGTAAGAGATAAATACAGTAGATATTCCTGTGGTTTGTAATTAATCAAAAAGGAATCCTAACAGTAGTTAGGTAATACCTATTGTTACCCTACAGAGTTAACTTATCTGAACACTAGCTATGTTCTAAGCCTTGTGCAAATTGGCTTCTGAAATTTCTTCTTTTAACGAAAAAAGTATGACAATATTTTAAGTATTTATTTTTATGTTTTAAATATAATTTTAATTATTGCATAGTAGATCAAATTCAATTTTTTTATATCTGTTCAGTGATTATTGATGAAAACATAATAAATAAATAACGATGAGTACCTACCAAAACTTTTAAATTATTAGATACCTATGTTAATCTTGCTGGTTATTTCCTTTTTGAAAATCATTTTCTGAAAATTTATTTGTGAAATACGTAATTAAATTAATTTTATTTTTTAATTAGTTTATACCAATAATTGAACAAATTAATTATAAAATCATTTAAGTATCTGTAATTTACTCTTTTTTTTTTTATAATTAGTCATGGTAAAATTTTATTGTTATTTATTCTTCATCACATTACCTGAGTCTACACTTATAGATATGAGCGTAGGTAGTGCCCAAGTGTTGAAATATCACCTGATTTTTTGTAATTGACGCTTTAAAATTTATGTTTAAGGATAAATGGTAAGTATTTTTCTAATCTTACTTAATGAAATGTAATTTTTGCTAAAATATGTGGTACTATGTATAAAAAAAAAAAGCTAAAAATATTTTTTTTGAGTTGTGTGCAAAAACTTATCACATTATAATACCTAGCTAAAAGTTATAAATAGAAGTTCAAAAATTTTATGAATAAAAACAGAAACCATTTTCAAAAATAAATGTAGGTAATATTTTTTGAGAGTGGGACTATTACTAAACTATTTTATATGAGAAATTAGTATATTACTTAAATGCCGTAACGACCATTTTCCATCGATATAACTTTATTAGGTTTTACGTGATTTGTAAAATGCTCATATCTGTTCTTATAATTTAAGACATGGAAATATTATGACTATCATACTCACGAACACTACAAGGGAATAATGACGGCTACAATATTGGACTTCCAAAGAGAAATATTTCATAGATGATGTTGATAAAGTCTTTTAATAGAAATCTATATTCTACCTAGAACTAAATGTAATCAAATTAGTAAAAAATAAAATATTAGGAACTTGGAATCCATAGTTAATAAATTATTTAGATTCTAAGCGGCATACTGCTTTAGTAAACCAAAAGGCCAAACTTAAGCATATAAATATATAATATGTTTGATGAAATTTCAATTTAAATTAGCTTTAAAGATTGCAGATATATTGTACAGATACAATAAAAATAGAACCTACAATTTAAAAGTAAAAAATAATATTTATTTTTTAATAGTAAAAATTAATAATAATTGATATGTTATATAACTTAATCCAAAATTCTTTTATTAGTAGCAGCAAAACGATTAATGTTGTCCATATCAATAATTTAAATTCGGTATATAATTAAAAAAGCTAATCCAGTCAACCCTATTCACTCATTCTGCTCTTAACCAACTTTTTAATCTAATTAGCTATCACCAAAGAATTAATAAGCATAAGTTTTATGCGGTAAATAATTAATTTACCTAGGCACTTAAATATTTTAATATTTAAGTTTGTTAATGAAACAAATGCTTATTAATTAATAGCAATAATAATAATAATAATAATATACAATCTGAGTACTGAGCCACGCTCGTATGTAGCATACGGAGTTCCTGTATAGATAAAAAATATAATGTTAATTTATAGTAACAGGTATATAAATATTTTTATATAATTAAAAAAGTTCACTTAATTTTCTAGATATACATTAGCATTGATTAATTTATAAAATCAATTTTAACACCAGAGTTTCCTTAATCATTTTTATTTACACGCAGTGACGGATTGAACGACTGGGATAGGTTAGGTACCGGGGAAATTTCTTAGTGGACCGCTACTCCTATAAAATATGTATTTATCAATATTATTATTGTGAAATTATAAATTAAAAAAAAGGTATTTAAAAATTTAAAAGCTATATTGTATTTAGAAATATATATATATACATAACTTATATAAGGCCATTAGTATACTGGGGACTTTTAAAAATATGATTTTCCCGGGCTGTTTTTTTCTCCCAGTCCGCACTGTTGACACATACCGACTTTTTATAATTTGATTGATACACGACACACGTATTATCACCAAAGTCATTATCTACATGACTTATAAAGTGGACGATCGCCCCCTCCCTTCAGAGTTGCACTTCTAGCGAAATATGTTATATATGTTGTAATGAGTTATTTTACTATTGTGTATATTTTTGACGATCATAAACTTTTGGGTACTAAAAAAGTTTCAATTTTGAACTTTGGAGGTGGGTTAATTGAATCTAGTTAGTACTTTGTCGGGAGGTTAAAACTCAAAAGTAAAATTTCACTGTACTTTTTAAAGTGACCGGGAAACGCAAAAAAAAAACATTAATACAAACATGAAATTTTCTATAAATAGTACAGCTTTCTATAAATGATGATATGAATTTTTATCGGAACGAATTGCTTAAAAATTTCATACTAGGTTCCTTACAAGTTTTTCTACCAATTATAAAGAAATTGTTAAACGGAAAGTAACATACATTTTTATGAGCGTTTTATATTCATATTTTTTAACATTGGTTATTATGTATTGTTAATTATTTATGAAAAAAAAAATTTCACTTGGTTAAAATGTTTGAAAATTGAATCTAAGATTATTTATTTTAAGTTTTAATTAATGTTATAATCATTTTACATTCAAAATTCAAATGTACCTATTATAATATTATTACAAGTGAGGATTTAACTTTGACTATTATGAATTTTTCTATACCTACACATTCACAGTTTCAAACATTAATTTTAAGATAGGTATATCGTATATATTACACATTTACACAATATTCATTGTTTTATGAAAAAACGATATTGACTTGTAAGTTTTGAACAGTAATAAAATAAATGGAACAAATTTTTGATAAAAATTTGATTTATCTGTTGACTATTCAGATATGTTGTTTTACATATGATACAATACATAAATATATATTATTATTATTTAACTAAATTAACACACTTATTTCAGTTAAGTTACTACTTGAATTGGGAAAACATTAGAACTTGTAATTTTTCTACTTCTACATATAAAAATGATAACAAAATTAAATTACCTGATATACATTAATATGTTAAATTTACTTATTGAGAGTAGGTCTAAATTCTAAATGAAGAAAAAGCTCAAAACTTTACTAGTGCTTTAGAAATTTAAGTCTCCACAAGTCTATATATTAGCAATCCATCATATTTGTGTTTTTTTCAATGCTCAAAAACATTATCAGATAACAATCATTAATTTAATTTTGTTTAGTTATCACTTATCAATCATATAAGAAAATGTAATATACTTAGTTACAATATTTATATGATAGTTAGTCCTATGCATTACAAGATATTATGATCGTATAAATTTCCATATTTATCTTAATAATATAATAACTTAGTAAAACAAATACAGATCATTGGTTTGTTTGAATTATAATTTACAGTAAATAATAGTTTTTTAGTAGGTAGCATTTAAGATGAATACACATAATATTGTAATAAAAAAGGAACTGCTTGATAAAACTAGTACAAATCATGCAATTAATTAATAATATGCAAAATTCATAAAAAATATTTGAGTTATATTACACAATATTCACAATAAGAGACTTATAATTTCAAAATATCACATACGTTATAACTTAAAATTAAATCATTGCCGGAATGTCGAGGTTTAAAATAATTTATGCGATAATATGAAAAAGAATCAATTAATTACATAAAATGGAGTTGAGCTTTTAGAAATAAATACAACAGATTTAAGACATGTGTTTGTGTGACATGGTAGAGAATTTCATTAATAGACAAATTGATGTATAGTTTAAGTAAATGTAATTGATTTATGACTGAATATATTTTGAAATTGAATTAAATATTTGGTTAATACATACAAATATACAAACTAAGAAAAAAGTAGTAGTTATTAGAAACATGTAACACAAACAACAAATTTACATATAGTATTTTAATACATATGTATAAAATAAACAGATAAAACATAATAATTTTATAATAACTATATTATGCTATTATTAAAATAATATATTTTATAAACCAAACATAACAGATAATTAGTTGGTTAGAATAGTTGATACACAGTTTATAGTGTAAAATATACTTTTATAAAATTACCACAATATTTCCCTGGTTTGTCCGGCCAAAATTAGTTTAGATGTGTTTTTTGTGTCCTCATCGGTTTTGTTTTACATATTAGCTAACCTATCCTTCAGAATATCATTTGCTTTTCGCCATATTTTTTTTTCTGCAAGCAATTTAATCTCAAAATGTCTTAACAAATCACATTCTTTTTTAGCAGCCAATAGTATGCTATGTTTTGATGGCACACGTCTATTTGTATTCAAATAACTACAAGATTTTCTTAGAATTTCAAACTTTTTAGCTATGCGTTCTCGACATGCTCGTTCTTTGGCATTATGTATAGACCTATCTAGGGGTTTTCTAAACCTCTGTTTAGGTCTACCAATTTGATGTTGAAATTTTGCTAAATTCACCATTTTTTTAGTCCGAGTTCTCTTTTTGATGGTTGGGTAGTTGACATCAAATTCATCAAGGATATTACTATCATAACTGTCATACAAATCTTTAAGAATAAAATAAAATCCAGTTAGTAACAAAATAATTATATAATTTAAATTATCAAAGGCGTGCACATGTGGTTGATGAACACATTATATACCCTCCAACCCCTTTGCCTTTTCTATGATTTCTCACAAATTATCGTTAAAATTTAAAGTCCTATTTTTATTATTATTTTTCTAAGTGATATTTAATTATTTATTTCAGCAAAATTGATTTACAATAAAATACACAATAAGAAATGAAAGTATATCTATTTACTCCCACGCTGGAAGATATACACAGAAAAAATTGAATTGAGTTTGTAAATATGCACAATGTGTAAAATGCAACAATAATGAAGATATAAGTCAAATTATGTATATTTGTTTAAAATTATCAGTTATACTGCATAGTTAGTAAATAAACAATTTATTATGAATGCAAAATCATTGAGTGTAAATTGAATAAAAAATAAAACACATGTTCATAATTAATGAATTTAAGTTTTATATTTAAAAAAATGTTCAAAAATAAGAGTTTAACAGTAAACATATAAAAACAAGTTATGGAGGTATTTTTTAATAATCTTTTAATAATATAATCTTAGAAAATTTGAATGAACATTATCATAAAAAATGTGTCAAAATATTAATAACCATGTTTGTTAACAGTTTAAACAAGCACTCAGGTCTTTTAGGAGTCTACTCAACTAACTGCCATGTGGTATTGTCTAGCAACACTTTAGGCCAAAGGGACTTAATTCAAACAACAAAATATTTATGGAATGTAATTTGATATTACTGTCTACCAGTTTATGTCAAAATGTTCTAATAAGTAATGGCATATATCATGATCAACTGATTCTTCATACATAAGATTAATGGTATATTATTATAACCAACTAGGTACTCATGAGTGAATATAAAAATATAAAAATGATTCTTTTTATTACAGAATCTGAGACTAGTCAAAAGTTCATATCCCCCTCTACCAAAAAAAGTTGTGCATGCCTTTGTATATTATAGTTTATAATTAACAGAAATATAAACACTTACATTCATCTTCGTGTTTTTCATTGACCAGTTGTTTGTGTCCATAATATTTAACTGCTTCAACAGGAATTGAATTGCTATTGTCATTGTCATATATATCGCTCTTTTCATTTGTTTGAAAAATTTCATTCCAATCTTCTTCATTTCCAACAGAAATACTATCGTTATCTTCTGAACTTGAACTACTATTATATAGTTCTTCGATTAATTGCTCTTTAAGTTTTTTTATGACAGGTTCTGGAGGTTCAGGGTTTTTTTTTTCAATGGTCGGTATAAGTTTTAGTTTTGATTCAACATTTGATAAAGGCAGTTCAGTTTGTGTATTTATTTTAATATTTGGTTGAAGTTGATTCTCAACAGCACTTGATCTAGTTTTGTATTTTTTTATACCCACATCAGTCAAATCTTCAAGATTTTTTTCTTTAGTAGTTATTAAAGGTTTAAGTTGTTTTAATCGACTGGTTGATCTAGTTTTATAGCTTGTAACTTTGGTTGACTCAAGTTTAGAGTTCAGTAATTCAGTACTAGGTGAAATTTTTGGTTTAACATTGTGATTTAAATTAAATTTTTCTAAATTATTTGAAACTAATTTGATTTTGGGTTTTAAAATAGTATCATTAGTATTCTCTAAATACTTAAGAAGTTTTTGTCGATGCAGTTTAATATTTAGCGTCATTTGTAATTTACTATCATCGTTTAGGCACAACATTTCAAACCGATTCTGAAAAAATATTAAAAAATTATTATTATAATTTTATTTTCTGTTATTGAAAATAAATAATAGGTAGGTTTAATATTAATGAAAGTTTTAATAATTACATATTTTTAATTAACCTGTATTATATATATTATATTATACATCAGTTAACTACTAAAAATGAAATTTAGTAGAAAATCAACTAGAAAATTAGAATACAATATAATCAGCTAGTTTGATGGGCAAAAGATAACAGATCCTACATTACAAGAGCATATGGAAGTATGAAGTACTTAGAACGGATTGCATGAAATATGAATTTAATGATTCAATAAAACTTTAGTGATTGTTCATGCACAAGTATTTAATAATAAAAGATAAATAAATAGATTACTAAAAAATATTTTACTACTAAAAAATACTAGTCGGTGGATTTTTAAAAATAAGACGAAAATAACCAGTAAGCCGCCATTATAAGAGTGTTATTTTTTTTTGATAACTACAGTTGATAAAGCGACAAATTTATAAGACATTGCTACGTCATATAATGATATGATGATATCGCAGAAGATGAAAGATGACAATAGATATTTTCACGGGTAAAAGGTAATATAAAATATAAATGATTAACGAATAGTGCGATCGCAAATGCATATGGCAACTTTAACAAGAATGTAATATCAGAGAATTTTATTATCGTATTGCACTCACCGACTGCGGTCCTGGACTTCTGGAAGAGGCCCGACTGTCGTGTCACAAATTATTTAATGAATGAATATGATTATTACTATTTAATCTGTGGTCGATTCGACGAGAGTGACGCGTCTGGAGTTTCTGAAACCGATGGATGACGTAGCGAATACTTGAAAATAACACGATGTTTATGGCGCGTGGTGATATATATATATATATATATATAATATTGTAACTGTAACAATAGACTGTCGTGGCTGTTATCACGTGGTGTTGATAATTATTGACGGCGGCTAAACAAACAACTCACACCTGGGAAGGCCGAGGACTGAGGAATGAATGCGACCGATGTGTGCGATCAATGAGCGTGATGTTCACGGCGCGGTTATACAAAAAACTTGGGCCGTGTGGAACGGAAGGCCGCGTGGCCAGTGTCCGAAAACGGGGAACAATATTAAAACTGAACGATTAGTGTTGACAGTTCTATAATTATTGTTCGATAGAGTACCAACAACTCTGGATCGTTTGTCTTTGGATTTATCACGTCATTAATGTATTAGGTTATTTAGCCAAATATAAATATTATAAATTACGAATATAGCGCGTGACACTCTCTATTTGCACCGCAATCGTGCAACCGGTTCGAGAAAGGATGAGTCGGATGAGGTCAAAACGCGTGTTTCTCAAAAACGGAATGTGCCGTCGCCCGTCAGTGACATTGCTGATAATAGATTGTCCGCAAAAATGTAACATACAGCATCGCCGATATGGATTCGATGAGATTTTCAGTTCTGTTAGTTTTAATATTATTATATTATAATATTATGGTACAGTACATGTTCTAAATATGAATTACGAGTGAACATGTGTAATGTGTATGTACACACGTGTCATGTGGACATGTGGTCGAACCTGGTGAACACTGAACTGCCGTCAGACTGAATAGTGATAGTGAATACTGATGTTCAAGCGCAGATTAATAGTCTATTCATTAAATTTGTAATTCAAGTCTGAAACATGCCGTTTGCACGCCGTCGACGGTGGTGTGCAACGTTTTGTAGTTGTTATCTGTTGTCTTGTAGTCGGCCGATGTTGTACGTTTACTCGGTGGTCGTCATGGACGTTCGTAATATTTAAATCTAATAGTGCTGCCGTGTTGGTAGCCTGATGCACGCTTCACAGTGATCACGTTTACTATTCGAAACTCCGGAACGACCGGAACCAAAATACTCGTCCTTGTCGTTTGGTAGTCGATCTGTTTTTGTGAATGTAGGTAATGGTATATATAACGTTTACGGAATTTAATACCGTGGTCCATGGTCGTTGGTAAGTTGGTCACACTTACCGGACGACATGTTTGTTTCAATTGCCGTGTGCGTATATCGCACAGTGCAGTCGTCTAATGCACACAACTACACAAGTTGTAAATGCAAAAATCGGTGTTCGCACCCTGCGGCGCTCATTTAGCGCGGTTCTACGTTAGAATATAATATGATAATGATATATTTCGTTAAAACTAAAAGTTGCTAAAACGTTATATTAGTTATTATTGATTTATTTATCCGCAGTATCACAGGGCACAGGCCTTTGGGAATCAATTTACAAACATTTCAAGTTGTATGCTTAATTATATTATGTAGGAACATGTTACGTGTTGTCTGAATATTTTTATAATAAAAATAGTTTAAAGAAGTGATAATTTAATGTACATTATGTAAGATATAATTTATTTTGAGGCCCTAATCGCCGGGCTTAAGTTCGATACAAACAAAATTTATTTAATATATAATAATATATTATACTATAGGAACTAAAAAGTTTGTGAACGAGTTTTATAGTATTCAAAATTACTAATGCTTCCTGTAACCCGGGTTTTTGAAACATCAGTAAAAATAGTTTTTCCACAATTACCATGTTCAGTTAGAAGGTATTGTGGAATCTTTTTCCCATTTTATTGAATTTAGATAAAAGTGGGTAAAATTGGGCCTAACCTACCAACTTATTGACTATACTACTGTTTAAACTTTAAGTGTAAGCCAATACATTATGATCAGCCTCTAACTATTTATTGTTCAAATGATAATAATACAAAATACAAATTACAATCAATAAGTAATTATTTTTTTTATCATATTTAAATACTTAAATTAATTAATAAATAATTATATAATAAATTAGTCACAATTATATTAAGAGGACTTCGTACTTGTATGTGTTGTTTACGTTTTACTATATTGTATACTATGAATAACATAGACAATTTAAGTTAAATAAAATCTATTCTATGCTGCATAAGTATTACTTATTAGCCTTAATATTAGAGTTTATTTACTTATTATCAAACCATTTAAACTTAAATATAGTAATATAAGATTATTATTTATTAGGGTAGTGTTTCCTAAACTTTTCCCTGCAGGACTCGCACTAGAGATAGTCAAAATTATTGCAGACCCCCTTAATAAAAATAAAAATCAATAATAAAAAATAATACTAATTTTATTGCTTTATTTTCTGAACTAAATTTTCATATTTTTAAGATAAAAAATTTAAAAAATATCGATAAATAGATTATTATTTGTATAATAAATAATTAGTGTGTTCAATGTGATGGATGGTGCGTTGTATTTTCAATTTACATTCGCGAACCCCCTCCGGTACATACGCGAACCCCTAGGCCCTAGAGGTCCACGGACCACAGTTTGGGAAACATTGTATTACAGGGCAATAGAATATTGCATAGGCTTTTATTGATATTTTTATTTAAAATGAGTTAGGTTTACCTATGTAAAATATTAAAACTTTAAAATGCTCATAATTTGCTTTTTCGAGGTGCCGTTAGGTAATCAATTGATTTCTATATAATTTATTCATGTGAACCTTTCCTCTTTTACCATAAATAAATTTGCTTGTTTTAGTTAATAAATATGTATAAAAAAAGTTCATTTTAAAATTGTATAATATAAAAAAAATTATATGTTTTAAATAGTAGGATACTAGTACCTTAACGAAAAAATATTAGGTACTTACATTAAACTTTATTTTATAATAAACACAATGCAAAAAAACTATTATGTGCTGTATGTATTTACTATTATAATTATATTATGCTATAATAGGTATTATATTTTTAATAGTAATAATGCACTTGATACAAATCAAGTTACGTTGAATTTAACAGTTTTTTATGACTTATAGCTTATAAATCTATTGATAGTATTTGATACATGCGTTAAGGTTGACAGTAACTGTTTTGCGTTGTCGAGCTGGTAGTTGATTCGACAACTCGCACCGTACAACGGTTTAAAAATACAAAATTTATATATTAAGACAAGAGTCAATAAATAGGGTAGCTTATAATATAGGTAATAGGACCAAACGCCGATCTATAAGTATTAAATGAATGTTATGAATGTATAATATTTAAATATTAATTGATATTGAGTATATCTGTATAAATATGCTGTGACTATCTAGACGTCTCTTAACAGTACACACATATGCACGTAAATAATAATATAACATTATAAAAATTTTATAATAAAAACTTATCAATCTCCGATGATGGTCGATGCTAACGACGGCGGCAACTCGTCGATGGTTAATTTGCTGTATTGGCCGTTACCACTAATCAGCCTGGCAGTCAAAATTGATGCACAAGAACCCCTTGAATGACCCTTGTAATCGCCGAATATAGATATGGAATTATGTTGTGATATATAGATTTATCTATAAATTGATGTTGGCGACGGGACACTTTACGTATATATATATATATATATATCGCGGACATATAATTATACTATATAGAATGTAATAATTAAGGCTAGGATTTTGATACAAAGGCATCTTTTTTCTGGTGTTCGAAACGTTGATTTGTAAGTATAAAATGTGTTTTGGACGATACTGATTATTTTAAAGTAATTTTTTTTTGTATTTTCTTGCATTTTTTGACTAAATCAATCTTAAATGCATTTTTAGGATATCTTTTTGGCGATTTTAAGGCATTTTCTTAGTTTTTAGAGTATTTTTCACAATTTGTTCATAAAATGAACTAAAATTGTTGCGATTAACAAGTAACTTTGAACAAACTGCCGACAGTATGAATAATAAATTATATAGCAGTATAACACGACAATTTATCGTCGATAGCAAATATTTTATCTTAGCTAGGTCTTTCTGCTAACGATTAAGAAAAAACAGAAGAACATTCAACTAAACAAATAACAACGTACCTACTATTAAAAATAAAATAAAATAAAATTACACTATCCTTGTTTATTTTAACATTTTTTTTCCAATTTTTAAATGCGTTTTTAAAGTTTTTTAAGTCATTTTTGTATATTTTAAGGGCATTAAAATCCCAGCCCTAGTAATAATAATCCAATGACCACGACACGATTTTAAAATTCACTCTACTTAAAATATATTATGGAGTCGAACGAAAGTGACAAAAAATAAACGCGCACGACCACAATGTATACGTCAGATCGCAGTGAATCCAGCTGGGGTATGTCGACAGCCAAATACTACGACCGATGACCGCGACACGACGTAATCACTTCACAATATAAACGTAATCGAAGGGTGATTGACGTTACACGTCGCACGTGCCAAAACGATTTGCCAATAGTCGGACTAAAAACGAAACGGACACGACCCCGACACTCAAACGCTGACGGAGACGAACTGAAGACAGATAAAATGACGAGTGATCGCGGTGTCGACAAAAGCCGTGATTATAGAAGAAGGGGTCGTCGAAAAGTTTAATACACCACGCGATTACGCGGATCAGTTCGGACCGAAAAAAGGCGGCGGCGTGAACAGTAACTTAAATTAATAAGTTATTTTGTAAACGAGCTTTAATATTAGAAATGAAACACGGTACGGCTGCGTTAAACTAAACGCAAAAAATCGCTAAATTTGTTTTGGCACACAAGGCACGGCCAATCCATTAAGTAATAAATATATACTCCTGAATCTTGATTGCCAAATGGCCGAACGATTTTTACGGAGTCTCATACCTGTTGATAATTAAGCCGATCCATTATACACTCAGAAATTGGCGTACAGATATTAGCTACCGTCGCAGATACGATGCACCATGCCACCGCAATCTCCAAAAGGTCGCGGTATTACGCTCGCTTTGCCAACATATGTAGTGTTCCTCAATGATAAGCGATTATTAAGCACGATATGGCAATAATTATCTATTTCGTGATGTTAAAAATACAAATTTATGGACTAACGAATAAAATCTTACAGTTTATTTCAAAAAAATGTTATTTGAATAACTAAATAATCTAAATAACCTAAATGATGGAAGGAATACTTAGGAACCTCATCGAATCAGGGAGAAACACTTAGAAAAAACGTAACAAGTAAAGAGAATAATATGATAATTATAAATTGAATATTATGAGTTATTAACTAGTTTTTGGATTAGTTAACCGAGTGGAGGGGGCTAATTTCGACCACATCTAATTACCTTATTAGTTATTGGTGGTACCTAATATATTATATAAACGCAAATGTAAAATAATAACTTATATATTGGAACAAATGGATAATAGTATATTTGATGTAAAAATAAGTCACGTTATAATATTTTAGATTATTGACTGCTGACTATTGTGGTATTTGCGTGGTCTTTTTTATCAAATCGTTCCACCTGAAGTCGAAAATGCGATGTGGTGCAGCTCTGCTCGTCCGAATGCGATTTACAAGAGGTATCATAAACACATCCGTCTCCATATCTGTGCAAAAATAGAACAGTATATTAATTACAGACATATACACAAACACATGACTCATTATATATATATATATATATATATATTTGTATATATTATATATGATTTTATTGTAGTCGGTACTCGGTTTAGTATCACACTACAAGGGACGGATAAAAGTCTTATGAAATAAACTTAGTGATTAAGGTTGACAGGCCATTTCTACTCAGAAATTTGTTGTATAATCTATTATTGAGTTCAAATTTAACACGTTCTTTACAGTGACCCACTCAACACCTACTGTACAGCACAATAAGTACACACTTATTACACCTACCTAATTTATTACTAAGACAATTTACTATCTATACTAAAATATTGCAATATTCATACTTAAATAAAAAAATAAAATGTTTGGATAATTTGATTGAGTTGATGGTGGGCGGGATGGGGGTAGTTCTCTAAATGGAAAATAATTTATACTCAAAATTATGAAATTACAAATTCTAAAAAGTTGGTTACAAATAGTTACAAATTGAATATTTTAAGTTACTAAATGTTTTAGGAGTTGAAGGGATAGTTTCTTGCGAAAAAAAAGTTTATTCAAAACATGAATTTTAATTAGCATTTATTTTGTTAATTATGTGAATTTTTAACTTTAAAGTTGTATGATGTAATTTGAAAATGTAGCACGAGACAGATAAAAAAGGCTTGTGGGCCGCCAGTTGTCCACAGCTGTACTAGATGATCCTTCAACGTTGTATAACTCGCAGACTTTTTATTTTTGTTTTGACAATACTATATTTAAGCAAAAACTAACAAGAGCACTAACGTAACCTAACCCAACACTGTAACATATGAAAATGGCTTTGAGAGCTTTTGTCTTTTCGAAATGACCGAGTATTTATACTAACAAATGTACAATCATTTTATAAAATATAAGAGTATAAGTATAGTCGATTGATTAGCACAATCGATTAATATATTGTTTGTGTATAATAATATAATATCAATGACACACGTATAATGTATATTATAAGTCACAAAATATGAAATTATTCAAGTAAATTAAGTAAAATTTCATTGCATTTATAACTTATTATAAACCGATCAAAATGTCTATTACTATATTTTAAGGTATCTATCCAATATATTGAGAAATTTTTTTTTGAGGAGGAGAGGAGATATTGCAATATTATGTGCCCACACTCAGAAATCGATGATGTGATATACTACAAGTGCCTACGATTGGAGTCTGAAGCGTAAGGCCAAGGTACACCACCGCGTTTCTTAACGACCGTCGTTTTCTCCGACCTTCGGTCCGCCCCGCTCGCGTTTATCCATGCGACAATCGGCGACAGTGTCGTGGACCTGAACAGCAAGCTGTCGTCGTCCCGGACCGTGGCTAACTTCGGTACGGCCTTGCAGTCGGCGCACCGGAGCTCATGAATTTCGTCGGGGTCCGCGTCAGTGGTGTCCAGCCCCGAGAGCTGATTCGACAGCTCCGGGAAGAAGTTTGTGTATGGGTAATCGTAGTCCTCGCCGACGTCCATCGTGGCAGACGTGACTAGCAACAGCACCAAGTAAGCCACAAACTCAGACGATCCACGCATGATAATGTATACCTATAAGAATGTAGAATGTGGGCCGAGTAGTAATCAGTATTTATATTATAACTGCCACAGTAGATTGATAATTGATAACGCTCAAAATTATGATAATATATTATTACGAGTATATTATTATATGCTAATAGTAATATAGGTAAATAATTATTTAATAATGTTGGTGTATTTTATACTTTCAAGTTTATTATAATAATTTGAAGCGTTGTATTATAAATATTTGTTATTTTATTTAGATACTTTCGTCGAATTTTCGTTTGCTCAATCCGTTATTCATTTTTTTTCTTTATTCCCGTTTCCTAGATGCTTTTTAAATTATAATGAACCGTCAAATGCACTTTTAGTTTATTATAATTATAAAAATATAATAATTATATCATGTACTATTTCTATATTTTTGTTTTCTTAACTCGTCCTGTACCAAAAATTAAATAAATATAATTTTATTCTGTAAAAAAGTTATGCTCACTAATAGATTGTTGTTGACCTATGCAAATTATTGCATAAGAACTAAAACTGAATGTACGCTAAATGTGGACGTATTAGCAATCAGTCACTCGTTGCAGTTTCACTGTCGACTGTTGTACTATTTAAACTTATTATTATTGATAATGGTTGCTATGGTAATAGTCAGAGCTGGCGCGAGCTATTTTGCCGCCCTGGGCTAAATTATAAATGCCGCCCTATATTAAAACTAAATAAATAAAAAAATTAAATAATCATATGATACAAATTATGCAATAATATTGGTTTATCTAAAAACATTTATTTTCATAGTCATAATATTTTTGTCATAAACATAAAATTAAAGTATAAAATAGTCTTTACATGACACATTGATATAAATATACTAATAATATTAATACAATTATAAAATTGTGAAAGTTTTAGCTAAAATGCCGCCCATGGGTATTTATAGACAAAAATTGCCGCCCTGGGCTATCGCCCAGGCCACCGTTGTCTTTCGCCAGCCCTGGTAATAGTTAGGTAAACTATAAAATATGATATCAATTTAAGTTTCACGTTCATAGTTTATTATAAAATAAATAATCATTATAATTGCGTATATTTCTATCATTATTGCTTAATATAATCTAGTAATTGAATTGTGATTTGAGAGAGACGCAAAGGACGGATTCCATCTTCTTTCAACTTGTTAAAAATATTTTAACAAATCACTTTTAAGTATATTCTGATAATTATTAACCATTGAGAGTCATCATTTACGCAAATTTGTTTACACTTGTCAATTTTTCATTCTTCTTCTATTTCTTTTTCTAATTTATATGTACATTATAGAAAAATACAGATTGATTTATATTTTGGCATTTTATAAATGTAATAATTTTAAAATAGTTTTAAACATTTTATTTTGTTGAATTGTATTTGTTTTACTTATAATTTTTGTGTATTTAAATAAAATATCTATACATAGATATAAATTTAAAATTATGTTATTACACGGTGTATAAAAAATGGCGGAGATAGGGGCAAAACTTTCACAGATCTGGTAACCCTTCAGAACGTATGTGCCTCCAAAAATATTTGCATTTATTCATATGTGTGTATAATATGTATACTTTTAATACTGATGACAGCTATCAATGTTTAGTGATAGTGATTACATGGTTATGTAAAGCCAACTTGTTTTGTAGTTACATTGCAATCTGCAGTTATGTATTTGGAATGGATGTACACTCTGAGTTGCTATGAGACGGCTATACAGTTTGTAAGTATACTTATGAGTTATGTGATGAATGATTGTATAAAGCTTTATCATATTAAACATAATAACTAAGATTCTAAGAATATTGAAATTAAGCCTGGTTAACAGGTATGTCCGTCTGTCGTGTCGTGTTCCTAGTATAATATATGATATTCTGATGGGTCGTTGTAATCATTGAATCATTTATTTACCACGATTTATCTTACCGAGCTTAACTTTTGCAGAATATGACACGGCAGACGATGTAAGTTGTGAACTCGGTTTTACTTATTTAAAGAGCCTTACCTATCTATCACTGTTACGGTTAATATATTTATAGGGTCCAACGACATTTCCTGGACATCTTATATATAGGTACTTATTTAACAAGTTAAAGGACATCTTTTGAGATCTGCCGATGTTACATGATCCTTAAATGTATATTTGCTATCATGTTTATTATTTATATAATAAATAAAAGGCGCTTTGAATGTAAACACCGATGTAAGCGGATTACTTCATAAATATTTTATAACATACGGTTAGGCATCCAAAACATACAATAAGAGTATCTAAATTGTATATTTGTATAAATATATAATCCTCAAGTCCCACCTAAAGTATTCTGGATTTTTACGTATACGTTGTGTAAATTTGTTCGATGAGATTAAGTAACAGAATTATTGAAATATGTATATAACTGCATATGAAAACGACGGTTGTCATATGATCGCATTCTTGTCGTAATAAATCGCAATGTTTTTGAACAGTGCGGCAGTGCGCTTAAATATAAGTACTATTACTACTTAATACCTTTATCTATAAGTAGTTAATTAAAAAAATTAAATGTGTCGACATTCCACTGTATACTGCCCTTGTGTTTTCTAATACAAATTTCAAGTTGAACTGTGATATTGGTCTATCTATGAACGTCAATCAACGTATTTAATGTAGGAAGGAGCATAACAAAGTAACAAATAGATATCATTATATATTGTTTGTTTGTTTTTTTAAATAAAAATGTCTATTTAAAATTACATACGTGATTTAGTGTTTGTGACTTGTGTGTGTTAAATTTGAAATATTTGGGTCGTCTAAAAAACGATATAGCCAGATTACCACGCACGTCTAATTAAAAATTCGTATCGCAGAAAGTTAATGATAAGCTACCGTGCGTGGTACGAGCACAATTTATAAATAATGTACCTATAATTATAATATTATTGTACGAATAGTATACATATTATTTTTAATCACTTATTAATTTTTAATAAAATTTGTTCTTTCGAGAATCATTTATTTTACTTCTTAATATATAAAAAAAAAAATAATTAAATACCCACTGTATATAACATACCTAAACAATGTTATTTTAAAATCATCATACTTGATATTATTTAAATAATAAAACATTATTTCAGATACATGAATATAAATTATAACACATGTGTTAATATGACTTGTTGAAATAGGTAATAAAAAAGAAGTAATTTACACAATCGTTTAAGACAATGTTTAAATTGTAATTTATAAGTAAGATTTATTTTCTTTAACAAGTTAATTATTGAACTTTATCAATTTAAAAATCAAACAAAAAAAATGCATACAACCATTTGATTATTTCTGCTGGTCTGGTAATTACTACACAAAATTCACTAAACCATTAATAAACAGTATATACCAACAGGTCAATAATATTAATTATTATGTGTAACTGTACTTACTGTAGGCCAGTCGATTTCTAGAATAAAACAAAATATATAGTTTGTATCAAAGCCAGTGGCGCAAGTATAAGGGTCTTTAGCACCCCGCATTTAAAAGGTCTAATAATTGCGTCCTTAGGCATGCGTACGGATACAGCACATGGCAGTGGCGTATATAGGTTTTTATTTCGGAGGGGGCTGATTATATATTTCGATTTTTTTAGGGAAAGGAGGGAGGAGACACACTATTTGGACAAAAATTGCTTGAATACTACAAGATCTTTCAACTTTCTTTAGACCATCAGAGTAATAAGAAACTCAATCATTTTTTTAATGAATTGTAACATAAAAAAAAGTAATAACTAAATTTTTATAAACAATTTTTTATTAGAGACACTCAAAATTAAACTAGAATACAATCAATACTAATATAATGCATATAATTAATAGTTAATACCTAACCTACGCCACTGACTACCTATATTATTACTATCTCACCACTACAATTATTAATTTAATTCTAGAAGTCATGAGCTAAAATTACATATACTAATAGTTTCCGTCTACCGAAATCGTAAACAACCAACAACCAATATTTGTTTTATTTATATAACTTAAATAATAAATTGTGTTACATAATCATTAATAATCGTCAAAATACTAACACATTCAACACGCTATACTTTTATTCTAAATTATCGCATAAGCGACAGTTTCATTCATGACGTCATGATATCAGTGTCGTGTCAAATTTTTGGAATTATCCCCATTTCCCAACCATAAGACATATTCCATGTCAAAAATAACAATTTTTAATAATTGCGTTTTTCATTTCGGGAGGGACCTGGGCCCCCTCGCCCCCTCATAAATACGCCACTGGCACATGGAGCCTAAGCTGCATCTGCTTTTTCTGTAATGTCAACATTTTTTAATTTTTTTTAATGTTTTTGCGTGTTCATGATACGATTATACTCTATATGTTTAAAATTAAAACAATTATAAAATAGATAATCATTTTTGGTATTACAAATATACAATGTACCTTTAGGCTAAACATTTGCTGGAAATGTTCCTTAAAATAAAAGTTATCAACAGACATCAACTAAATAGAAATAATATGTGCTGCACCTGATCGGGAACTCAGCGCATGCCTATGATCAACGCATTCAAAGCGTATATCAATACAAGTATAGGTAATGATAGGTAACTGCAACATAACAATAATAACTTTAGGAGTTGTTTTCATGCAAACCAAGAAATTTAATTAGTATAGTTAAATAATAATAATTAAACAATCACAAGATAATCCATGTCCCATATCTAGTGGTTGATATACTACACCACTTAGAGCACATAACTCACCAGTTGCACGCTTAATTCACATATAAATTAAGTTTATGAGTATTTTTCTTTATATAATCCATTACTTTAACAAATTTTATTAGGTAAAATAATTAACCATTTGCTATGGTTGAATAAAATAATAAAATAGTGATTTGTAAATATATAAAATATAATCAACTGCTTTGATTAAATTAGCAAAGAGTAAAAGCAAATAATAATAAATTGGTTCTTTTATTTTCCGATTTTCTGTATAAATAATGAATTGTACAGAATTCTATATCGAACACTATACATTAAAAATTATTAAACAAAATACTTGGTTCTACATAGCACAATATCATAAAATATCGGGGGAAATGTATTAATAATAATTTAAATAAACATAAATAATTATTAAATAACAATAAAATTTTAATTTTTTTTTCAAAGGGTTCTCTATTTATTTAGGTACAAAAGATGTCTAGAGATACCACATCGTATTGATTTACCTATTAGATCCTAGTGAAAAAAAAAATTAACAAAAACTTATAAGGTAATTTTTCTAACTACTATTTTGTACAAAATAGAAAAGAACAAAGTTAACACTTAAGAAAATAATAAAGTAAATACAATACTTAAAATGTAATAATAATAATAATAATAATAATAATAATGATAAAAAATATTTATGTATTCGAAAGATCTTTATTGTGGGAACTTACATGGGGACATCATAATAATAGTATTTTATTATTTTATATTATTCACAAAATAGTTTAAGTCAAAAACTGTCAACAATGCTGGTATTCATAGTGATCGTTTTAAATATCAAAGTATTAATTTATGAAAAAAACAATGAAACTTTGATTAAAGCATAGATAACCACGAGTATCAGTTTCAAGACAGATGTCATACATATTAAACACTTGATCTCAAATATTAATTAATAATGTTTATAATTACATACATTTCGATAGTAAAAAATTTTAATTAACAGATTCTGTTTTGTTTTGTATTTATATATATTCATATAATACGCTACTTGTAAATTAATGTTTACAGACTAAGTCACAATAGTCATAATATTAGATTGGAAATAATTATCACAAAAAAATGTTCAATAAACGCTAGATAAACACCCGGAGTTTTTCTTCTACACCTAATGAACACCGAAACGATGAAATTCTCATTTTGTAGTATTTACTAGTAAATAACTTCGTAAACAGTTGCTTTCTTATCTCCGGAACCGGTGACGATGTACTTGTCGTCGGCCGATATGTCACAGCTCAACACCGAAGAAGATTCTTTAGACTGTAAAAGCAACGGGAGAACAAACGCATGAGTAAAAACAATAATAAGAAGAAAAAATAAAAGAGAAGAGGATTTTCTAAGAAACGGAAGTGTCGCTCACTTGGAATATGGACGCGCCATACGGTGTGCGCCACGCGTTCAGCAAATTGTCTTTGCCCGTCGACACGAACCATTTACCACACGTCGCAAAGCGCAACGACAGCACGCACGACTCGTGCAGATGCAATTGGTACTTGTCCGGTTTGAGAGCGTGTAACACTTCGACGTTGGAGTTCTCCATGCCGACTGCCAACCATTCGCCGGTCGGACAGTATCCCAGCGAGAATATCTGTACGGTAAACAAAAAAAAAAAGGATGGCGGGCGTTAAGACTTGTCAACTCGGGTAAAGTTTGTAAAAGTAGCATAAAAAAAAAACGGTCGCGAAGACGACCGCTCCCCCCCCCCCACGGGGTGTCGTGCGAGAGACGTACTTGCGACGAGAAGTCGTGTTGCTGTAGTTGTCGGCCTTCTCTCAGGTCCCAAGAGCGGACGGTGTTGTCCAGACCGCCGGTCCAGAGTTTCGAACCGTCCGAAGAGATGTCTATGCACGACGCTCCGTCCGTGTGCCCTTGGAACTGTCTCACCAACGTCTGATTGTGCAAGTCCCACACGGCTATGTTGCCGTCCGAACAACAGCTGAAGCACACCTGCGAAGAGACGAGGGGAAAAAAAAAATTAAAAATTATAGATCATTATAGGTCGGCCCCGTAACGCGAAAAATCTCGTTCGTCGGCGCCGCGCCCCGCCGGTCGGCGAGAGAACGGCAAACCGCGATTGTTATTAGGTAATTTTTAAATTTGTTCCGTGCGTACCTTGGAGTCCGGACTGATGGCCAGCGCGTAGCACGCCGGGGCACTGGAGGTGAGCTCGGCTTTTATTCTCGGCGTGGGCGAAGCCAAATCCCATATGCTCAAATTACTGGCTTCTCCGCCTACGATGAGCGTCCGGCCGTCCGGCAATAGTTTTACAGATCTTATGTAGTTATCACGTTGCTGCAATCGAAACAATAATTTTGTTATCAGTATGCGTTATAGGGGCATTTAAGCAGTTGATATTTTGCCACACTATAGGGGGGGGGGGTCATTCCCCTCTCCCGATCAAAAATACGTTCTATTGCTGTGTGTTTGTAAATATTATTATCATATACGTACCAAACAGTCTAGTTGAGATACGGGCGACTTGGACCCGGGTTGACTGATGTCCCACACCTTTACGCAGCCTTTGCCGCCGGTATAAACGTACTTGGTGGGGTTGCTGATGGTCACAGCACACACGACTTCGCCGTGCCCGAGAGTGTTGATCTGACGGGCGTGTCTCGGGATACCGGGACCCATCAGTGCATCGGGCGGAAAGGGCACCGGTTGCATTTGACCTTCGGCGCTCACGTGAAACGAATACGCCCTTGAGAAGAAAAGAAAAAAAATCGTTAATATTAACATTGATCGTTCTCAAACGCATGGGTTATGCCACCGCATATTTCACAACTACGAGAAAGGGTAATTTATGTACATTTTCTCGAAAGCTCTTTTTTTCTCAAATAATTCAATATGAATACATTTTTTATTTATTTTTTAACGAATAGTTCAAAACTAGATGGATGCGAGTTGAAAATGTTTATGGAGGTAAAAATGGCGACCAACTTTAATCAACAGATATTTGTTTTTATGAAAAGTTACAAATTTTTTTCAGAGGGAACCACAGAGAGTTCAATTGGTTTTTGGAGGCTTAACAGCTTATTTCGCATATCTCGTCAATTAGGTCTACGCACCCATTTACATGAGTGTGTCCAACAAAAATAAAACTTTTTAATAAAAACAATTATTAGTCTACAGCAGACGTTTATAATTTGATTGATATATTTATCGAAATTAAGTGTTTGACGACCCTCAGTCAGACGCATCACGCATATAGTGCCGCGTTACAAATATTAATTATATCGAGTTCACTTACGGTTTTCCACCGGGAATTCCCAGCCCAGGTCCTAGGGGTGCTCTCATTTGTCCGTGAGGATCGTAACCGACCTGCAAAACATCGTCGATTAAGTATTGTTATTATATTCGAGTGCATATAACACACTCCATGCACGTGTATTGATGAATCTTTGTTGTCGTCAATAATGCTACTCACCAATGCCGGCCTGGGGTAACTGTTTAATGCGGCCGATGGCGGCAAGTTGTTGTGGAGAGCGCCGTAAGCGCCTGCAGCAGCTGCAGCCGCTTGAAGATCGTGCGGATTTGCACCGCCAGCCAGGTAATGCGGGTATTGCGCTGCAAGACGAGGAAAATGCAAGTTGATCAAATGAAACATAATTTACAATTCGGCGTTTAATCGAATCGCATTTGCGGTTTCTCTTATTACCTAGCGAAGGTCCTTTGACCCCCATGGGTTTCATTGAGGAACCGGCGGCTCCGCTACAACCGCTGCCACCACTTGTCGGTGTGATCGACTTAGATATCGGCGTGCTGGGTTTGTCTTCCATCTTTTTGGTGGATGGAGTGCTAGCATTAGACGAAGTACCGCTCCGCGGGCTATAATAAACGCAAAATAAATCATAAATAAATGAGTGAGCGTATAAGTAATGCATCCATCGTTGAAATAAATATAACAATATAAATCATACACATTATCTATACACATACATAGAATAATATATATATTTTAATAATGAGTATAGGCAACGATTACAATAATATTATAAAAAACATTCAAATGTAAATTATACCTGTGTGGTCCGATGTGTTCCTTTTTGGGTTGTAACTTGTCAATTCCATTTTCTCTTGGCGAGGCTGTACCATTAAGCGGTGAGACGGGGTCCTGTGAAACGGAATATTATACATTATGTTAATACCTGCAGCGACATTGTTCGGCTATTATTACGAGGTTTCGTTATCCTATTATACACGGCAAGCATTATTTTTTGTATACATATATTTTTAAGCCCGCCGTATTATTATATTAACTATTGCTCGTTTACACATAGTTAAGTAAAATATAATGTAGTAGGTACCTACGCAAAAATACATAATATACAATAATATGAAACGGATTTTTTTTTTATGTAATACAAATATAAAATACAACAAATTATAATTCAAGTGATACTAATCGGAAAAAAAATCAAATCATATTAATATAGATTATGATGTAGGTATAGTATTTGATATAATATACCGCAGCAGATATCATAAGTTTATAAAAGACATGTATATACAGTTTTCGAACGTTTATAGGTTTTAAAAAGTTGTTTTACGTACAAACGTTTGCTCTAAACGTTTATAAAGCTAAGATAAGGTTTCGTTAAGTACATTTTGTATTCTTTCAGTATCAAAGTATAAAAAGAGCTTATGACTTGGAGCGTATATTTTTTAACGGGACAAGGAGAAAATTATATTATATATAACATACCTCACTGGCATCATCGACTACCAAGTCTTGATCGCTTTTTTCACCATCGCTCGCCTGTAAACGATAAAAAAAAGAAATAAATACAATGAAAAACGATTTAATAATAAGTTCAGGAGGATGGCGTGGGATGAGTAAACGAAGTATAAAAGTTTAATGGCAGAAGAAGTTTAGCGAAATGTTATATCGTGCAGCGAATCGGTGTATACGTAGGTTATAAAAGTAGAACTTACGTGACAATCTTTTTCTTCTTTTTTTACTTTTTTGTGCGGTTCAATATCCGGTGAGCTCCTGACGCGAAATTTCTCCCTTTCCGCAGGTGATATAGAACTCCTCTGTGTAAATAAAACGAAAAAAAACCATAAGAATAATAATAATAATAATAATAATAAAAAAAAAAGTTAACCAAATATTTATATTGTTGTTGTACTCGTCATAGGTATATGGTAGGTAGGTATGTGTATATCTTACGTGGGTATATCATATACACACACACAAACCTATATCTATTTCTCGTCCTCTCTTTATACATGAAGCAGCGTGTGATTTCGGCCGGTCGTTAAAAAAAAAAACCTAGTAACCAAATATTTGAATGGATCTCGAATATATATATATATTATGTGGTTTTTTTTTCTTTCGTCGTATGGGTCGAGGGTTGCAGGAATGCGTGTTGGTAGTGTACGTGGATGTATCGTTGGGGGGAATATAACATTTGTCGAAGTGAATACGAGGAAAAAAGAGCCGGGAGGGAGACGGCGGGAAATAAATAACGTGTGTCATAAAAAAAAAAGACTGAGAAAAAACATGTGGCGTTGGTCGTTTTTCGCCCCAGACCCCCCGCGGTATACTCACACGCACAGACACGCGCACGCGAACGTCCGCGTACCCTAAGGACCCAATAAAAACATCTCCCCCCCCCATCCCGCGCCCTCACACGTACAAGATAGTTAATCCAATTCCCGGGAGCCATAAACGGACGAGCGAAGAGGTGGTGGTGGGTAGTTTATATACCCGTACAGTGTACATGCGTATAATGCGTGTATATATGTACGATGTATATAATATATACGACTTTGACGATGTCGACGACTACGCGCGGCGGGGGCGAGGGGTTGAAATAAAATAAACCTCTCGCGTCGGCGAAAAAAATAGAGTCAATTCCCCGGGGGCGCTAGAAGGCCAATTGCCGGGTGTGGTGTTAATTGCTTTTGCCCGCGCCCGAATCCCGACGAGAATACGACACGATAGTTAATTTATATAGAGGCGCGTCCTGCAGCGCAACGACGACCGACTGTGTTGAATAAATTTCGTTAAATTGAAACATTTTATGGCGGTTCGCCGCCCTTAATCGAGTCTTATACATATATATATATATTATAGTATAATTTATATATATATATAGGTGTTATATAAGCGCGTGATGAATTCGTGGCGACCCCGTTTTCGGTTCTCCGGGACTCGCGATGGATTCTATTTAAGGGGTCTTTTTTGCTTATCTCATACAATCCATCGAAATTCGTTTTTAACGAACACAAAACCCACGGTAATAACAAAATCAATCGTGAAAACATCTTGGAATATTCGGTCCGCCTTTTAACGAAGGGAGGCTTTAATTTTTTTTTTTTTATATTTTTTTGTTTGATAAAGCGGCGCGTCGCGGCACTACAAAATAACGTATTTTCTTGACAAAAAAAAAAGCGTTTTATAATGCATATACATATTATATATTATAAGTAGAAATACGACGACAACGACGAACAAGTTTTAAACGACATTATTGCTACCTACCTTTATTGTGAATATAAATATATAACACTTACTTAACTCTCTAGATATTCTTCATCACGGTCAATTAAGCGAGCGAAAGTTCACCGTGTTTTAACAAATTTCAACTATGAATATAGTTTTACGAATAACTTGGGCTGTTTATGCTCATGACGTTAATGACGCAGAGCGTTAATGAAAATTTAATTTTAATTGAAAAGTATCCATGTTTATGTTTATCACTATAATAATACTTATATATAGTATCTATATAGACTGCAATATTGAATTTCAAAACTTACACACGATATTTAAGTAATTGATCGCCAAATAAATAATACGTAATAGATGATTATAATGAATTTGGGTTAACGATTAAATGTAAAGCAGTGACGGTGGTGTTAACAAAATGTATTATTTAAAAAAAAAAATCAATCAATGTTTTTGATATTATGTACACGATATACGTAGACGTAATAACAGAATAAGAACATTTTTTGGGAACTTTAAAATACGAAAAACATATGCATATATAGTGAATTAGTGAATAACACGTCATGTGCGTGTGATATGAATCATAATCAATACGGTATAAAGGCGTCAAAAAAATTATTTTTTTGTGTAGGTATATATTGTAATGAAAATGTGAAGATTCGGAGGCGATAGGAGGTATGTAGTGGTATAGGGTAGATACACCGTCGATGTTTTCTTGCGGCTGCGAAGCGAGCAGACCGCCACCGCAGCAGGAATGGCATCCGGCGGCGGTGCAGTGTGTAATATAACTTCCGAGACAATTGACTGTGAGCGGAAGAAGAAGCATGGTGGCGGGGCGGACAAGAAAGCTTTTACCGAATACTCACGAGTGAAAACGAGATAAAATGTGGGCGGAAGAAGATGCGCGCTCTACGAAGTTGTCGTCGACGACAACGGCGGTGGTGGTGATGCCGTTCTCGGTTTAAACTTCATCGAGAACTAATCGGCCGTGTGTAACGCGCCTCCTCGCTCCCACCCGTCTAGACGGCGGGTAAACTTGCACAGCATCTCGCGTACACTACCCGTATATATAAATACACACACACACACACAAGTATACACACGCAAGTGTGGGGTTAAGGCGGCGGCTTTGATTCATTCATTTGCAAACTTGTAATCGGCTCACGTCGTCGTCGTCGGCAGCAGAAGAGTTTTTGCGGGCTGAAGAGAGGGAAAGAGAGACGGACAATGACAGAGTGCCAGAGACTGAAAACAAGGGGAGTTTTGCCGCTATTGCACGTGGAGCTATATTGCTTCAAATGGTGTGTGGGTGTGTGTGTGTGTTATTTCACGTTGTATACATATATATACGCACCCGAGGGTAAGGACAAGCCGTGAGGGCGGAATATAGGCAACAAAAACCCCCTCGTCCCGCAGACGCTACAGCCACAGCCACGTGATGAATTCGCCGGCTGGGATTTTCGCGTATTTCGCCCGGGGATTAATAACACGCCCCTCTGGAATCCAATCACGTCTCCCACCGTACCACCACGGCGTCTCTTCGCGCGACTGCTGTTTTGATAACGATCTCCTCCGCTTTTTCTCCGCTTCCTATTCATCACCCGCTCTTCTGCGTAAGACTCGCATACACACGCACGGTAGTCTGACAGATGATATCATGGTCTCTTTCCCTCTCGGTTTATATATACCTTCATTGTTGTCGTCGTGTTCCATAATAATAATAATAATAATAATAATAATAATAGTAATAATAAAGCAAAGAGAGGGCGAAAAAAAGACGTCATTTTCGGAAAAGGTTTGAGCGCGATAACAATAAAAACGAGATAGAATGAGTGAGAGGAACAACGCGGGTTTATACTATTCAGCAGACACGACCGCAAAATTCCGCTCGGCCCCCTCGTTGGAGGAAAAAGCCGAATTTATCAATTGACCCGACTCGTTAAGATCTTTACAGGCGGTGATTTTTTTTCCGCCCGAAATAAAACCGAGGGGATTGTGATGACGTTTCTTCAACCGTAATAATAAAGGACGTACGTTCGCACGACGTATATAATGACCCGAACATATTATATAAATAAGGGATGAGGGTAGTATACGTGACGGAAGGGGCAGATACGACAACCCGATCAGCTTTTGTCCATGTAAACGACGTACGATAATATTATTGTTTATTCATCCTGCGAGGGGAGCGTTTCTAATACTACATGTCGCTAAATTTGAAATAATTAACAACAAATCGTATACAATATAAATCAATGAATATAAACGAAAAAAGTATTTTATCAAAACGCAATTCCCGTTCAAGACTTTAATAATTATGTGCGTTGTTTAACACTAATATATTCACGAAACGTCAACGTGAATCTTTGTGTATTGTAAATGTAATTTAACGTAAAGTGTGTGTGTGTGCGTGTGTGTTAATATGCGCGAGTGGCAGCGAACAGGACGACGTGCGGCGTTTTGTATAATTAATTCACACGCGATAGTTTATAATATACATTATGCCAAACGCTAACGCTGCCGCCGACGACGACCGCGACGGGTTTCCGATTCCACTTGTCTATCGTGTCGTTGTATTGGTTTTAATAGTATAGGTACCTACAATAAACGTTTAATTAAACATCAAACGATCTGACGACAGCACAACAACGCTATTTATTCGGTTTTACTTGTTACGCACAGAGAAGTCGACCGTCAGCAGTCAGCACCCGATTACAAACGTATAATATAGTGGCGCGCAATGACTATACATGATGTATATTATACACGGAGTGGTTACCAAATAAATCCAACATCATCTGTTTAATTCGTTAAAAAAACTTTTGCGATTTTAAGTAGGTATACTAAAGGACTATATATGCTTTTAAATATCTTCTTAGATTTTTTTATACTTTTACCGTTAAAAAGTAAAAATAGTATTTTGTGTTGAAACAAACTTCGTTTTTTTTTTTTTTTTTGAATGAGAATCACAATTTTTTCTTTTTTATTGTGTGTTATAAAACAAATAACTTTATAATAAATTTTTCAATATACTATATAAATTGAACTTCGAATGTTATTAAAATGTATGTGATATGTATAAAAGGCAACAGATTCATGATAAATTGATAACTATTATAGTTTATATTAAATAGGTTTGAAAGATAATATGGGTGCTATGGTGATTGAAAATAATTATAGTAGGTAATAAATAAGAAATTGGTATTAAAGGATTATTATCCTAAGTAGTTAAACATATTATAATATGTAATGATTGTATATTATACATGTATATTTTAATAACTCAGAAATAACTACGATCAAATTTTGATTTGGACGTATAAAACTATTTAAAAAGAAATATTTAATTAGCAAACAAATAAAGCAAAAAAGGCGGTTTTAATTCGAAAAAAGTTTGTATCACCAGGGTATACAATTCGAAAGATATATAAAAAATCTAAATAATTGAAAATCTTATCCTTAAGCATATATAACACACCATGAATTAGTTTAAATAAATACATTACTAAAGGATATAAAATAGAGGGGTGAGTATAGTATAATTGAATCAGAATCACTCTGTATATGCTATAGTCAGCAGTCACGGCGAGTCTGTACTGCCTATAAACATGTTACGCGTGTTGGATAAATCCGTGTCTTAGTCATAGTATACTTATATGTCGTGTCATTACATACATAATATTATACGTACACTGTATACGGTAGGTAAAGCGGCATACTATCTTTTGGCTTTTAGTACTTTTAATAATTTATCGATGTTAGATATTTATTTGTGCAGATAAAATATGTATACGACTAAGGCTATATTATGAGAGGTGACTTGAGAAAATTGTTTATGGTGAGCGAGCTGGGAGAGAAAGGATAACATTTTAAAATAATCGAAAGAAAATAAGGCGCTAAAGGATAATAACGATAATAATTTTTGAATTAACATGTTAAATCGTTTTCTTTTTTTTGATGAATAGTTAATTGTTTTTGACGGATAAACAAGAAAAAAAATTAAAAGCTAATACCTCGGTACACTTTGTCACGCCGTCGTCCGACGTAACCCTACCTCTACCAACGAATTTATAGTAATTGCGGGCAAACAATGACCGTATAATCGAGAGACAATATACATATTATAAACGTTGTAAAAAGTAAAAAAAAATTCGTTTTGAAATCGTTCGTCGACGGGCAAATGCGAATAAATTATACGTGCTTGTGTACAAAAAAATAAATAAATAAATAAATAATAAACGTAAACGCGCGAAAATAATTTTAATTTAACGCGACCACCACTCGCGTATAGTGTTGACATTATAAACAATCATATATATACATAAATACGCACTGTCTTTGTTACGGCGCCATTTATGCGTGATTTGTAAATGAGTATATCCATGTCCTATATTAGTATATTACTACACACGAGTAATATTATATTATGATAATATACACAATGAATAATATGTAATATCGAACGGTATACGTTCACGCCAGCGAATGTCTATTTTAACATTATCGTCAAGACAAGGTAAATAGATATATGTCAGCAACTTTGTGATACGCTGTATCCCGTCCATAAGCCTGGTTTACGTCTTCTTGGTTCTTATTAGTATAATAACATAACATTATGATAAAATATATATATGTATATAATTATATAAATAATGTAATACCTATTGTATTTTGGCGAGTAATTTAACGGCCATTACAATGAAGCGAACCTTGACTACAGCTGGGGCGGGTGGGATGCTTAAAGCCGGACCAAAATTCGTAATGTCGTTGATGTACTTATTTATTTTGTCATAATAATTGTCACTGTTATAATCAAATCACATTATATGATTTCAATCAAACGATATGGATCGTCAGGTGTGAGATTGGCGATTTTCTACGATACTGATACTCCGGGGCGAGCACGTGTCTTAATAAAACATTCACGCTCACGTCGTTATACACACACGCGCGTTGGTTTATGGCGGCAAAGGGATAACGCGATATATACACTGAACACCCAACACGCAATAATATAGTTGTTGTTTTCGGAAAACTCAATTTCTCTCTCGTACGTTGTGATGGTATAAGATGTGTATACATACATATACATATATATATATATATATACGGTCGGTTGCGGTTTATCGATTCAGCTACGGGTGTAGAGATGATGATGGTGGAATGAACGCAAGTATAGGGTTGGTGGCGGAAAATGGTATCCCCTATAGTAATACCGTGGAGATTAGTCGCTGCGTCTCTGAAATTAACCCTTTTCGCCCTTGTGTTAATGGTTCCGATTACAATAATTATAACACGCCGAGCCCCTTTGAACTCCTGCCACCACCAATCCATTATTAATTATAACGATACCGACCGCGATAAAAATTATACTTTTCGCTACCTATATCCGTCTAAGACATGAGACATTAATGTTATTTAATATTTATGTTTTTCGTATATTGTGTAAATGACGTGTACAATGTTTGCGCGCCACAAGATACCTAAGTACTAGGAATATTTATTTTAACATGATAAAGTATATTATACCGGAGAAAAAAAATACTATTCAAATATTTATTCTACATTGTAAATTTATAAGAAGCAAATATTTTATATAAATCGCATATACAATGAGCAATGGGGTTTATCAGATCAGTCGAGTTAATCGCAACCCCTATATTCATTATTATTATTATTATTATTATACGCCCTGGATATACCAGTAAATCCGGTACGCAAACGCGTCATCATCTCCCCAAACGACCAGATGCATCGAAAACCGAATAAACCACAGCCGTGGTGTATGTGCTATTAGAATTTATAATATACATCTACTGGCTATTATCTATAGGTATATGCGTTTGTCG
Organism: Melanaphis sacchari; assembly: GCF_002803265.2. Lineage (NCBI taxonomy): Eukaryota > Metazoa > Arthropoda > Insecta > Hemiptera > Aphididae > Melanaphis > Melanaphis sacchari. The sequence continues at coordinate 467,888 of NW_020270976.1, read as the reverse complement.
TGTGTGTATTGCAACCTGTCACTTCTATGTATAAAATCCATAATAATAAAATATATGATATTAATGATGTGATGAAAAAATTTATGTATGTTGCAACTTCAGTCTTTGGTTTTTTTTTCATTACTGTATTCCGAATAATATTTTCAATAACGCATTTTTTTTTTTTTTTTTTATAAAATTCCGCAAATTAAAATAGACAAGAAAATAGAATGATTTAAAATACACACGTATATTTGTTTTAAAATTATGTTTATTGAATATTTCATTGTGGAGGAAAAAACATTAATAATGATATGCAATTATACGCTCAATTTAATGAAGTGATGCTGTTGTATAACCTATGTATAATTAATAATAGTAATACATTTTGTACAGCGCTATAGTAACAATTGGAAATAAAACGAAATGTTTTGATCTACATAATATGTAATACATGGAAATTTAATTAGATAACATGCAACGAATTTTATGCGGTGTAATCTTTACAAAAGTCAACAAAATAATTTCAAAGTATTTAAATAACAGCATAATTTATCATATTTATAAATAATAGCATATAACCCATACAATTATTATACTCGTCGAAATGAGGAATTAAGAGACAAAATGTAAATCGTGTTGTAGGTTAAAAAGAAATACTTATCGTACAACGGGTAGTTTAACCGAAATTAAGCGACAACTTACGTAATTACTAAATGAGAAAAAAATCAAATATTAGTTGCTGTTCTCTATAAAACAAACGATTTATTGTAACCGTAATAATAATAATAATAACGTGTGTCGACGAGCTATGATGGCTTTTTTTTATTGTGGTCAGCCAAGGTTAAAGGCTATCGAAATATTTCATTAAACTTGGCAATCATAAGCGAGAGGATGTTAATATAACGAAATCGTGAAAATGGTTTTGAGAAAACCACGGTCTAATGAAGTTGGTAAAGGAAGGGTTTTACGACGCACTCAGTCAGTATGCGATATGACTGCACGAATAATGTACGAAAGCTGTTTATAAGAGTGTTATTGTTTATCGTTTATACATACGTATATATATAAATATATATATATATGTGTGTGTGTAAAGTCATAATATTCAAATGACTTATTCTTGATTGAAACGTCACTAACACATTATATATACACAATATGTACATACAAACGTATATAATGTCGATCACATTACAATTTCAAACGATTAGAGTTAGTTGAAATTTAACGTTTTTCTCCGTTCATCTCCGTGTACGAGCGCACGCATAAAAACATCAGTAGCACGGAAAAAAACAGTCTTGAGGGATTTTTATATTTTTTTATTACTATGTCGACCTCGTAATCCGTTTCTTCGAAGTCTTGTTTTATACCATTATTTGATTTTTTTTTCCACCCCATCCGTCGGCACAACTATACGCGAGGGTATTTTATGTACGTGTATACAGTATACATATACACTCTCGCACACATCACATAAAGCCTGCGGGGTTATTCCCTAGAAAGAGCCGACTGGTTGATGAAACGGACCGGAAAATAACGTTACCGCATCGGCTGCACAGCTCTTCCTCCCTACTTTATCGTTACGCCTTTAAACGAGTTTACCCTCTTGTTACACCGCTCTACCAATCGAGGATTCATATATATATATATATATAACAAGAGGAAAAAAAGAAAAGAAAGGAAAAAGAAATAACCTCGATTTTTCCACGTTTTCCATCCCTACGGGGGATCGTCGTCGTTGTTGTAGTAGTAGTCGTCGAAAAAGGGCCGTCCGTCCAAGACGAAACGGATTGTTGGCAAGAAGAAATATCTCGAGCGGAAAAAAAACTAATCCTCGATTACGGGGGATTTCCACGGATTTTCTCTTTTCCGTTTTTTTTTATTTTTATTTTTCATCTTCCAAGTTTTCTACACAAATAAATACACGATTTGACAACGACGTTATTATATATTGTATAGTAGTATACCCGCCATTCAATAACTATACACATAATATATTCGCTTTCGGCGTTTTTTTTTTTTTTTTTACTTTATAGTATTCGATACGTTACAGGAATATAATATAATATAAATAAATCTCGCAATTTATAGGCCAGTCATCGACTTTACAGTCATTTTATACTGTGGTCTAATATGAATGGATTTGCTCGAGTATTTGCAGTAAGTACCTGTGGGCCACGATAAAAATGCTTGTGCGGTTCGCGTGTGTAATCGGAAACTATATAATATATGGTTTGACGAACCCTTCGACTGTAGTCCCGTATTGAGTTACGATAACGGGTATAATAATACATCCGACGAATTACGACAAACCAGAGCAGACGGACAAGAGGAAAATAATATAAATAAACGCCGCACGTATTATATTTTGTATAAACGGGTGTAAATAATATATAAGTATATATGTCGAGAAATTAATAACTGTTGAAAATCACGGGCGGCCGCGTCAAAAAATGGGCCACGGGGGTGCGGCAAAGGAATAATTATAATAATAATACGGGATGTAGCAGCAGCGGCGGTCGGTTCTTTTGTGAGAGGAAATAGAGGGTAAAAGCGGGACCGATCCCTATCGAATTTGACACGCATTTAAATTCGTGGGGAGTGCGACCAGATGACATATACATATGGATGAGGTTCGTTTCGATATTACACACGCGAGGCGGCAGCCAACCCTTATTCTGCAACGGTGGTAAGGGTATGTTGGAGGGTAGACGACCCTACATTATACACTGCTATAGCTGTTTGTTTGATGGCGCGGGGAAACTACTACGAGGGGATCGAGGACGAGCGACCGGAGACGGCGGCAACCGGAGTAACAAGGCGTCCCTTCATTAAGTGCTATCCTGGGTGCATTAATTTAATTTTAACCCCCTTTCTGCTGACGCTGTTGCCTGAATGAGAAATTTGTTATGGTTGGCGGCTCAAAGATTTATCCCTGGAAAGTGGCTATATAGTGAATGTGGCGGCGACAACGGCGAAACCAGTGGATTACACGCGAAAACCTCACTCATTTTAGTACAACAACAACAACAACAACGTGAATAATGCGTATTTATACATATTATTAGCTATAAACGTATGTATATGCTCGTGTAATATAATTTTCAGTACAAATAACGATCGATATTACATATACTACGCACTGTAAATTTATTACTAATATATAAACTCCTAATCACTTATATATTATTATATATACTCACGTGTCTTTCTTCAGCTGAACTCAGTCCTGTAATCATAAAAAAAAAAAATTAACAATGCAATATTATAATAGATAAATTATATGACATAACTAAAACGATTTAGTTGTTTGATACGAGAAGCGGGCGGGATTGGAACTTAAAATATAACTATACGTTGTACTATTTAAGGTATATAGAAAGAAACGACAAATGTGTAGAAAAAAAAGATAATATATATTATATCGAAACAATATATAATATAATGATGTGTTTGTGATTTGGAAAGGGAGACGGCGAGAGAAAATTACAACAATGTTCCAGCCGATCGATAACAATGCGTAACTGTATACATATTAAATCGTGTCAAATCGGGAATTTTTATTATAATAATGTCGAATTCGGGTGAAACATGTGTGAAAGAAATGCGCCCTTGACCTGAAAACGACGACGTAAAAGAGAAAAAAATTGCGCTCTTACGCGTTCGATACAGAAAATTTGTGTTTTCATTTTCCTAAAACGCGCAGCCGTAAACATGACCCCGCGCACGTTAGACAACGGCCAATTTATTGCACACACGCGGCGACCCCGTACACGAATATAATATAATATTCATGTAATATATGTATACGTGTGCGTGGCGTTTATATTGCTCGACGGGGACACGGCCCGCCGCCGTCGATTATGGGTAAGTGGCTCGGAAATAAAAAAAGAAAAAAAAGAGGGATACGCGCGTACAACAATGGTCCAACCAATCTCAATGTACATAATACATATATAATGCATGTATATACCGCCAAGTAACTTTATTTCAAGTGGTATATATATTTACATCATACCAGGAGAATCATCGTGTGCGTGTGTGTGTATACGACTACAACGCAAACGGCGAAGAGTTGTTCGGCGGCGGGGTAAAGGGATTCTGCGGAAATTATAAAAACCCTTTTTCACAGTATATAGGCCACTCGAGAGAACAGTGTACCGAATACGGGCGTATAGCACCCCCTATCTCACTCATCTGTATAATAAAGTCTACAACTCTACAACCCAATGCTTTCCTACCCCCTCTCAAAACTAGCGAGTGCACTCTATTCGTATACACTCACGCCATATCCTTTTGACGACGACAACGAATATTAGTCTCGAGCACTTGGGTATACATTAGCATATTAACACTTCAAACTGCAGCACGGTCATTTAAAAAAAAAAAAAAAAACGCTTCCCCATCAAACGGGATCATTTGCAGTGTAGGTATATAGTGTACTTATAAATATATATAATATATATATTTATAAGTACACTATATATATATACACTATATATTATATATATATAGTTGTTGATATTTATTGAATTTCATTATGACTGTACACAAAGTCACGAATAGGACGCTGTGATAAAATATTATAAACTGCACTAGTGATGAACTATATATGGTTCAAAGTGGATGACGGCGACAAATGTAGTGATAATAATAGATGATCACTTACCGATGGCGGACGAAGGCTTATCAGGATCGGCACCTCTATGCATATCAGTCGGTTTAGCACCTAACATGGACAGCGGATGAGACGCAGAACCGGCAGCACCAGCCAGACCTAGCAGGCTAGCGGACGCGGTTACTGGTGGTCCCGGAAGTCCAGGATGAGGCATCATTGGTATGGGCGGCGCGTGGCCAGCGTGCGGTAACTGCTGCGCGTGCATTTGTTGCTGAAACAGAAACGGATATCCAACATATATACTTAAATGGCCGCGTGTGTATTAGAGATAGTTGTTATGGGAGGAAATTAAAAGCGGGCATTTGTATTGGAAGTCAATAATACGGGTAGATAACGTGTAGACCATCAAAACGTTCATTCAAGGGATGAAGAAGAAAAAGACTATATGAGAGGACAGTATACCTATTTTGAAAAGTTATAATTATAAATCAACATGTATATACACACGCATATTTTACGCGAAAGGTTTTGTCACGATAATATACATATATATATATATAAATATATATACATAGCTAATATTATGTGGCTTTGTATACTATAATTTGTAATATTTTTAAAAACTGATTTTGATTCTTACCAATAACCTGGGCAGATCTGGACGTTGTTGCTAAAAAAAAAAATAAAAACGACATGTAATAAACGTTTTGGGCCTATATAGAATAAATAATTTTTTAAACAGATAGGTATACGATATCCCCATTCTCTAACGTGTCTACTAATCACTATAAATAACGAATAAATATAATATAAAAAGAATCCTTGTATATATTTTAAAGTTGATAACATTTTATTGAATTTTGGGGTTTAGCGTTTTTTTTTTTCATGGTCTTGTCATATTCAAACAAACCCATACCCGTTTATTTATTGTAAGTAATTATCACGAGGAAATAAAAAAAAAATACTCTACGACTTTGCATTCAAATACATCATTAATGGACTTTTATATATGCAGCAATAGTTGTTTTGACAAAACGGCAGTATAGACGCCTTTATCACTCTACCCTAAAGCTGTTTCGACCATATATATTATAATGGTGGAGGCGGCGTATATATTCCCCAAACAAACCGCTTTGTTCAAACACTCGAAAAAAAACCGCTCAAGTAGCATTAACACCGAGGGGGTTTTCTTTTCGAGTGCGGAAACAGAAAACCTTTCCCACCACCCTACGTCGTCCCGTCGATATATACACAACGGAAGTCTTTTGACGGACGCGAGAAATAACAACGACAGCGCAGCGGCGACGACTGCAGAAACCGAACAACAATGGATTTGACTGTGTGAACGAATTTTTTTTTACGTCAGCACTGTATACAGCAAAGAAATAAAAAAGAAATCAAGATAGGTTTTTTTTTTCATAATTATTATTTAAATGACTGAGTACGTGGGAGATTAAAAACTTAGTGTTGTTCCCGGCAATTACAATTACTATACACTATTAAGTAATAAACAACTAGAGTTTATATAGATAAAAAAAACTTTCTGAATACCACAAGAAATGTAAAAATGTATAAAGTAAGTAAAACAATGTAAATAAATAACAAATTTATAAATAAGCACCCTATTGTAGCGTTATATGTAGATAAGAATTCTTTGAAAAATTGCAGAATATATCATAATATATACGTTTTTTTTTTTATTTTTATTTTTTTTTTAAGGCATTCCTAGCGCTGGAAAGCTATTTAAGCCTAGTATAAACGTTTAATACATGTTATATATATATATATATACACACAGTATAATGATTAAATCGATGTCACAAAAAAAAATGTCATGTACCTTGTATATTAATATTTGTACAACAGTGTTAAAATCGTTGTGTTATATTTGAATAAGCTCTTTTGTACACGCATGGGTTGCACGCGCACTCAAGACGATAACTTTGCGAATCAATACAAGTGTTAGTAGCGCGAGCATTTATACGTGTATATAAATATTCTGCAAAGAATTTACACGTATTATAGGGTAATACAATTATAATAAACACTCTCAATAAACGGCATAAAAAAATCAACATTCTGCTTAATGTGTTTACAGCACACAGATCGTACGACTGTGAAGTCGTGTTCGACAAAATTTAATATTTGAAAATTGAAGAATTAAGGGTATAGTTATAATCCAAAATGTCACAGAAGTCCAAAAGTCTTGATAAAAATATAATACCAATGGCTATTAGTGTACACATATAACAAATATATTTATTTTTTTTTTTAAATAGAGGTACATTTTTTAAGTCTATTAATCATTATATTAATGCTGTTTTTAAACGCGGCAATAAAAGTACTTAAGAATGTGTGGTCTTATAACTATTTTAGTTATAACCTTGAAGGATTTGTATGTACGCCATGTCATCAATTTAATAATAAAACTAAGAGGCGTCATATCGTATATAAGTTTTAATATACATTGTATACTAAAATAAATAAAAAAAAAAAGTATCTACACTGTTTTTAATAACTGTAAAATGTATATTTATTTTTTTCCATCGTCGGGGCGGCGAACAACAACAATTATTTGTTGTACAGCGAACGAGTAGCTGCAATAGCTGTATACATTACAATAATGGTGTGCGGTAAAACTTTCACAACCCTCTTCGGGACAGGCCACGCGCGAAAGTATAAATGCGTATACATTATGTATATACATAAGAAAACGGGACCGGAAGCTGAATATATATATATATATATATATATATATAGGTGTTTGTAGGGGAAGACTTTAGGGGTGGAGGGCGAGACGGCGATAATAATTACCGGCTGCCGACTAACGAAGTGCGTTGAGAAAAACCGCACGTCCGGAACATTTGTAGTGTACTACGGTTGTGCGGCGGGCGTGGCGAGGACATAGCGAGGAGAGCGCAATTAGCGGAAGCTTCTCTCCGTCGACAGAAGGGCCGCCGCCGTAGTCGCGTCGTTCATAACCGCCGCCACCAGCCCACGACCGACCCCGTTGTATACTCGGAGCCGCCGTCATTATTAAACGTTGAGAGGTTCGCCTCTCTCTCTCTGGCAGACGTGACGCGTGGAAAACATTAATCGAAAATATCTTTCTATCTCTCGCCCTTCGTCTCCTTCTAACTCATTCGACCTCTTTCTCTTCCCATATCCCACTATGCTTACGCGTACACACCAGGTAGAGTAAACACGATCATTATGATCTACGCCACCGCGACTAAATCGTCTCGGGAACATTCTCGCGTGTAATGATACGCCGCCGTTGTTTCAGAAATGTGTGAATTGGGCTCGAGGCTGAATCTATTTTTATTATTATTAGGTATACGATTTATTATTTTTTTTTCCTCGAGATTAATTACGCCCATCTCGGCGGAATAGTGGTAAACCGGAACGAATCAAACGACAAACAATAATAACAGTGAAAAAATAATACCAACTCGGGGCGTCGCGATATAATAATAATAGTGTATTATAACCACGAAATCATATAGCTGATAGCGGCGACGGGAGAAGGGTGAAATTGACAGACTCACGTAGTTTGGAACGACCATATCGAACCCGAGCTCGTTACACGCGCACGCCGCCTCCTTCCTTCCAATATAGTATATATAAAATATATATAGCAGCGACTATCTAGCGCCTTCACCTCCGTATCACGCCACCCCTTAATACCACTACCCCATATGTCCATGTAGACGACGACGTTTTATTCGCGACGCGCCTCCGAAATAGGTTCATACAATATTCAACGCGCGTTACCGCCAACGCCGCCGCCACGTCCTGAACATCCGACGCGGACGTGACCGGACTGGCCAACTGGGTTTTGGCCTGACGATCCTTACGATCCCCGCCACCATCGTAGATGTCGTCGTCACCGCTATTGCTCGAGACGACCCCACTGTGCGCGTGGTATACGTTTACCTAAAAACTAACAACTATTGCTGCTGCTGCCGCAGGATGCTTCGTTTAATTGCTTCTGGGACGACGCGACGCGAGTACAATATTATTATCGAGAGCGATGGGGAAAAAAAAATTCGAAACGTCAGTGTTTCTCCTCTCCCTCAATCCCACATCACCTTCATTCGATTTACGACGCTATACACGTGAAAACGATTGCTATTACACGAAATATCGTATACATTCATTATACTCTTTTATTATATAATTTATATTATATAATATCTTACCCCTATGATAGCGTTGAGTTCGGTCATGGTCACTTGTTTCGCTCTTTCTACAGCCGTGGCTACTTGCTGTTGGTGCTGCAACAATACACAATACAAATACATTATTATGCTATGTGGGTACTGGGTATTTATGATGTGATATGTCACACTAATAACTGAACATATTTATTAGAAAAAAAAAATCAATGGATTTCACGAAATCACTCACCTCTTGCGAGAGAAAAGGCATTATCTGTGCGATGATGGCGTTTAAACGCTTCGCAATTTCCGTCTAAACAAAATAAAAATTAATATTATCGTTGGGCATTAATATTTTGTGCACATACACACATATATATATGTATAATGTAATGAGGTTACTTCCTCTATCTCCGGGAGTTAGAACGCGTCGCAGCAACACGTCGCTAACGACATTACGCGCAGGAAATTAATTAGAGTTAGTCAGTGCAGTCAGTGACGGGTGACTGGAGAGGGTTGACCGTTTTTATTTCCAATGTATATGAGTGTGTTTGAAGGGGACGGCTACAACGACAAACAGCCCGTTTATGTAATATATATTATAAATGCCGTGGAATAACAGCTTATACCTATATATATATATTGATTGCTATACTGCAGTGGCGTCGTTGCCGGGGTGAAACGGTTTCGTGTTATCGCCCTCCGGTATTACGTGAGCGAGCTACCCTCTTTTTGCCGCCACCCTCGTCGTTCGTCACCACCGCCACCGGTACATGGTCTTGTATACAGTGGCGGTGGCGATTCCAAACGAGTCGGGTCGGATAGAGGAGAACGGGAAACCGTCAAGGCTCGAGTGTTTCGCGGGTATAATGTTTTCCTTCGGGCTTTGCCACTCGACACGAGTGGTGCGGGGTAGCCACCGCCAACACCACCCTACCACAGCACGCAGAACGCGCAAACGACCCTTGTAATATGTGCCAACTCTCTGAGTTTTACTAGCTATGAGGGAGGAAAAACCCGACCCTGGTTATATAAATAAGCCGTTTCCCGGTCTGCGTTCTCCTTTTGTTAGAAGGGCTTTATATATATACTTTTCTTTTTCTTTTTCTTTTTTTTACTTTTCTCTTCTTTATCGCACTTTTGCTCCCTTTTTCCCCTCGAATCTCATCGTCATCCCTCTACTTATTTCTTTTCTACTTTTTTGACTTCAACTTTCCTATTGCAGCTACTCGGAAAGTACACACCGTACCGTATATCCACTAAACATCGTATATACGTATACACGTATATATACTTTCAGCAAAAACCCACGTCGGTCGGCCACGTCAAAAGGCGACGCTTTAAGTACGTGTATCTCAAACACTTCAGTAGCGTATATATACGCAATATAATACTTATTTTGATACATACTGCAGCTTTACTGTATACATATACTACGACAGATCGATATAAATACGTAAATATACTTAGTACCTATGTTATTATACGCACACTGAAATATGCATAACAACATCACTGTCACGATAAATTTATGATCGCTCAAAAACCATATAATAGTGTATTAGTATAGCAATGGTTGTAATAACAGTAGTTATTCTTTAAGAATTATTTGTTATGTTTAGCAGCCAAATACTACTACGATTAATTGCACACCACTGGTGTAACAGTCGTTGTCGCGTTGAGCAATCTCTCTCCTCTCTGCCTCTCATTCTTCTTCTACTTCTTTTCCGCCCCCTCCGACCAACCACTGTGGCGGAATCTGAAAATTTATTTCGACGACGGGAAATATACCTCCGGGGCACTTATTGTTATTATTATATGGGAGCGCGCTGCGATATTTCGAGGGCGACTGAGTTAATCGGAGACTCGTTAAAAAAACCGGAGGGGTTGGGAAGATTACGTTGTGTTGAAAATAAAAAGTACTAGGGTGGAAAACAGTCCGGGCGATTACTTCGCCGAAATGAATTTACAGCGGATGGCAGCAGGGGTAGAGTGAAAAAATAAGAGAGAAATCCTCCGCTCCCTTACTGCTGCAGTGTATATATATAATATATATACATAACAAACAACTCTCTTCTCCCCCACGTATGTCCTTTGCCATATTTCTCCCTCGGCGTTTTGTACAAAACGAAATATTAATTCGGTGGGATGACGGTTTTAACGACCCTTTGCCAGAAATTTGCACTACAGTCGTAACGGGATTAAAAAAAAAAAACACGGAGTCGTGGGCTAGAATGGGGTGGTGAAATGTTTGAGATTTCTCGATGTTATTATACACGATACGAGATAAAAAGACAAAAAAAAAAAAAATAATAAAAAAAGGATTATAATTAAAAACTTGCCTGTTTGTGCATTTCCACGTTGAGGCCGTAGGACATCTCGTAGTACTGTAAATACACAAAAAATAATTTGATTAGAATACTACAGATACACTTGACGACATATGTATCAACAATCAATTGACGTTTATCGCGGAAACGCGACATAGTCTCTCGAAACACCGTTAAACCAATCGAAAGACAAGCTTTGTGACGACGAAAATAATCGTTTTTATTCTTTAGTAAAAAAATAATAGTATGTCAACACGTGTTTTTATAAGAGAGTAATAGAAATTGTTGAGAGTATTTCGAGACGCGTATTCCATCAATAGAAAACAACAAAATGTAAATAAAAAAAAATATCCAAATAATTGAATTTTCAGTGTAATAAATAAAATATGTACGTTTTTATATATATTTTATTATTATATACAATATGGTCAACGATTTTTAAAATGGAAGTGTATAAAAAATAATATTTTATACAGTAAAGAAATGTGTAGCGTTTAACATACAATATTATCTTAATTAAACATTTATAAATTACTTGAATTCTTAGAAGTCGTCGAATTATTTGCTCAAGAATGAAACATTTGGTATACACAAATACCTAATAAACACATTGCTCTTCAAAGCTAAATATGTTTCGAATAATTTAAACGAAAGTAAGTTTTCAATTACGCAAAGGTAAGTTAAGTTTACTTAACCCTTCCAGTAATTATATCCTGATTTAACGATATATCGAGTGGACAAATGCGTTATTTCTGTCTACTTACGTCCACGTTTTAAATAACATTTATGTATTATAATAAAAAAATTATATTTTCGTGCAACAACAACGATGACAATATTATGCATGCAAAAGCCATAGCCGAAAGCTATACAATTATATATGCTCTGGTAAACACTATTTATGTGTGACCTGTACTCACCATCACGTAATGCCTTTGCATTTCGGTTTTTTCTTGGACGATTTTTTCGACTTCCATTTTGGTACTGTTTTGATGGTGAGGGATAAACAAAAACAAACCCAAAAAATAAACAAGCAATGTTAGTATAATGTAAAAAAAAAAAAAAACAAAAATTAAACAATACAGACAAAACAAATATAAGGGATATTCGGATGTAAATATCGAATTTATCGTCCAAAAACATTTCATTCTTTCTTTATATAATATACTTTTATCGTCTGCACCCTTTATGATTATAATCGCACAAATATTTATTTTAACCCAAATACCTCGTCTACTTCTACAGTGATTTTTATTGACTAAATTATGTTATTAAAATATTATAATACCTATCGTAAAACACGACACACGTATATAACAAGGGTATGATTCGTTAGTTCACGATATCGGCTGAGTGCATTACGTATACATAGAGTACGGCGCGTCTAATGTTTTAATTATTACATACTAATCGCCTTAATAATATGTTATGTAGGCGTATCGTCAGTATTATTATTACTATTTTTATATGTTTAAATAAAAAAATACAAAATAACACCGCTTAAAAAATAACTATGCATTTATAATATTAGCAATCTATTTAAATGATTTTAAAATCAATTTTATATATTTATTTATACAAGAAGTTAAAAGTAATTCAAGTAATTATATCATAATTGTAAAAATGATCTAGTTTTCACTATTTTTTTACTGTAGTATTTTTTTTAGATTTTTAGTAACAATATTTATTTTTAATTTCAGTTAGAAGCAAGATATTATATTCTTCTAAAGAAAAATTGTACGTATGAACATTGAAAATGGAATAATTAGTAACAATCATTTGCATTAAAATTTAGATAAAAGAAACTTCTCACTAGTAAGCCACAGTATTATTAATGAAAGACTATTTAAATTCGATATTTATGTATCAATGTATTTTATATATTTTATAAAAGTATTTTTTCCCTGGTTATGAATTAAAATACAAAAATCTAAGAAACCGCAATGACTAAATATTTAACTTTCTTGTAAAATTTTTGTGTTTAAAATATTTCGAATACAAAAACTTTTTTTAGACAAATTAGAATAGCTATTTCGAACAGATCAACCCATGTACACACACACACACACATACACACATACACACACACATATATATACAAATAAGATGATGATAACAAATATTAAAAAATGAGAGGTAAAAAAGAAATGAATTGTTTAATATTATGGCATTATGTAGTAGGTGGGTACCTAATGTATACATATGATAAGGCCGTGATGGCAAGAACATTTCGAGGGACTTCACAGGCATTAAGGGGTAGTTGTTGTCGTTGTTGTTAATGCCGACGACAATATCAATGGCTCTTAAGCATTGCGTACAGCGGTTGTTCATGCTACATAATTAATTGTCCGGGACCTTCACGCTCACTCACCATTACGTAATGCCTTTGTATTTCGATTTTCTCGCTGGCCAATTTTTCGCATTCCATTTTCAGGCTGAAAACCAAACCGTACGTGATACATATACGTGTGCAACTCGATTATCCGTAGGTATATACGTCGTGGGCACACCGTTGGAAATATATATTATACACCGAATATCGGTCATTCCCATCCCCCAATAATTGACGAATTAATATCCAAACAATAATGACGATATTATATTGTACTTATATACCCATACGATACAACATATGTAGAAAGTATAGGTACATAAAAGTAATAATATTTTTTTCGGGGCAGATACAATAAAGGTACCTAATATTATAAACGTGAACCTAAATTTTAATTTTGTTTTAAAAATTTCCTCGATATTATTATAAATGTTTTGTACTGTAAGAATATTGTTCTTGTTATATATCATATAGATCTGTATGAATGTGGAGCTTGTATTCAAAACACTTACGTGTGGTACTGAGCTTGAAGAAAATTGAATTCTTCCTTGATTCGGTCGCATGATTCACCAATAGTAAACTTGAACGGCTGCCCCGGCTGTGGTGGGCCCTGTAGATAATGAAAAAAAACAAATCTATGTTAGTCATTTTGTTATTATGCGATCCAAATACATTGGTGGTGCGGGATATATATATAGGTATAGCTGCGCAGGGCGCGCATGTGTAGATAACAATGTATTATATTATGTTGGATTTCATAAGATGCAATTGGGAGTGTACGTGCGTGCAGCGTATATTATACACACTCAGGGGAGCCCGAAGGGGAAAAAAACGTAGAAAATCATTATTCGACACGGAAATTACAGACGAAAATGTGCAGCAATAATACAAGGCTAAACGGTCCAATAACCCCACGTAGTGTTATCCATTGGGTTAGTGTAGCGTTGTACTATATATCAACGGGGTATACATGTGGTACGTAAAAAGATAAACACTATTTAGTCTTTCGCGCGTTATGCATTATATATATATATAAGTATTTGCCGTTGTAGTTATATAAAAGCTTTGTTTTTATGACTAACTGTGGTGGTTTATGAATATATATATATATATATATATTAGGTATATAGTATTACTGTAATGACGACGGTGAAATGCGCGAGCGTTTATGTACAATGATACGGATAAACACGTTTTTGTACATATATATGCTATATATTATACATTGTTTTTTTTTCGTCGTCACGTGATAAAAACACGATAATTGGGCGCGTATTACAATATAATATAATGTTATTATTATTATTATTATTATTATGTTGCTACAGTAAATAGACGTATAGATATAGTAGAGAGTGAATTTAGTGTTATAGTAAACGAGTATCGAACAAGCGCGAGCTCAGATTCACAGCAGTTGACAAGAATAACAACAATTCATATAACCAATAATAACATTTTAATATAACAAAACAACTTGACATAAGTATAACAATAATAAAACATTACAATATTGTATACGTAAATATGTACCTATACGATAAAATACAATGTTTATATAATATAACAGTAAGAAACCGGAAGCTACACCGCCAATTTTGATTAGTCTATCCTAAACTGAAATAACATATTATTATAGAATAGTACTAATATGTATATATATATATGTATATGTATACGTACAAAAAGACCCGATTACAACGATAAGTAGTAATAAAAATAAATCATTACAAATGAGTACTTAAAATTATCACAGAACAAATATATAATATAAGTTATACAAGTAGTAACAACAGTTCATACATTACTGTATTTAGGAATACCGAAATTAGTATGGAGTGTCAGTAACGCCAACCAACAACAACACTGGCGGCGGCGGTGGCAATAAAACAATTGACAACCGCCGGAAACATTTGACGCCGCCGACGAAATAGAGAGGCTTAAATCGTGTAGAGAAGCGAATGAAGCGCACGAGAAGGGAGTTATGGAGAGACTGGAAATACAAGACGAGTAGTCGGAGGAGCTGGAAACTTTGGAAACAAGTAATCGAAGAACCCGATAACCTTAACCGTATTCATATAGTCAATACCAAATGCAGCGGGGCGGAAGATGGGAGCAGGAGTTGGAGACGAGTGCCGACTTCGTCACTTCCGTCCCTGCGGGGTCGTTTATGCGGCGGTATGGTACGACTGGCGATCGCGGTCGTCTCCGTCGGACGACGACGACGTGTTTAGACGGTGTGCTTATGGTGATGTTTGGAGTGACCGGCGTGGTGGTGACCGTGAGCGGCCTTGCCGTGATGTTGGTGAGCGTGTTCGGCGCTACCGCCGTGCTTGTGTCCGTGACCGAACTTGCCGCCGTGGTGGTGCTTGTGATCGGCGCTACCGTGATGGTGGTGTCCGTGGCCGAATTTGCCGCCGTGGTGGTGTCCGTGTCCGAACTCGCCGCCGTGGTGATGCGCGTGCTCGGCGCTTCCGTGGTGTTCGTGTCCGTGTCCGAACTTGCCGCCGTGGTGGTGTCCGTGTCCGAAGTCTCCGCCGTGGTGATGTTTGTG